>NW_024043372.1:3969779-4012818 GCF_014851395.1 Micropterus salmoides
TGGCTCTTGACCAAGTGTCCATATGTGACGACTTGGGAGTGAGACCGGGTTGTTCTGTTTGAATCAGTGAAATAGTCTGTAGAAGCTGAGCTGCTGGACTAAAGAACCACATCAAGTATCTCAGAGTGAACTTTGTGTGTTTGTGTCCCAGAATCAGCTGATAATCAGCAGATGTAGAGATCAGTAACATCAACATCAGGACAGACCGCTGATTTCACCTCCTCTGGTTTATAAGACAGACGGCTGATCTGATAGATGTCTGATCAATACATGTTTGATCTCTATCCTGAGGCCCAGAGAGTTGTAGCACACATTACAGATGTAGAGATCAGTGACGCACCTGTGATTTCTCCTGATCGGTCTCTGAAGGTGAGCTCTGAAAGAGAACATTAATTAACACAATTAGAACAGTAATTACTGCACAGATGATCGATGTCACACTTTACTGTGCTGTAAATATGAAGCTGCAGGCAGCAGACAGCTGGGCTAGCTTAGCATAAAGACTGAAAGCAGGGAAACTAGCAGCAGAAGACCAGCAAGTCAGCAAACACAGATTAAACAAGGTTAGATATAAAATACTCACTAGTACTACTACTAAAATACTGCAAGTGTTTTACGAAGAGGGAAAAACAGAATATGTTTCTGGGAGTAAGACTGAATATAAAAAAACTTTTAGTTTGTTTTTAAGTAAGCTCAGAAGTGGTTAGAGCATCCAGCAGCAAAGCTGTTGGTCACCTGAGATCAGAGGCTCAGTTCTGACACGATGTGGAGACAAAGAAGATCATGCAGGCAGGAGACAGGACAACTTACATGTCACTGATTATAGTTACTGATGTGGAGAGAAAACCAAGTAGAGGAAAAGCAGGAAGGAGGAGAAGAAGAAAAAGATGTCAGTTCGATACCAAGAGCATCACAGGCTGAAAGTACAGGAGCTACAGGGGGCAGATGAAGCATGAGGTGCTGATTTCAAACCAATCTGGAAGTTATAAATAAATCTGAACAGACAAGTATGAAAAGCTGGAACCAAACCTAAAAGGACAGCAAGATCTTGATGAACAATATACACTAAACTGCCAAAGGTTTGGGTCGCCTGCCTTTACATGCACATGAAGGTTACTGATGTGATATTAGTAGTATAATCCGTAGGGATTAATATGGAGCTGGTCCACCCTCTGCAGCTATAACAGCTTCAACTCTTCTGGGAAGGCTGTCCACAAGGTTTAGGAGTGTTCATGGGAATTTCTGACCGTTCTTCTAGAAGCACATTTGTGAGGTCAGACAGATGTTGGACGAGGAGGCCTGGCTCGCAGTCTCCGCTCTAATTCATCCAAAGGTGTTCTGTGGGTTGGGATTAGGACTCTGTGCAGGCCAGTCAGGTTCTCCACAACAAACTGGCTCATCCAGGTCTTTATGGACCTCGCTTTGTGCACTGGTGCATCATGTTGGAACAGGAAGGGGCCGTCCCAAACTGTTTCCACAAAGTTGGGGACATGAAATTGTCCAAAATGTCTTGGTGTGCTGAAGCATAACAGTTCCTGTCACCGGAACTAAGGGGGCGATCCCAACCCCTGAAAAAATAACCATGATGCCCCCTCCACCATACTTTACACTTGGCATAATGCAGTCAGGCAAGTACGTTCCCCTGGCAACCGCCAAACCCAGATCGTCCATCGGATTACGAGACGAGATAAAGAAGCATGATGTGCTTTACACCGCTGCATCCGATGCTCTTCATTGCGCTTGGTGACGTTTGCAGCTGCTGACTCTGCAGAAAGTTGGCAACTTCAGCGCACAGGTGGCAACCTATCATGGATCCACGCTTGAATTCATTCTTTCACAAATGTTTGTAGACGCAGTCGCATCCTTAGGTGCTTGATTTTATACACCTGTGGCCTTGGAAGTGATTGGAACACTTGAGTTCAATGATTTTGAGGGGCGTCCCAATAGTTTTGACAATATAGTGTATGTAGATTTAACTATTTAATGAAAACACTCACCAACAACAAGCTGAATTTTTAATATTTGTCTTGGCTGAAGAAGTGGAAAATCACAGGTGTAGTCTCCACTGTCGGTCACCTTTGTTTTTCTGATGATGATGGAGGCGTTTCCGTACTTCAGCTCATCTTGAAAATGTGAGATGCGACCTTTGAACTGCTGATCTTGACCTGGACGGCCGTTATTATAATGAAAGCCTCCAACATAAAGAAAACCTCCTTCCCACCATCTTTCTTCCAGTCAAAGAGTTTTCCTCAGCGTTCTCCTTGGTGCTGAGGGAACAGGGTAAAATGGCGTCACTCCCTTCTTTCACAACCACTCTGACGACACCCGACCCTGAAAGAAGAAGTTTATTTTAGTCATTCTGTTCATCAGATAACACATTTACATGTCACCTCAATGACTCTGAAACACCAGTTTATAAACACATTAGTTAGGCGGCACATTATTTATGGAGATTTTTTTTTGTTGGCATCATTTAAGAATATTTAAGCTGACATGAGAAACCTGATGAGTCACATGACACAGACACTTCAGACCAATCCAGTCTCAGTATGACTACAGGGTCTTTGAGAGGACGCCCACGATCTTTGAGTTTGCTGATCGTGTGTTTGGTTTTCATTTGGAGTCACTTCTGAAACTTTCACATTGTCCAAATATTCTGTATGTTCACATTGTCGGGTCACTGTTCTCCCTTCAAAGATCACGCAGCTGCGTCTCATTATTTAGCAAACACCAGCCGAACGGAAACACATTTCTCTTCATGGGAGGAACAAGAAGGAGAAGATGTGAACAGAAGACTCTCAGGTGAAATCTGAACTCGGTGTCTGCAGCTGCTTTAAATGATTTAAATGACAGTTAAAGAACCAGAAATCATCAAGAGTCAGGTGAAGACATTTATATGATCGCTGCTTCAGTGCATTTCCAGTCTTCCAACAAATACATTAAATCAGCAGAGAAAAACTGATGAAGGCCGACATGCAGATCAAACATGGGGGAAACCTGCTTTCTGCTTTCTACTCCACTACATTCATCTGGAAATTATATTTACTAGTTACTTTGCAGATGATCATCTATAGAGTATGATCACTTGTTATAGATTAAACTTCCTAACTGTGCATATTGATGTAAAAATTTGCTCCACCATAACCAGCTGTTGTTGTTAAAATACTGCTGATGTGTCAATGCAGCAGTAATAATGTTCCTATTTATAATACAATAAGAAACTATGATAAGCATTTTAACAGTTTCTTGACATTTTAAAGACTAAACGATTAGTCGATTAATTGTGAAACTAATCTGCAGATTAGTCGATAATGAAAATAATCACTAGTTGCAGTAGAATTTTATACATTTTGCTTTTATATGTGATGTTTGTTCAACATGTTTTGTTTCTATTTAAAGTGGTCGGGTGTCCCTCAGGACAAAGATTTCAATCTCAAGGGACTTCCTGGTTAAATAAAAACAATAAGTAAGAATCTGAATGCAACATTTAGAAAGTATTTTTACTTCATGTTGAAAGATCTGAGTACCACTGTATTATGATCACTGTGTAGTCAAGTTTCTTATTTGTCCTATCTCGAGTCAGTTTATCTATAAAGCCCTAAACCAACAACAGTCACAGTGAAGCAGTCAATGAATAACTTGCATTGTGTCGTCCTGCTGTGATTTTCATATTTTCCTAAGTTTGCATCCCTGTTTTAAGATGATTCATGTGTGTTTCCCTTTTCTCCTGTTTTTTTCTCTGTGAGCAGGACAATTCCCCTGGTGGGGAAGGTGACTCCCCAAAATGGGACAATTAAAACATATGTGCATGTGATTTGGAAATCAAATTTGTTTTAATCATGAAAGTTATTAAAAACATCTCCTGTCATTTGTTTTGTTGCTGTGAACCTCCATGAATTGATTTAGGAAATTAACACCAGCCACATAGATCAATCAGAAGGATGCTGTAATTAAATGGCACCACATGTTTTTATTGATCTGTGCTAATAATCAGGATATTGATTATCAGTCCAAGTAATTCCTTTTCTTACCGTGTTCATCAGCAAACGTTGTTCCAGACCGAGTCAGGAGACAGAGACACACGAGAGGAAGAAGCTTCATGGTTGTCCAAGACATCTGAAAATAAGAATCACATTAACATCACTGTAACAACACAGCTGCATGCAGGGAGCAAAATGTACTTTTTGTCCGCCAGCCAAATAACTAGTGAATGCTCAAAGTGTACCAGCCGTTCAGTAGATCACCATCGTTTCTTTGGCTCGTGAGTGAATTAAATCTACCAGCCAATTGCATATTTTACCGGCATTAACTTCTACACATGCAGGGGAAACCTTGACTTGATTCTACAGTGTCCACTTCATTAGGTACACCTATACTATCTAAAGTCATCCACAATACACCAAGTCAACATATATTCTGTTATGTTGCCTACAGAGTATTAAAAAATCCTCTCAATACAATCTCAAGCATAATATAACCTTCAACCATTACCTCAGCAATGCATATAATTTAATTATTATAAAAGCATATTCATGTCAGAGCTCTTCTATTTGCATTCCATTGTACATAATAAAAGGTCTCACAATAAAAACTAAAAAGCATTTTTTCAATAAGAAATTAAATGAATAGAAAATACATGAAGCACTAAATCTAATATGAAGCAGCGCGTCTCATCTGCACGGTGTGGTACTGATTCAGCGTTGGTTTGGAGTCCCTGGGTCACATAACATGGAACATTTTTTTAATAAGAAATATTAATAAATATTGATATAAAATAGAAAATGCACTCAAATCTAATAGGAAGTGCGGTACTACAATTCGGCATTGGTTTGGTGTCTTTAAATCACATGACATGCAAGCTCTTGATTGACTAATAGTAATTTATCGATGGTCCCTAAGCAAACCCCTGGTGGTTAAGAGCGAGCCCTCGGAGGTGAGCTAACCGGCATTATACTGCCAACACCGGGGGAAACAGATCAACAAGACGCCGTTTGATGCTGAATGTCTGTCGGATATCCAACTTAAAACTTCAGCGCGGTGCATGTTTCTATCCGGCCTATGAGCATTAATATACAGCTGCCAGTTTATCAGGTACACCAGGCTAAAACTAATGCAGTCCTGTAATAAATGCTACCTTCATGAAGGTTAAAACTTAAAATATTGTGATTAAACAACATTACATACGATTGTAACGTGATTCATTTTATTGATTGTCAACCAAGTGAGACTTTAACAACAAATCTAATAACCGAAGATAAACTGTGTTGTTGCCAAACAACTTCCTCAAGTTAGAATCTAACCAAATATTATCTTTTGATAAACATGAACTAAAGCTGGTTCAGATAAAATAAAAACATTAGATTCACGAGGTCAGCTGATGCGTTAAAATGTGAAATAAAAGAAGATGCAGTAATTTCATGAACATACCAGGGAGGATAACTTATGTCGGGTAAACTGAAACGAGGGGGGGCTCCGTGAAAGTTGGTGGTAAAGCCGCGGTAATAAACCAGATATCTTGTTATATGTCTCTTCAAGGTCTGAGCTTCAGGTCTGTGAGCAGCCGACATACAAAGGAGAACAAACTTCAACCGTCCGAGGCTCGACTTCAACAGCTCCATGGCAGATTGTCCAACCTTAAATAGTGGCTGAAAACACCGAGTTCAAAGCAGTGTTTGAGAATTCACTGACTCTGGCTGAAAACACCGAGACCAAAGCAGTGTTTGAGAATTCACTGACTCTGGCTGAAAACACCGAGACCAAAGCAGTGTTTGAGAATTCACTGACTCTGGCTGAAAACACCGAGACCAAAGCAGTGTCTGAACCCTCCTCCTCTCCAACAGGAGGTTGGCCTAAAGAAGATCCAACCAGCGCAGAGGGCCCCTCCCCCTTTCCGAGGCGCTCACGGGCCGCCCGGTCCTCGTCCAGCAGTCCCTCCCGGCTGCAGCTACAGCAGGAGATGTTCACTCCTCCGCGGCGAGACTGCAAATGAATCGCGCGTGCGCGAAGCCGCAGCTGGCTAACTTCACTTGTTGCTGCTCCACAGTGTCGCTGACATTTCAGATCTGATTTTATTAAGGAGGAGGTTTTGCATCACCTTCCCTGTCCCAGTGCGCAGTGTCTCAGCTGATGTTGCTTCTCAGGCTGTAAATAAAAACTAAAAACTCTGCGACCTCTATCAGCTTTGAAAATCCTAATGTGATTCCAATGTGGTCACCAATTGTTTTCTATATTACTCATAAACATAAATGACTTTTCAATCTCTTTTTACTGATTTACTGTAATTATTATAAACAGATTTTTAAAGAGTTTAAATTCAAAGACTTGAGAATCCAAAATCAGCTGTTGGGTCAGGCAGATAATTAATTCTTTCCCTGAAAATAAAAACACTATTAGGAATATTTTAGTGACATATAACACCTCGTATTCAACAGTAGATGACAGGAAATGAAAGTAAACAGATGTGGAAATATGGAGGAATGTGCCGTCACTACTTCACCTGGTGAACCAAGTAACAAAAGATCACATGTTCAGGCACTTTCTGGCAGGTATTTTAACAGGTAAAAAAGTACAAGGTGAGTTATAATATGCCAAATATAACTCTTCTGAATGAAATCAAGTCATTTTGAGGAAGAAATAACTTTTCAGTCAATAAGTAGAGGCTTCAGTCACTGTCTGGAAAGTAAAATACTGCATTTTATGGGTTGTTTTCACCATTTAAAGTTATTTTAACAGGTAAAAAGTACAAGGTGAGTTATAATATGCCAAATATAACTCTTCTGAATGAAATCAAGTCATTTTGAGGAAGAAATAACCTTTCAGTCAATAAGTAGAGGCTTCAGTCACTGTCTGGAAAGTAAAATACTGCATTTTATGGGTTGTTTTCGCCATTTAAAGTTATTTTAACAGGTAAAATGGGTTGGATTGGTTGGTACACAGCAGGTAAAATAATGCAGAGTTATAAGGATAATTGCAAAAGATTATGTCTTTATTTTATATATAACTCAGCAGTAAGTCATGTTATTATAGGCTACAGTCCGTTTCCCAAATATAAACAAGGATATTAGACGTCCGTTTTCGCTGAATTCTGATTGGCTCAACGGCGCCGATCAAAGGAGTTTACTTTCCATCTGGGGTGAGTTCAATCCAAAACCTTTTGCACCGGTTTGCTACGTAGGTTTGTATGACAAGTGCACAGAGAAGAGGGCGAAAGAACGTCCATCTCCCTCGTTCTCCAGTCTTTCTTTTAGGCTACTTTACTTTAGCTTGTTGGTCGACAGCTGACTCAGCACCGCAGCGATACTTGGATTAGTAACTGTAATAATGTTTTGGAAATAGCAATCTGTTAGCTAGTTACAGGGAAAATGAGTCAACTCCGAGGCAGTAAACACAGCACACAGCTCCACACTGCTGTCTGACCCTAGCTGGTCCACTGACACCATTTACGCTGGGGATGCTGGGACTTTTTGAAATGGCTGGTTTTCGTCCCACCACCTTCGTGAGACACTAACATCACTGAGCAGCTCCTTCAGTGGCAGGCTGATACACCCACGCTGTGTGAAGGAGAGATTCAGGAGATCTTTTCTTCCTGCTGCCGTGAGACTTTAGAATCAGAAAAACAGAAGAAAAACAGCTTGCTCCACAGAAAATGTCTCCAGAAGGAAGGAAATTACCAGTTTAATGCTCAAAATCTTTTGGGGGACGACTCCCAGACCCCTCATATGTATTTTACCATCAAATATTTAATCTAAATAGTGACTAACAATCTTCTTGTCTTGTTCTCGTGCATCATCACGCCCCTAATCTGAGCCCTCATGTCCCCACCACGTTTCAACACAAAGTGACCCGCTCCGCTCTGCACCAGCTCCTCTCTAGTAGGCCTAAAAGTGAACACTTTTGCAAGGTATTGTATGCATGCTACATTCTCATTAGGGGCTGAGCACCCCTAAAGGTCTGATCCTAGAATCGCCCCTGCAGTGTAGAGACGCAGCTGCTGTGTGAAGCCTAATTGTAGCAAAAGGGCAACATATAATAATAATAAGAATAAACAATGCCTGATATTTTCCCATTCAGCACTAGGCCTACATGCTTGCAGCTATGAATGTTACTTTGCAGCAAGAGTCACCATCAGGAATCAGGTGTTAATCCCTGGCAACGTTTCACCAGTTCCTTCTACACATGACCGCCACTAGCACAGAGTCTGGTGTCAAGCGATCTCCCGAATAACTAAAGTAACTTTGGTAATTTTGTGGATCTGTCACTGTTGAGGTTTGCTGTAATGTAGGTGGCAGGTTAGCCCAGTGGTTTGAGTGACCACGCTGCCGCAACACAATGTTACAAAAAAACATTTCCAGGCCTTTTTCCCTCATTTTCCATGTGTTTTCCATGACTGGAAAGTTGGTCAAGTGTTTTCCAGGTTTTCCAGGATGTATGAGAACCTTGAATAAATTTTGTGCTGTGTGATTTAGGGACTCCAAACAAATGTTAAATTGTAGAGCTACACTGAGCAAATGAGAAACAACCGTTCATATTAAATTTCAGTAAATGTAGAAGGTTTCATACTCTGAAGAAAAGAGTCTGGAGACAGTTACAGTTTTATAGTGGTGCTTTACTTCCCATCATTCTTCCTTCTTCTATTACACACTCTCCCAAACACATCCACAAAACCCCACAACATAACATCGTGGCGCCGAACATATATTAAGTTAATTATCTATCTGCAGTTTTACAGGTTCAACTTTCCTAGAAGCGAGTCACGTTGAGCAGATTAACTAATACGCGTTTCTAACTTTAACAACAAATCTAATAACTGAAGATAAACTCTGTTTGTTGCCAAAGAACTTGAAATTTAACATTAACTAAGTGAATTGAACTATTATCTTTCGATAAACATGAAATAAAGCTGGTTAACATAAAAACACCACAGTTGACTGGACTGATGAGAGATCAGCTGATGCCTTCAAATGGAAAACTGCAGTGTGTACTGGGTTTAATATATCCTGCCCCGGACCGTTTTTCCCCCAACAAGAGACTAGATCTAGATTGTTTCGCCTTTTTCATTGTCGGACATCTCCGTGAAAATGAATCGCGTGTTGACTTGGTGCGGCGAGGAGGTGAAATGCCTCACTGACATTTGGTCAGAACAACACATCAGATGTTGGTGTGGAGTTGGATGGAGACGGTGAGTAACTGGAGCCTGTCGCTGGTTTCATCAGTTCTTGTATTACTGCATCTATGTTACTACTAGTCTACTACTACTTCTGCTAGAAATTATAATACTTGTACTACAACCAACAACAACAACTAAGCTACTCCTACTACTAATACTCCTGCTATAATATCACTGTAACAACAACTGCTGTTTATACTATTACTACTGTTAAAAACAACATCTGCCTACCATTACAAGGCTACTATAAAACAACCGTGTTGGGCAAGTTACTCAGAAATTTAAATAAGTTACTTGTTACTTAAAAGGGATAATATTACTTACTTATTACTGGGTATTAAAAGTAACAAGTTATGTTAAGGTTACTCGTTACTACAATAAGTAACCTGAGCTGTCAACATGCAGCCTCTCAGACCAGATGATGCTGCCACAGGGCTCTGAGTATACAGTATTTAACTACATAAATATCTCTCCCGACGGTTCAACTAACAGCATATTCATATCAGCAGCAAGAAGTAGGCCTATGGTTTTGGCTGAAATAAAAAACAAAGCAATGCTTTCACGACTGTTGAACTACTGTTTTTGTGCACATGCACTAATAAAAGCAGTATTCAGTGTTTTTACAGAACAATATTAAACGTTACTTAATGCCACTCTCCTGATAAACGCATGCATCACTGGCAGCAGTGGCCTCCCGGTCAGCTTCGGAGAACAGCTACAGCCTACTCCTACCACCACTGTTAACATGTTCAGTCTCTGATGAGCGTTACTCAGTAACTACTTGCTGTTACTGACAGGGGAAGATGCTGCACCACAGGACGGGAGAGAGGAGAGTCGCTGGACTCCACTGACGTGGAGGCAGAAGACAAAAAGTGACACCTGACCGCCCATTCCTGGAAGTCAGTCCAGGAAGAGGAAAGTGAAATCTTCTCTGGTGTCAGACAGAACAAAGAAGATTCCTGGAGCAGATGCTTAATGTGGATCGAACCCATCAAGCCCAACGCTTTCTCTGAGAACATGATGAGGTCTCAGCAGAAGGCAGAGGGTAGAAGGTTTAATGCCATGCAGGCACAACAACGGACCGATCAGCAAATGTTTATGCAGCCTTGGAAAAGTTTCTGAAGAATCTGTAGAAACTGTTCAACACTGTCATTCACACGTCTTTATGATTGTTCAAAAGTGAAGGAAGGAAAAATGTTGCATATTATAACCTGCGTTGTCTACATTAATATTGTTTTGTATTTCCTGTTTCAATCCAGTGTAATAAACTGTCTATAGATTCAGGAAGCCTCCCTCCTTTAACTCTTTATAGTGAGTGTAACCCTGAGAATGACAAAACACAACATCAAAAAGCAACAACTTGGCTGTGACAACACCCAAAATCAGTGCGCCCAATGTAGAAAGAGGATGGAGGTCAGGTAGCGGCCGACCTGAATGTTTTATCCACTCGATGCGTCTGAAACACGACAGCAGGCGTCTTGAGATTAAAGACAGGAAGCCCTTGCGTCGTCCTGCTGTTGCTCTTCCATCACTTCCACTTCGCTACTGTCCACTTACTCCTCTCTCCTCGACTGTGTAGCTACTCAGACGTTTTGGCAAAGTATTAAATTCCCATATCAGTTTTGATACAGACTGTTCCTTGGGATAAAGTGTGGTCGTTACCTTTTAATTATTTGTTTTCTAATATAGTGAGAGAAGTAACGTTTACATTGATTCACCAGATCCACGCAGAAAAATCTTTCTTTAAAAGATAAAAGACAGAATATTGACAGGAAGGATAAGAAAGGACTGTACGTCTGTGTGACATTAATGCTTTTATTCAGTAGACGACAGGAAATGAAGGTGAACACATTTGGAGCAGCCGTCGCTACTTCACCAGGTCTGGGGACCGACTGGGAACTTCGTACAGTAACAAGTATGCTGTGTGACATCACGTGTAGTTTGGACCAATCATAGCGCAGTTTTGGACGAAACGTTTAAAATTACACATATTTACAGTCATTTTTAACCAGATAAGAAACAAACTATTATTCTAATAAGGTCACTTTTATGTGACTTAAAACATGAGATAGGGGATCTTCAAATTCAACATGTTTGACCTCAAGAATACACACAGTGGCTTGTTAAGAAACAATGGAAATATAAAACTATAACTAAATACATTGTTTACATAATGAATAATGTGCTTATTGTTCAAGAGAAACGAGCACATTCAATATAAACAATTGCTAGAACAAAGCGAGAACCATTACATATTAACATGTAAGTGACAGACTGGTTCAGCTGTATATTCACTATAATATACGTGGAATTAACTTCATTTAATTTGAATACATTCAAGCTAATGACACTGTATTGTTCAAAAACAGCACCAGCAAGATTAAGATAACAGTCAGCATTGTATTTGACTCCTTGGCACCATGATAAATATTAAATTATACATTCATTGAGGACTGACCATTTAAGTAGCTTATTTGAACACTGAGTTTTCTCACTACAAATACATACTTTTCTGAAACAAGTGAACTCCAATACAAAAAGTAACATTAGATTTTCCCTGCAAACATTTTCAGTAAAGTTCAGTAACCTTTTCACAAACAAACAAAAAACAAAATAACGAATTTTTGTTGATTTTTCCTCCGACACAAATATTCTGACAAAATTTGCGCACAAAACAGCCGCCAAAATCCAGACTTTGCGTGGACTGGCGGGCTTGAATGTTTGAAGGCACTACATGGTTAAGGTAAACATTACATTTTATATAGGCTACATTACAGATCTGGGATCTGCTGGTTTAACAAGCCACCTGATTATTTAGGGTACCTGTTCTTTTTGGTTTTAGCCCCTGAGTTTGTGGAAATAAATATTTGGATTTGATCCATTCTACTTTTACCAGGTCCCTTTAAAGCTCTGTTGTGTTGAGATACGTATGTAGCTTTGTCCATTTCATTTAGATGCCATCATGTCTTTAACAACATCGAGTGGATAATTCAGTAGTTTTGACTCAGTGTGAGAGACGCATGAGAGAATCTCTGGGTGAAGCGCTGAATACTTTTAAAGGCCAACAGGGTGGCGACTCCACTGACTGCATAAAGAGGTTCAATTGTAGAAGTCTACACTCACCGGCCACTTTATTAGGAACACCGGATCAGCCGCTTTTTAAGACAAATAGCTAATCAGCCAATCACATGGCAGCAACTTAATGCATTAAATCAAGTAGACGGGGTCAGGACAACTTGCTGAAGTTCAAACCGGGGAAAAAGGGGATTTAAGAGACTTTTAATGTGGCGTGGTTGTTGGTGCCAGACGGGCTTGTTTCTTAATAGTGCCAGGAGTCCAGAGCGGTCTAATGTACCGGTTAATTGATCTCTCTCTCGCTCTTGGCTGGAACAACTTTCTTTGCTTTCCATTTGCAGAGCCTGGGCTGTGCAGGAAAACCGGAGCAAACTGAGGAAATATTCGCTATATTTAACTACAAGTGTATTGGATTACAGTACATTTCTATCCCTTTAAGGGAGCCACAGTGTGCTGACAATATTTCTTCTACTGGTCCGCTGCTGCGTTCTGAACCCTTATAAATGGTTCAGAACGCAGCAGCGCATCTGGTTTTTGATCAGCCCAAAAGGACTCATGTCACTCCATCACTCAGTGACCTCCACTGGCTCCCCGTGGCCTCCAGAATCAGATTCAAGTCACTAATGCTGCCAACAGTGGTGGAACGAGCTACCACACGCCATCAGAGCTCTAACTTCAAGAAGCTCCTGAAAACTCATCTCTTCCGAGAACACTTCCTCTTATAACACCTCTAACTCCTAACATCTAACATGCACTTCCTGTGCTCTTCTTCTTCTATCCCCTACAATTATCTTGTACTGCTTTGCACTTTTTTTGTTAACTCTTCCTTCGCTAGGTATTTACTCCAATGATGTGATATGAACTAGTGTTGTGTCGTTCAAAGAACGTTTCGTTCATTAGACCTAATCGTGTGTATGACTCGGGAGGAACGGGTCGTCTCAGTGAGTGATTCGTTCATTTTCACGCATGCGTGAAGGATCTTGGACTCTTACGTTCGCTCGTCACACGGCAGCTCCGTCAGCACAGGAAACAGAACTGATTAGTTCACGACTCTCAACTGTGGGTCTGTTTGAGTCGTTCATTTGTCACGTGACAGCTACTGTGGAGAAAGAGAGGCAGGTTGGCTGTCAGGTAACAGTCACTGGACTGATATTATATAGCTTTCTTGTTAAGTATGTGACATTTAACAAAGCACAACGTTATTACAGCGCAGTGATGTTGTGCTAAGTTATAGTTATTACTGTAACTTTGCTAGTGTTTACAGCTAACAGCTGATGAGAGTTGTTCTGGCTCCACTTCAGAGCCCTGACAGGGTTTACCTGGAGCCGAATTACCTCCGAGGTCGTCTCCTCTCCAAAACAAACAGACCCGGTCATTAAAACATTAAAACACAGCCACGTAGCAACGTTAGCGTTAGCCCTGTAAACAGCTAACAGCTGATCCAGGTCTGCCAGGGAACGCAACGTAACTTTTCCTTTTTATTCATCAACAGAGCCGAGCTGTTGTTTCACAGCTCGTGACTGGTGAACAACCTGCAGTGTTTGAGAGCGACGTGCTCATGTGTGTTTCTCTGTCTGCAGAATCTGGACCTGATGTGGCCCATTCTGAGTCCAGACCTGCCAAACTGCTGCATTTATATAATGTGTTAATATTATCTCTCTGTGCTGGAGTTCTTTAAGAACTTGGTGGCTCGATCCAGATTATTATTAAATTGGTTGAATTTTAATAAGAGTGTGTTTATTCATATAGTGTATCAAGCTTATTACTTCAATATATTTACTGCAAATCTGATATTAATATTTTACTCCTGGATAGGGACGTTAGGCTGCTGTATGAATGAGCACTTTAGAGATAATGATAGTAATTATATACATCAGCCTTTATGTGGCTGGTCTGGTTGTATACTACTCGGGAAAGATTGTGACAATGGACGGATTTAGCCAGAGTAGTGGTGATTACATATAGACAGCATATTTCTGTGGTTTTTACATGGTTTGAATTTGGCTGTGGGCCCAGGGGGGTTTATATAATGATGATATACAATAATCAAGAGGTGAATTTGTGCATTATACTTTGTCAATTAAAGCAAGCCAGGCAGCCTTCCTGTTTTTTAATCGCCCACTAGAGGGCTGCAGCGCCGCAATAACCAGCCTAGTTCAAATGAACGAAATGACTCAAAAAAACAAAGAGATTTGAATGAACGAGTCTGTCAAAAGACTCGAACTTGCCAATACTAATATAAACTATGAGCTCTACTAGTATTTATTGCTGCTCTTACTTGTATGTATTGTCACTTGTAGATCTGTAGTTGATGCTCTGTTGACGCTTGTATGTTGTTCCTCAAATGTAAGTCGCTTCGGATAAAAGCGTCTGCCAGATGAGTAAATGTAAATGGTCCAACAAAACAGTATTTGGTTGTTTGTGACTAACATGCGTGACTCAGTCTACAGATTCACACACACCTTCACAGCAGCTCTGGAAGATCTTTATGATAACCGTTTCCCTGCTCAGGAGAACCTGCAGAAAAGAAAAGTATATATTACATAAAGTCAACTTGCTTTCAATTCAGAAAACGGACATTTTGGTGTGAACCTGCCCTTAATGATAGCAACAATGCAAAACTACTAGTATAGCAATATTATAGTAATTGGTAAAAATATGGTAAGCAGCTGACAATAAAATGTTTATATAAGTGCAATATTTGGATTAAAAATGTAATACGGTGACATTAATGGGGTAAATATCTTTTAGATCTGTTTAAAGACTCTGTAAGACGAAATATTGACATTTAGGGAAATAAAAATGTCGAATCATCCATTTATTGGACGGTTATGTTTTACAACTCGCTATATTTATTTGTAACAATCAGAATGAGAACCAGAAGCTGTGCCCCTACACTCGAGACTGCCTGTGCAAATTTGCAGTCAGACTTTGCCTCATTACAATCTGCCCCGTTTCATTTGAAGCTACTTTTAAATGCACACAAGACAAAGGTGATGATATTTGCACCTACTAATACTAAAGTTCCAGCTCTCGCTATTAACACAACCAAGACGAAGCCATTGAACTTGTTGATACTTATAAATACTTGGGTATCCGGCTGGACAAAGCTTGACCCTCTTTATCATGCGGCTCTCAGGTTCATCACAAACGCTGGCTATCAGACACATCACTGCATCTTATACAGTAGGGTAAATTGCTGTCACTCAAACTGCGCAGGATGCTACACTGGCACATTTTTATTTATAAAGCTATTTTAGGATTTTTGCCTTCTTATATCTGTTTAAAATTTGTTCATATGCAAAGCAAATATTTAAGATCTACTGACGAACTACTTTGTTTGAAAGAGGAGTCTGTCTTACTACGGCCCTTCATCCAGGAATGAACTCCAGTCTGAGCTTAAGATTGGTGCGAAAAAAAAAGAATATCTGATATTCTGATGGACATATGCAGTTGTTTTAATTAACGGAAGGTAGATCTCTACATTTAGTCCTTATTTCGTTTTTTTTAATATATTTTAAACTCTTTGCATTTTTGTCCATGTAAATATTTTGTAAACTTTGTGTGTAAATCTGTCTTGTATTTTAATTTACGTAATGTATTGTTTTTCAGCTCATGGTTGAAAAATTGTATTTTATTTGTGCTTTGCAGGACTGTGTCTCAATGGGACATTTCCTGTTTAAACAAAAGTTTTTTTATATAGATAGATAGATAGATGCCTCATAAATAAATAAAGGCTACAACATAAGTCCGGTAGCTCACCTGGTGGAGCGTGAGGGTTTGATTCCACCTCCAGCTTTGTGCTGAATGTCATCCTGTTTCTCTCCCCGTTTACCTGTCTCTCTTCAGCTGCTCCTGTCCAATAAAGGCAATAAAATTTTAAAAAACTAATACCGTATATCTGAGAGGACGAGACCATCTCGACACAAGATGGTTTCTGTCAAGTATCTGTGATGTTGATGTCTGCACATGATGAATATGTTGATACAATCCATTATATAAACTGACCTTTATTACAGCGTACTGTGATGAACTTTGTAGCTACAAGCAAAACTAGAACTGCAGCAACAGGTAGAGCTCCTAAAGAGAATCCACAAAGAAACCATCCTGTTACGTCCCCTCTTCTGCACGTGTCCTCAAACAGTTTCTCTGAAACACACAACAAAACCTAGAGTCACACTCAGAATGTAAACTGTATCTCATGTACAGCACGCTGGTTATTACCTACACAGAACTACTACTGAGGCGGCCATGCCTCATTATAAACGCAACACTTTTGTTTTTGCCAAATTCATCATTCATCAAAACCACCACTAAGATGAATCTCACCGGGCACAGTGATGTTACTTCTGATCATATGACCGATGTCGTCCTGCTGGACTACACAGTGGAAGCGGTTGTTTTCGGTCTTCTTCACAGTAGTTTGGAGGGTGATGTTGAAGCTGCCTCCTCTTTCTGAGACCTGTGTCTCCTCAGCAGGAAGTTTGTTTCCAGCACTGTCCTGCCACTCTACTGTAGGTTTAGGAAAAGCACCTCGAACTTCACACTGCAGCAGGACCCCAAACTCTGTGACATCAACTATCGTGATGGACGGCTCTGCAGCTGCACCTGTGAACACAGTAATAAGAAAACAATACAAACAGTTAGAGCTCTACAAATGTAGTTTTTGTCCCCAAAATACCCAGTACACTGTATGTAAGAGTCAGAAAAACTTTTAGTAACGGTTCCTCTATTAATCCCATTTATCACTGTACAATGAATATCTTTTTGGACTTTGTTTTGGACTCTTCGTTGGACAAAAAAGCAATTTGAAGACATCACTTTGGGCATTTTCACTATTTCCTGACATTTAAAAACAAAAATTAAAAAGAATAATGAAAAAAAAGAAAAAAAAATTATTGTTAGTTGCAGCCCTACACAAAAATATAATTTTATAGATTAATATTTAGCTTTTGTTGAGCTAAATTCAAATAATTCAAAAGCATGTTCACCCCAAAGTGCGTATATTTTGTCAAATCTCTACACCTGCAGGTTGACTGCTTTGGGGGGCAGATGGGCGGCTGTCTGTGTGTGTGAGTGTGAGAGTGTGTGCGCGAGCGAGCAGGTGACAGGTGAACTACTCGAGTTGAAGAAAACTTGCTGTAAAGGAACACTAAAGAATCTCACCACAGATAAACACGTAGGTCTCAGCATAAATCTGATGTCTGATCTCCTCCTGTGTGGCTACACAGCGATAGCGGTCGGTCTTCTTCACAGTAGTTTGGAGGATGATGTAGAAGCTGCCTCCTCTTTCTGAAACCTGTGGTTCTTTAGCAGGAAGTTTGTTTCCAGCACTGTCCTGCCACTCTACTGTAGGTTTAGGAGAAGCACCTCGAACTTCACACTGCAGCAGGGCCACGTCCTGCGTTTGATAAAGTGTCCTGACAGACGGCTCTGGAGATGCTCCTGTGAACACAGTAAACAGACACATCAGCTATAAAAGGACAATAACAGGATTATAAATGTAACACTGATGTTTCTTGTTCGTCTCTTCTCCGCTTGTAAATGAGGATTAAAGTGAGAGTGAGAGTGAGATGTTGTGATCTGTAGCGTGCTGCCGTTACTGCAGTGCTAGAGTCTGACTGAACACAGTTTCACCAACAGTTTAAAAGGCTGATGTGCCGTTTACATCGTGACCCACAGAGTCCGACCTTAAAGACACATCAGGAGAAACTAGTGGAGAGTCTTGAGTTTAATGTCTCTGATCTGCATGTACACTTTAATGCAAACATTGTCCTGTATCATAATGATGAAGATCATCATGACGACATTTCAAAATACATTTAACACCACAACTCTGCAGTAGTGATGATGAAACCAAATATGAAAAGGTCTTGGACTACTCTGGATGGCTCTTTAACAACAGCCTGTGGGCAGCTCCCAAAGTACTCTGAACATCTAATGAACCAGGAGGACGCTGTCTGTGGAGGGTCAGGTTTAATAATTAAATAATCTTTATCTAGAGGTGAAGCTAATTAGCTACCTTCACTGTTGTGCACTGGTATTACATACTCATTTACTCAAGTACTGTCATTATATACAATTTTAAGATACTTGTGCTTTTACGCTTACATTTGTCTTAAAAACTGTATTTACTTTGCAAATTATAATTTTACATGATATACTATAATATAAATGAATACATTATAATACGGTGGAAGACTACTGTAGTAATAACATGTACTGTAATATAAACAAGTTGTATATTAATGTAATAAATGTAATGATGGTGCACTTCTACACCGCCATCATTGAGTCCATCCTCTCCTCCTCCATCACCATCTGGCACGTTGCTGCCTCTGCCAGGGACAAGAGCAGGCTGCAGCGCATCATTCACTCTGCAGAGAAGGTGATTGGCTGCAATCTTCCTTCTCTTCAGGACCTGTACTCCTCCAGGACTCTGAGGTGAGCACGAAAGATTGCAGCTGACTCCTCCCACCCCAAAAACAGATTCTTCCCATCTGCAGCTATGTACACAGTATTATCTTCCGTTGTGTTACTTCTGCACAACACAAACCCAGAGTAATGCACATGTAAATATGTGCAACGTTGTTCTTTCTCTGCTAACAGTTGTATTATTTTTCTCTATCCGTTTTATTATTATTATTATATAACTTGCATTGTCCATTCCATATTTATATAGTTCTACGTGTAGCACCTCATCACCAAAGCAAATTCCTCGTATGTGAAGGTTTGTGCTCATTATGTTTCTTACCGTTTGGAAGTCCGGGTGTTTTTCCAGACAAAGTCAGCAGACAGAAACAGAAGAACAGAAGCTCCTGGACTGTCGACATGTTGGAGAAGTAACTTAAATTAACGATAACGGTGCAGATAACTTCACTTGCTGTTAGCTGAGATATTCAAAATAAATGTACGCCTGCCTTTGGTGCGAGAGACCCGGGTTCAATTCCCCACTGTGACCCGTCCACCATCGTGTCCCTGAGCAAGTATACACTAATACTAAACATTACATCTAACGTTATTTCAATTAAAACAAAATGCACAGTATGCCGCGTGGTCCACGAACTTCCTCGTTTTGTAATGGCTGTTGAATGTAATATAATGCGCCTTCCGGCCACCAGCGCTTTGTTGCGCTTCAGCTCCGTCTCTCCTCGTCTTTTCGGTCGGTGACTGGAGAAGAACAGAGGCGAAGTCCAGCTGAACAACAACAACAACAACAACAACTCCGCACATTGTGTTTTATGCAACAAAGGTAAGGGACTTTTATACATTTTGACGAAGGACTAGATAAACAATGAGCAGATATCATGTCTGTGGGAATGTCGGAGCTTTTACTGTTGAATGACATCGATTTGTGCTTCTATCTTTGCTGCACATCTGGGTAACATCAGGGGAGAGTTGCAAGAATATTGTGATTCACATATGATCTTTTAATCAACATTATGTGTTTTTTCAGTTCAAATTTGAAAACAACACAGGAGCATTTTAGGTTAGATTCTTTTTTTTATTAAAACTTGCATTGAATGAGGTTGTATATATCTGAGGTAACAGAGCTCTGCACATGGCTATACAGAAAATACAACTCAGTCATGGAACATGTGCTTGTAAACCAAAGTACAAAGCAGAAATACATGTTTTTACAACACTCTAATTCTCTCTGTCTGTGTCACAGTGATGGATGGTGATGAGGAGCTGGAGAAAGCAATGCAGAGCACATCACCCACCAAGGAAAATTTACTTACTGAACACTCAAACACAATTTTGGTCAAACAGTGTTATTAAATGCCAATCTGTTATACCATTGAATCTTTTTGTGCATTGCCAGCTGCTGCTCCATCATCATCATCATCATCACTTGCTGATGTTCCTGGTAACCAGCAGGGTTCATGAACTGATTTGCTCAGTAGCGAGGGTAAGTACCCATTTTTGTCTTCATGCAAGAAAAATCTATCTATATTGCGTCACCTGCTTAGACTTATAAAGGCTAAAGAAGAGTATTTTAATTGAGCATCCAGACCAAAATGTGTGAATGAAGTGCATCACTATTATATTACCAATTATCTTTTATATTATAATGAAGTACTCATTCAATTTTTAAGACTTAGCAGGTGAACAGCGACTGTTGTCTGTTTTAGTACCGTCTGCTTCACTGCACCGACCCCCTGCTGACACCCGAAGGAAACTGCTTGAGCCGCTAGTAGATGGTAAAACGGTGTAATTTGTTTCTCCATCTGCAAAACTTTCATGTTAATCAATAAAGTGTATTGTCTTATGCTCTGTAGTAATTCTGTTATACTTCAGACATATACTGGTGAGTGCTTTTTCTTATCTTGTTGTCATTCTGTCTTCGTAGGCCCGCCATGCCTACAGTAGAGAGAGAGGAGCCCCTTCCTCCTGAGCTGCAGTTTCTGGTGAAAGAGCTCCTAGTCACCAGCAAACGGAGAAGACGGTCTCAGCACCAGGTGTGTATCACGGGAAGATTTTATATTCAGTTGTATTTTCTTCTAAACAATGTCTACACTGTGGCCTGTAAGAGTCTTATACATATCTATAAGGATGTACAGCTGTGTTAAAAAGTTAATAAATAAATGTAAACAGAGTTTCTTGGTTTTAATTGAACCATACATTGATCTTTCCAGGAACCCTCTCACCTTCTGAGACTTCTTCTTCCCCTCATACACCTGAGCCACCACACAGTAAGATGTTTTCTTTACTCTGAAGATGTTGCTGTGGCTTTAAGTCTTGTAAAATTATGACATCTCGCTAATTTAGCTTTTCCTTTGTTCTCTCAGCTGGGCCTTTTTACTGTTGTTCCCCCACTGACACCCAGACCGGCCCCTCATACCCCTGAGCCACCACACAGTAAGGAACCAGCTACACTGAGGTGGTTCTACCTGCGATGGAAAACAGAGGACGGCGGGCCAAAAGCGACTCAAAGTAGAGATGAGCTGGTGCCAGCGATGGAAAAGCACTATGGGTTTTTAAAACTACTCTAAATGTGTTTCTGTGGCCAAAATGTTTTCATTTATTATAACATCTGTGATAATAATACAACGTGTGAAAATGACTACATGTCACTAATAATGTTGTTGTTTTTCATCCTTGTCCTCACAGCTGGGCCTTCTGCTTTTGTTGCCCCACCGGCACAGAGACCGCATCAGGATATAAGAAGGGTAAGGACAGAGCTCCAGCCTCAGGGACCTTTTTATTATAGCATCTGCCTCCACATCCAGAACTCACTGACACTGTGTCTGCGCTCCCATCCCTTTTTCGGGGGGTAAACCAGAGAGTGACATTATGGCGAGACTGAGAAATAATTACATTCTCCCATGTATGGGCATGTATCTTCTACGATAAATCTTAATTGTTGTTTTAATGGTGTGTGAGTAGACATTTTCGAGTAGGCTACGTCACTCGCTTTGCAAAAAACACATCAGTCACTGCATCATGCATGCAGTAAACATGTTGCTGCTGAAAGATTCATGACGCTACCAGCCTCGCAGTCTAACGTTAAGTTGTTAGACTGAATTCCTAGACTTGGATCGACCTCACTTGCATGGAGCTAGACGTCGACTTTGACTGTCAACAATCGGTTGCTGTGAAAGACCACAAACTAACCACCGCACAGAATATCAAGAATATAAAAAGCTCCGGGAGTCAGCTGTCCACGACAGACCTGAACCAGCAGAGGTACCGGCACAAAAACAAGATCCGGTTTAAACACAACTACACTGATGACAGAATCAAACCCACTAAGACAACAGCTTCAACAGAACTCAGAGCTTAACTGGTGACAGATGAAAAGGTTTACTCATACTTGCACTGGTGCCTTAAGTGCTTTTATATTGTTTTCACGAAATGCTTCAGTTGTAAATAAATAAGACCTGTTTCCATTAATGTCATTAGTAACCAGCAGTTAATGTCCTGTTCGGTTTCAGGACTGTTGTCGGGTAGCACAGAGGAGAGTTTGATGTTCTCCAGGGCCGAAGTCGATGCTAACATCTAGGCTAACCCCTTTCACTGACAAGCAACACACAGGAGCTTCACTTTAGTCTTGAGATGCTGTTGTCTTTATCCATTAGCCACTGAAACTTATACTGTACATTTACTGCTAAATTGAGGGCTTACTGCTGACACCAAACACTCGCTCTGTCTCCTCCTCTACCCCTCTCACACATGACTTTTACACATTTTTGAAAGATGTCAAATATCTCTCTCTCTCTAATTATCCAAAATATATACATCCCAGAAACTATCTAGATAGTATTTATGTCAGTATTGCACAGCCCTACTCCAGTGTCTTCAGGTTGTCTAAAGCCAGATAAAGTCTCCGCCTGTGTGGATGTTTGTTTGTTTGTTTGTTTGTTTACTTTATTTATACCCGTAGGTAAATTTGTTTTACAGTGCAATGACATTCTATGGCATCCAGTACAAAAAACAACACACAACACAGAACATCACACTACACATAAGGACAGATAAAATAAATAAATAAAATAAAAAATCATTATGAAAAATTCATGAAAAATTCATGAGACCCCTAGTATATATCTGAGAAAACACCTCTACAATTTGTTAAGCATATCAATCGCATTTATTACGAAGCTGCTTTTATGTCTTTTCGTTCTACACCTAGGGACTTTATACCTCCTCGCAGACGGTAATAACTGAAACTCATTTCGCAGAGGGTGAGAGTCATCATTTAAAATTGAAAGGGCCATCCTTTGTATGGATAGACCTTAGGTGATTGTTGTCACCACTGGTCAATACTACATCTTTGCTTCACGCCTTAGCTGCGTGGATCTGGTTATTTAAAAGTCCTCGGTGGTCGGATAAATTGCCAAAAGCGGTTCACAAACATTCTGCCAGCATACCTAACTTACAACAAGGCCATTTACAAGTCTGTGCTTCCTGAGGACCATAAGCTGAGGTGAATAAGTTATTGTTTAATTCAATTTTGAATTTAACACAACATCCTTGATTGTAAATATGATTTTTGCTGTGTAATATTACATAATAAACCGATATAACAAACTGTATTTTGGGCATTGCTTTAAAAAATTCTCTATACAAAAAATTATGTACACCTTTTAAACTGAGCTGATGCTCCTTGAAATAAAAAGTAGTGCAGCAGCTCAGTACTGTTGAAATTAATATTGAATACTTAAACCATTAGTATTCTCCTCTCTGACAAGTAGGCTACTATTTCATATTAATCAGAAGGAAAGGTGCTCATCGAAGTGGAATTTACATCATTTTATTAAAAAATAGCTGTTTATCTTTTATCATGAATTACAGCCTTCGCCCCGACTGGGATTCGAACCTGCGTCCAGATAAACGTTCAGCACCTCGGACCGCGGCCGCAAAATGCTGAAATCAGATTAGCTGTCAGTGAGTTACAACTATCGGCGACTGGCCACCCGGGAGACCATAGAAAGTCCCTATCTTAAGTAAATTAGTAAATCCATCCATCCATCGTCAACCGCTGATCCTGCGTACAGGATCGCGAGGGGGCTGGAGCCAATCCTAGCTGACATCGGGCGAAAGGCGGGGTACACCCTGGACAGGTCGCCAGTCCATCGCAGTAGATGAAAAAGTGGATGTCCTATTTAATTCTAAACACCTAAGCAGGGACGTGCACAGGAATTTTGAAGGGCAGTTGCTCTGACCTGAAAAAAGGCACTAAACACAGTATCCAAAATGTATTAACAATATAAATGTCACCAAAATACATATGAGAAAAAGAGTTCCTTATATTATTGTTTATTGTTTTTTTAATCATTATTATTTTATTTTTTTTTCATTTTTTTTTTTATTTGAAAATAAATAATCTAGATTGAATTGACAGATGGGGAAAACTCGCTTCTAATAAAATATTAAATAAAAAAACGCTTAGATTTCGGAAAAAAATACAATCCTTTTTTAACCTTTTGGCTTCCCGTACATTCAGTTGCGCTTCTAGCTAGTATTCACTTCTGTTGGTACGTATCACATATGGTAACTGGGCAAAACTACGCATGATTTGCATAAAGGAAGGAAACAGGAATTCCGGTAGGGAACAGAATCGACTGACGTGCAGGCAGCGCTGCAGCAGTGCAGCCACTTAAACAGAGTTTGCTCTTCCCCTACTGACTTTCACTTTCGGTGCCCGAATGGAAGTGAATGAGGCTTTGCGATCGCGATTATTTTTTTATTTTATTTTTTTTTCTCGGAAGGGCGAGTCGGAAGGGCAACTTGAGTCAGGAAAGGCAAACGGGCAGTTGCCCGGGCAACCAGAGCAACCCCCCTGTGCACGTCCCTCCCTAAAAGTGTATACTGACCGAAATGAACAAACATCTCTCAACAACTCCTCTGATGATGGATGGAGACAGCCCACATGTAAAAACTATCCACATAATAAATTCTACATTTATTGTATTTATGGCACTACGGTGGTATTTAACTGTAGATGCTTATTGTACAACATTCAACACATCCATAAAAGTGAATTCAACTAAAAGACTCATCTGCTCTTGGTATATCTGAGCTGCTGTGTGCATAGATGAAGCTACTCCACTGTATTTATCTGACCACTTTAGGTACTGGTTACTTTGCAGATTCAGATAAATCGTCATCTAATAAATTATGATGTAATGTCAGCGGAAAAGATTTTAGACTTTATTGGTGTGGGGGGAAATAGTTACTTTGGCGGTTGCTAAATTTATGGGGTAAAGCAAGATTGGATCATCACTAATGACCTTTTCCTTAGTCTAAAACACCTTTGATTAACTGTATTTTATTTAAAATCAAAGGATTTTAAAAGAGGTTAAACATTTGATTATCTAAAAAAACAAAAAAAAAACAGGTGTTGAATCAGGCTGATAACAACTTTTTGTTATTCTTTTCTTCAAAATAAAAACACCATTAGGAATGTTTGTATGACATTAACACTTTTATGTAACAGCTTAAAGTAGACAGGAAATGAAGGTAAACAGATTTGTAAGAGCTTTTTTCACTAACAAGCATGCTGATTCACATTTAGTTTGGACCAATCATAGGGCAGTATGCATCTACAAGTGTGGCGTGATGAACCAGTGCAAAAAACACACACAGTGAACTTTACAGTGAAACAGACATCTTACATCCAGAAAGTGAAACTTCAAGTCATTGAAACAAGGCACCAGTATTCTTTCTTTCATATGATTAAAAACACAATCTTTCTTTAAAACTAGCGTTGAGGAAAGAAATGCACATAACACGTTTCACTTAAAGAAAACAAATAGTGGTTTGTTACACTTAATGTAAATAAAACTTAACAACAAAACCAACAAGACAACATGAATAAAACACATAATTCTTTAGACAATGAAAAATACAAAGTAACAAAGTAGGGATGCAGCAATTATCGGATTCCACTGTAACCACTCTTTAAAACGTCCGTTAATCAATCAATGAGTGTTTCTGTTGAACAAAACAAAAAAATAGGTTACATGAGTGCAGCAACAGCTTAAAGTGCTATGCTTATCAGAGAGGTGGAGGCTACTACTGTTCACTGGCTAAACTCTGGCAGAGGGAACAAACTGCTTCCACTAAAGAAACGTCTGAACTCGCCAGTGTGGGAGCTTTTCCAAGACTGAATATTTGATGTAGGAGATTTGAAAGTTAGTTAAGTTCCCCTTCATGTGCAGTTTATTGGCAGGTTTCTTCAGACTGGATCATCATACTTGACATTGTAAAACTGTAATCTACAGTCTAATATCAGGCAGCTCCAGTAGCAGAATTATCCATCCATCTGAAAAGCATTTCTGACTTTTCACTGTCAGTTAAATCTCTTCTTTGGCCCATTTTACCTGAAGTAATGATTATGTAATAATTATGCACACCTTGATATAGTGTGTTTATCTCCTTAGGACACACTCTCCATATTTACACAAATACTCATCACCTGATATTCATACATCTAATAACCATTCAACTTTATACAGCTTGCAGTTGGAAAGTATGCAAAGAAATACTCACTTACGTAACAATTGTGCACGTAGTGTATTTGCTGATTTTAACAAAAGGTGTACTGGATTACAGTCACTTACTCTCCCTTTAAGGGAGCTACAGTGTGCATGTTTTCATTGCTGTCTTCTGTTGGTCCAAAACCTACAATTTATTTAGATCTGAGAGACTAATATACATGATTCAGTTTATAGATTCTCACACACCTTGACAGCAGCTCTGCAGGATCTCAATGATGACCGTTTCTGTACTCACGAGAACCTGCAGAAAAGAAAAATATATTATTACATAAAATCAACAGTTATAACATACAAATCCGCAGAGAATCAGCAGAGAGTCTATTATTGACGGAAGGAAGTCCTAAATAAAACACCCTGTGCAGACTCCCAAACGTAAAAACAACAAACATGGTTAAATCAGACAAAAAAAGAAACCGTATAAATATAATAGACACCTGTTCTCATGCTGAATTATTTCCTTATATCCTCCTTATTTTCACAGGAGATGTTTTTTATTGTCCTCTCACGTGAAACTTTTCTCCCTAATTATGTCAAATGTTCACAACTTTCTTCTCTTTTCATTTCGGTTTCTGGTGCTGGACAACGCAACTGCCCCACAACTCACAATTCAATTCAGCTTTATTTGCATGAACGTCAAACAACAATATTGGCAAAGCTTAAAATATAATACAAAAGATTCATTTCATTCAATAAATAACGTAAAAGTGTGTGCGTGTCTGCTAAAAATAAATAATAATAAATAAAATATATAAAAAAATAAAATTTGATCAATTCAATTCCGACCGAGTGTCCAGACCTTTTTATATACAGTCTATGGTCCAGACTCGCATTTAAAAAGATCCGATCTGTATCAGATTTGGACCACATATCAAAGTGGCCCAAATCCGAACGGGAAAAGATCAGTTTCCATGTGACTGTTCACACAGTCATAAAAAGATCACATTTGGATCACATTTGGGCAAAGAATGTTAGCAGTAGAATATTTAGACTTTTACTTTCAAAAGAGAGAAAATGGAAAAACAATAAGTGAATGATGTTCAAAGATCTAAAGAAGATTTAAAGAAACTTAATTGGACATTTGGGGAAAATCTAGAAACATCCATTTAATGGACAGTTATGTGTTTATAACTATACTGATTTTTAAATCATCAATAAATAAAGTGTCAGTGGATTTTTTAAGTATCAGTTATGTTGATGTCTGCAGATGTTGATACAATCCATTTTATAAACTCACCTTTAGTACGACTTATTTTGATGAACTTTGTAGCTACAAGAAAAGCTTGAACAGCAGCAACAATTACAGCTCCTAAAAAATTCCACCAAACAATCCTGCGACAACTCCTCTGCTGCACGTGTCCACAAACAGTTTCTCTGAAACACACAACAAAACCTAGAGTCACACTCAGAATGTAAACTGTATCTCATGTGCAGCACACTGGTTATTACCTACACAGAACTACTTGATAACAATGAATTTCACCCGACACAGTGATGTTAGCGTTGACCTCAGAGCTGATGTCCTCCTGCTCGACTCGACAGTGGAAGGATTGTTTTTTACTATTTTCTGACAATTCAAATATTAAACACAGAGTTTCAAAAGTTGTTCATCTCAAAGTTTGTACATTTTGTTTGTGAGAAATATCTTGTGTCACTGATTTCTTATAACCACAGAAAAGTATCTTTTGTACTTACAACAAAAGCATCTTTCAGTTATCAGTGTAACTTCAGGAGTGAGATTACAGACCAGGCTGCTGGCTGATTTATGTGTTGTTATTGTGTTATATCGGATCAACACATATTTATATCTTTATTTTTGCAATTGGCACTAATGTCATACCAACCAGCCATAACATTATGACCCCCTGCTGGTCATAATGTATGCCTCCCCTTTGCCGCCAACACAGCCCTGACCCGTGGAGGCACACGGACTCTTTTTGACCTCCAGCAGCTCATCTGTTGGATCGGACCACAGGAGCCAGCCTTCGCTCCCTACGTGCATCAGTGAGCCTTGGCCATCCAGGACCCTGTTTCCAGTTCACAGCTTTTCCTTCCCTGCACCCCTTCTGATAGGTACTGACCTCTGCAGACCGTTTCAGAGATGATCTGACCCAGAAGTTTAGCTGCCTGATATATCCCACCCACTGACTGTTGCCATGGTAACAAGTTAATCAGCGTTATTCACTTCACCTGTCAGTGGTCATAATGTTTTGGCTGATCGTTGTAATTTTGCATCGTCTAGTAAAAACTGCGCTTCAAAGCCTGTATCTGCCTCCATGGTATCAAATTATTACCAGGAACTATCCCTGTTTATATTTAGAGTTAAAGTCTGATCCTGTTTTTACTTTAATTCAGTTTCTAGATAAAAATCATCAATGACTGAAATCTCCTCTACATCTCTGAGTGTCTTCGTGTTGTTTGTTATGTGAATCATTTGTGTGACTTTGCTGCTGTAACTCTGCAATCAATAAAGTTTCTCTATCTAATCTATTTATTTAATTACAGCTAACAAAACCTTAATGTGGCTGAATAATTCTTACAGTTCAGAACTGTTTTTCACTTGTTGCACAAAAAGATTTATGTCGATCCTCAGGATCAGGCTGCAGCAGCCATTTATAAATCTGTTACTGGGTTTGTGAGTGTAGTTTACTAAATTCTTGTGTTCCTGTGTTTGATCAGACTGATCTCAGAGTTTCTTTCTGTTATTTCCCTGCAGACCCTCTCATTCTTCCTCTCATCTCTGTAGATTCATGAAGTCTCAGAGTCTCAGTATAAGAGTGAAGCTTTCACTCAGTTTGAAACTTTTTACACTTCTGCAGACGTCTTCATCACAACCTGCTTTGTGTTCAGTCTGAAGACGCTTAAATACTAATAACACAACTATTAAAATGAATGACATGTTAAAAACACAACCAGGAAGAATCTCACCACAGATAAACACGTAGGTCTCAGTATAAATCTGATGTTTGATCTCCTCCTGTGTGGCTACACAGCGATAGCGGTCGGTCTTCATCACAGTAGTTTGGAGGGTGATGTAGAAGCTGCCTCCTCTTTCTGAGACCTGTGGCTCCTCAGCAGGAAGTTTGTTTCCAGCACTGTCCTGCCACTCTACTGTAGGTTTTGAAGAAGCACCAAGAACTTCACACTGCAGCAGGGCCCCATCAGCTGTTTGACCGAGTGCACTAACAGACGGCTTTTGAGCTGCACCTGTGAACAGAGTTTAAATGAAAATAAGTGACACATCAGCTATAAAAGGACAATAACAGGATTATAAATGTAACACTGTGATGTTTCTTGTTCGGCTCTTCTCTGCTTGTAAATGAGGATTAAAGTGTGTTTAACAGAAAACACAGAGGAACAGAAAAGCACAGTATCAGCCTCAGTTGCTCCTCCCAGCATTGTTAGATAGGACATGATATTTCAAACATTTCTAACTTCTACCAAAAGTCTGGAAACTATTTACAGCTGCAAACACTGTTCCTGACTCATATCATGACAGAAGCTCAGACGTTTGGACAAACTCAATTTTTACATTTGTTGAGCTGAAAAAAATGATCTTGAAATGACGTCACATGAAATCTGTGGTGAGGATTAGATGACGTATCCCAACCCTCTGTTGAATTTTTGTACCCTTGGTAAGCGGAGCGAGGTACGTGTGTATTTAGATTTGTTGTTGATGTTGTGGAAAATTGATTATGTGATGTGTAATGTTGACGTGTTGTTGTTAATGTGTATATTTTAAGGTTTATTGTGGCTTTGTTTGTTTTTAGTTTCACGGTGCGGGATGGAATAACAAAGATATTTCACATTTATTGATGCCAAGGGCCACTACAGTCAACAAAAACTGAACATTATAAACTTCGTAGAGGCAGAATTTATAGCAGAGCTGCAGTATTGAATTACAATAGATAGTATAGGTGTACATTTAGAATTAATCAAGCTACATTCAAACATAAAACACAAAAGTACAACCCAAAGTGTGTACATGTTGTCACTGAGAAATATCTTGTGTTACTAATTTCATATAACCACAGAAAAGAATATTTTAATTATTAGAAAATCATCTTTCAGTTATCAGTGTAACTGTAGAGTGAGATTATAGATGATCAGATCTGCTTTACTCCAGACAGTTTCACAAGATGAACTGAGGTTTCACTGAGGTTCTCTACACCAAACTCGCTCCTTCAGGTCTTTATGGACCTCGCTTTGTGCACTGGTGCATAATCATGTTGGAACAGGAAGGGGCCGTCCCCAAACTGTTTCCACCAAGTTGGGGACATGAAATTGTCCAAGATGTCTTGGTGTGCTGAAGCATCAACAGTTCCTGTCACTGGAACTAAGGGGCCGAGCCCAACCCCTGAAAAACACCCCCACACCATGATGCCCCCTCCACCAACTTTACACTTGGCACAATGCAGTCAGGCAAGTACTGTTCCCCTGGCAACAGCCAAACCCAGACTCGTCCATCAAATTGCCACACAGAGAAGCGTGATTCATCACTCCAGAGAACACGTCTCCACCGCACTAGTGTACAGTGGCGACATGCTTTACACCACTGCATCCGACACTTTGCATTGCACTTGGTGATGTAAGGCTTGGATGCAGCTGCTCGGCCGTGGAAACCTATTCCATGAAGCTCTCTACGCACTGTTCTTGAGCTAATCTGAAGGCCAAGTGACGTTTGGAGGTCTGTAGCTATTGACTCTGCAGAAAGTTGGCAGCTTCTGCGCATTGTGCGCCTCAGCATGCGCTGATCTCTCTGATTTTATGTGGCCTGCAACTCTGTGGCTGAGTTACACTTTGTTATAATACCACTAACAGTTGACCGTAGAATATTTAGTAGGAGATTTCATGAATGGGTAGCAACCTATCACGGTACCACGCTTGAATTCACTGAGCTCCTGAGAGCGACCCATTCTTTCACTAATGTTTGTAGAAGCAGTCTGCAAGCCTAGGTGCTTGATTTTATACACCTGTGGCTCATGAAAGTGATTAGAAGACCTAAATTCAATGATTCGGAGGGGTGTACTAAAACTATAGTATAGTGTATTAGTGACATCATCACTCACCTCTAATTTCTGCTCTCCTGTCTTTAAAGGCGAAGTCTAAAAGACAAATGAGAACATTAATTACTGCACAGTGTTATGAACTAGTCATGTGTTATTAGTATAGCAACGGAGTCATTAGTGAACATCTAAAATGGAGTTTTTAATTGGACTTTATTTGCAACCCAGAGAAGAAAATCCACAAATGTGTACTATGATCCACAAATATTTCACTGTCCACTAATAACTATTTTTACATTTGTGTTGTGTAAAATCCTATCCACACAGTATTTTTTACATGTGAAATGTTTTTTGCATATTTGTGGACAAGACATTTGATACTGATATGTAAAGATACTCTATATTGCCAAAAGTTTTATGACGCCCCTCCGAATCATTGAATTCATGTGTTCCAATCACTTTCTCAGCCACAGGTGTATAAAATCAAGCACCTGGGCTTCCAGACTGCTTCTACAAACATTTGTGATCAGTGAAATCAAGTGTGGTACCGTGATAGGTTGCTACCTGGGCAATAGGTTGATGAATGAGAACGCAGACTGCGAGCCAGGCCTCCTCGTTCAACATCTGTGCCTAACCTTACAAATGAGCTTCTAGAAGAATGGTCAGAAATTCCCATGAACACACTCCTAAACCTTGTGGACAGCCTTCCCAGAAGAGCTGAAGATGTTATAGCTGCAGAGGGTGGACCAGCTCCATATTAATCCCTACGGATTAAGAATGGGATGTTATTAACCTTCATGTTCATGTAAAGGCAGGTGACCGACAGTTGACAGATTACCACCAACTATTGTCTTCCTCATCAGTAGGAGGCAACAAGGAGAAGGACTGTGGTTTCCATCAGCAGGTGAAAGTGGAAAATCTTTATTTAACCTAACGCTTGTTCAGGTTCAACAGTGATGGAATCAGAAGTAGTTGAGGCATAATGATCATTATCCTAGTGACAGTAAACCATAAGGTCACTGGTGATGGTGCAGTGGATAAGACACACAGACCCGGGTTCTCCCTGTGCCCCTGCAGTGTGCGACCTCTGACACGCACAGCAACTGTACGACGCTTTGGACAACACCGTCAAGTAAATGTAAATGTTTTTGTTATGTGATTACGGAAATGATGTAATGAGTCCTTCCATTTTCCCAGCATATACAGTATATTTAGTTTACTATTGAATACTTTATCACTGCATTTCCTTTACATTTAAAAGTAAATAAAAATGAGCCTGAAAAATGCGTCGTCTGTGGGTTACAAATAGTAAAGTCCAATAAAAGCTTCCATTTATATCATTGTCCAGTAACTTAATAAGTTACAATTAGTTTTGTGGCAGTAAAAAACAGAAACAGTAAGAACACACAGATACCACAACACACACAATATTCCACAAATATCAAAAGGAGATGTAAAAATACAGAATACATAAGTACTCCATGTTTTAGTACCACTAAGATAAAGGTAATATTTACCAGCGTGGTTGGTCTAGCTGATATTTTTCAGTACTGTTTAGCAGTGAAATGACAAAGGGGATGAAGGAGTGTTTGTGTTTGTGTGTGTTTTGTAGTAGGAAACTGAAGGCAGGGACAGGATGCATTCTGCTTTCTTTAACAACAGTTTGTTAAATAAATCAGACAGACTTTTCTGTTGAGTAGCCATTTCAATCAAAGCTCAGCTTATTATCAATTATAGTACTTGTATGATTTAGTGTTGACAGGATTTGTCAAGAGATCATTTTCTGCTCATGGTGTTGTTAAGTTTTAGCAGAAAGATTCTGGTGTATGGATCTTGTTAGATTGATAATCTGTCAGGTGATGCATCGACCACAACAACACCAGCAGTCCACTCTGTTACTGAACAATGATGCAGGTCGACCATGATGATAAAAAAAAGGCAGAAAAAAAAAAGAAATTTAAAAGCAAAATGATAAATTAACTAATCAAACACGATGCAAACTAAAAAACAGCCACTGCTGCAGGTCGCTAATGTGCCCAATCCAATCAGGAGAACTTACATGTCAGTGGTTGTAGTAGAGGTAAAGCAGGAAGAGGAGGGAAAGGAGAAAAAGATGTCAGGTCATACCAGGTGCATACCAAGAGCATCACAGGCCGAAACGGCGGGAGCTACAGGGTCAGACTTTAGCTGCATTTCGACCAAAGGAACTATACCCCGGAACTAGGAACCTTTGGAGGAACTCACTGCGTTTCCCCCGCAGGGACCATATTTTCTATGTTATTATATAGCAGTAGCGATAGTAGATAGTGGTTACAAATAATGATGCCTGTGCATCGTGTACGGTGTATAGGCCTATGTCAGCTGGTTAATTTCTCTAATCTTCGCAGGTCTCTAGACCACGGTGGAAACCAGTCAAACAATCGAAACATGGCTTTTAAAAAGCCTGGCGTTAAGCAGGTGTAAACAATTCATGTCGCTCTCCAAGTGTACAAACACACCTGCATGTGTGTGATTTCACAGCATCTGGTGAGGCGCATGTGGAGGAGACTTCACCTATCAAAACCATGGTGGTACCGAATGACATCAGCACCAACAGGTGCGTTCACTGTTGCTTTACCTGGTCTGTGCTTTAAAATATACACCATGTCCGCATCTTCTATTGCAGCGGTTGTCAATAGCAGCCAGAACCGGTCCGCCAGCAATATTATCTGGCCCATGGCCAGATGCTTTGACAGCAGAAAAAAATTAAAATAAATTGATAGTGACTGGTGCTGAAATAGATCTCAGTCACGACAGCAACAGTTACTCACATATTCACTTCCTCTTAAGTGATGGTGCCTCCAAAATAAGAGTGCGAGAATGTTTTTTTTTTGCAGCAATGCTTTATGTCGAGTTTATTGAGAGCTTTTACTTTGAAAAGTTCTGAAGTGTATTCAGACGAGACTCTGGCCTGCTTGCCACACCTCCGTCAGTAAACGTGATTGGATTCCCTGAATTTTCTCAGGAAAATGAAAATAAGCGTCCATAGGTTTATGAATGCGGATCAAATGTCGGGACGCGCACACACTGCAGCACAGTGAGCATGTGCAAAAGTGTCCTTATAATCAATTTGTTTAAAAATGTCTGCAGGATGTTGGGATCGATCATACAACTCTCCCAACGGGAGTCTCGAACTCTACAGACTAATCTAAACATGCACACAAGCATCCAAGGGTCTGAAATAATTAGAGTTTGTTCTGGTCCGCCATGTAACGGCAGGAAAAAAATTTGGCCTGATGCCAGACTTATTTGCAGACAGACTATTTGCACCTGTTAATATACCTGGGTGGTCTGCACAAGCAAAGTCTATATCTTTTATCAACATCTTGGTTAAGTTCAGATATTGAGATTTTCATTCAATTTAACAATTCATGATTGACCAGTATAACACCTGTATGTGATTCTCACATTGTCAAATTGCTGATATGTAATTAAAGTCATACTTTCAAGGTGTTGTAACAGAAGACTAAACAGACAAGTAAGAACAGCTGGAGTCAAACCAAACCTGAAAGGACAGCTGGAGATCTTGATGAACAATATATCAATTAACTGTTTAATGAAAACACTCACCAACAACAATAAGATGAATGTGGAATATCTGTCTTGGCTCAAGCTGGAAAATCACAGGTGTAGTCTCCACTGTCGGTCACCTTCGTATTTCTGATGATGATGGAGGCGTTGCCGTACTTCAGCTCATCTTGAAAATGTGCGACCCGACCTTTGAACTGATGATCTTGACCTGGACGGCCGTTGTTGTAGTTAGAGCCTCTATCATAAAAGAAAACTCCTTCGGACCATCTTTCTTCCAGTCAAAGACTTTTGACTCCACGTTCTGCTTGTTGCTGAGGAACAGGGTAAAATTGCGTCACTCCCTTCTTTCACAACCACTCTGACGTCACCCGACCTGAAAGAAAAGATTATTTTAGTCATTCTGTTCATCAGATAACACATTTACATGTCACCTCAATGACTCTGAAACACCAGTTTATAAACACGTTAGTTAGTCGGCACATTATTTATGGAGATTTTTCATGTTGGCGTCATTTAAGAATATTTAAGTGACATAAGAAACATGTCACATGACACAGACACTTTATTAGAGTTGTTTTGGTTTCAGACTGAGGGCTCAGTATGAACCAAGTATCTAAAGATCATAACTACTCAATAATGGAACGCTCAAATAATCTTTACTGCACATTCATTAAAAACAAAATTATATAATAAAGGTCATTGGAAACGAAAAACACAAGCTGACTGAGGGCTGGATTCAAAATCACACAGAAAAACTAAGTAAAACATTTTAATCACATGCTGACCCAACTTGCGTAACTTTCATCACAGCAAATGTGTGTTTGGACCCTGTGTGCCTGTATGCACTCCTGACAACATCTGGACATGCTCCTGATGAGACAGCGGATGGTGTCCTGGGCGTCCTCCTCCCAGACCTGGATCAGGGCATCAGTTCGCTCCTGTACGGTCTGTAGCGCTACTTGGCGGCGCCGATGTGAAAAGTCGGCTCCAGCCTGATTGACAGGTCGCTATGGTAATGGCCTGTCAATCATAGATAATCCCGCCCTGAAGCATACTCTGCTTTGTGGTCCATTTTAAAATAAATGGGACCATAATTTACTAAATGAACATCATGTTGTCTTGAAGAAGACTTGAAACTAGCGACTGAGACCATAAACTCATCAGGAAAGTGTTTACGGAGGTAATAATTCAGCTGAGAAGTAAAAACATTTTCACATTATTTCTAATGGAGCAGGACTTCTTTTTGCAACCAGAAGAGTCGCCCCCTGTTGGATTTTCAACAGAATGCAGGTTTCAGGGACTTCCGCATAGGCTTCATATTGTAGACCGGAAGCTTCCCGCTTGTTATGTTAACTGTTGTTATTTATATGCCAACAATTATCCAGGTTATTTATACAGATGTATTTAATGCTTGTTATATTATTTCACAACCACACATACCTATTTGAAAAAAAAGTAAAATCATGTGGCAATAAAAAGACAATTTAAAAATAGAGACATTTGTTTTGTTCAGCTCAGAGTTAAACCTGCATGTCCTTCTTTTCTAATTCTTTGCAGTTCTGACAATATACTCAAATCAGAAATTTCATAATGTAAACTATTTGGTCTAAAGACTAATTTACCACAGTGCTGTATAGCCTACAGTGTGCGCACTGTTTTAGGAGGTGAGAGAGGTGAGATGCTGTATAAGACTGAAACAGAATTTATTCAACATATAGCAAATACATTATTTCAATGGCATTAAATGTACAATCTTTGGCTGAAGAATACTGACATTTTACGAGGTCCTTAAGACCGGCAAAAACATAATTCTTTAATTTTTATTTTATTTTAATCAGTGCAAACACTGAGAACGTCATCTTGTGAAATCCATTAAGCCTTTGAGGCAGTATGCTTACATCTGGGCAGTGGAACAACAAAACACAAAAGATAAAAAGCAAATAAGACTATGGCATGTGGCCTCCTTAATTTCTAACTGAGTCCCTTAAAGCACTGACCACCTCCTCTATCCCTGTTATTTGAATGTTTCATCTTTGCAAAGGCACGGTGTTCACCTGACCATCATGGCCACAGCGCTGCTGACTTTGTTAATGCGCGTGGACCACTTAGACTACTAGCCGAGGTCCAGCAAGGCTTGCTTTATTGCTGGCAGCTCTTCTGCGCAGTGAGTTTCAACTTTTTAAAGGTTTTCCTCATGTTTTCCTCCTTACATGTATGTGGTTTAGTAATATTCAGTAAATAATATAAAACTAAATAAATAACTCCTCAAGCTCGGGTCCTCTACCAGAGGCCTGGCAGTTTGAGGGTTCTGCTCAGTATCTTAGCTGTTCCTTGGGCTGCACTCTTCTGGACAGAGACCTCTGATGTTTTACCTGGAATCTGCTGTAGCCACTCTCCCAGTTTGGGGGTCACGGCCCCCAGCGCTCCGATCACCACTGGCACCACTGTTGCTCTTACTTTCTACATCTTTTCTAGCTCCTCTTTCAGCCCTTGGTATTTCTCAAGCTTCTCGTGTTCCTTCTTCTTGATGTTGCTGTCTCTTGGGATCGCCACATCTGTCACTGCTCCTTCTTCTGCTGTTTGTCGATCAACACGATGTGTGGTTGGTTAGCCATCACCAGTTTGTCAGTCTGGATTTTGAAGTCCCACAGGATCTTAGCTCGGTCATTCTCAACTACTTTAGGAGGTGTCTTCCATTTTGACCTTGACTTCCAGCCCATACTCATGGCAGATGTTCCTGTACACTATGCCAGCTACCTGGTTATGGCGTTGCAAGTACGCACTTCCTGCCTGCATCTTACACCCTGCTGTTATGTGCTGTACTGTCTCAGGGGCATCCTTGCACAGCCTCTCATTGGCTACAGTCCCAGGCGGGCTCTGTGTCTGACGGTCTAAAGGGGGGTAGCCTCAGGGGTGCCACTCAAAAATAAAGTTTAATCTTCCCACCCCCTAAATGTGTTAATAATGTGACAAGAACTAAACTGACAAAATTTGGATGTATTCTAATAATATTTACTGGTAGCTCAGCACTGACAAAATCTTACAATATGCAACATTTTCCGATTTTAGTGTGTAATATTAACTTTAATATCACAAGTTAGAAAAATGCAAAAATCCTCAAAAAGAAGACTGATAGCTGCTAACAGTTACTTCAGAAGTTAATAATCAACAGTATCCATAAGTGTCCAGAGAATGACCGTATTGCAGCTACATGTGTTTTCCAGCTCACACAGTAGCTGCAGATCATCTATGGAGCAGGCGAAACACATGTAGTACATGTAAACCAGACAGCCCTTCAGATAGACCTTCATTACGAAAGCATTGAAGTGGCTGAAGTGGGCAACTTAATAATTATTACCGTGTTCGCCTTGTAGACCAGCTGTAGAATAACAGACGGGAGCTTAAAAGTTCGCCTTCTCTGGCGCTACTCTCAGTACTTCCGAGTAACAGTCATGTGACTAGCGATAAACCTTTCTCTTCTTCATAAATTTAACAAGAGCAACGTAAACACAGCCGGTGTTGTCATGGAAACGGGTTTACGCAGTGCGTGGATGATATACCTGAGACACACCCTCCGTCTACCTGTCATTGATTCCCGTAAGTTTCTTAGTCTAACGTGCATCTGCTGTCGCGACTTCTGCGCTGTAACGTCCCTCAGAGCATATTAACCACTTCTGTCACCTTCCCTGCACGGTGCTGTTATACAGAAACTCTGTGGCTACACTACAACTGTAAGCTGCTGTTAACCTCATAGGCTTACTGTCTATGGGATAAGTTAGGCTACACAAAGTAACACCGTCCCGACCGCCATGTTTACCAACAGAGTTTTCAGGTTTGTGCTCGTGGCGATGAAACTGACCAAAAAGAGAAAAGGCAAACGCTATCAATGTGAAATGAGTAACGTTACAGCTTTAATCTCCCCCGGCACTGCAGATGGGAGCTGGAGCCGATAATAGACCTACTGCAATGCTGTGACCTGGGAGCGACTGCCATAGAAGACACAGCGCAGAAGGTGTTTAAGAAGTTTTCTTACCTTGTTCATCCCCAAACGTTTGTCCAGACCGAGCGAGGAGGCACACAAGAGGAAGAAACTTCATGAAGTTAGTTGTCGAAGCCATTTTAACATTAAACATGACTTTAGCTTCACTGTAATGCCACTAATGGAGATTTAACGCGTGCCTTCCAATATCCAGAGTTCCGCCCTTGTGCCCCTCAATGCTCGTCATCGATAGAGGGGGTGGTGATTTTAGGTGTCCCGGTCCGATCCTCTTACTCAGTGCAGTGTTATTCCAACCCCCGAGGGTGCGACTGATAGAATGGGGAGGATCTGCGTGCTCGCCAGCGGGAGCGAGCGAGAGAATTTTGTTATATTTATTCTCCTGCACATTAGCGGAGAATAAGATGATCCAGCTGTAGCTCTGTGTCTGTCCTCTCTGCTCCACCTGAAGCTGTGAGCTGCACTTTATCAGAGGCGCTGAAATTAACTTTTGGATTTGTGGTGAGGTTTAGGCAGCAGTGACGTGTCTGCGGCTGGGGTGGCTACATCTAATGTACGCCTACTCTTAATTTCGCTACATTTTCCATTCACACCTTTTATAACTTAACCACATGCAAAAAGTTTTGTTCTTCAGCGGTTCTTTGGGGTGGTTGAGGAGCAATGTAGCACCTCTACCATGTAAAGAACCAGCTCAGCTCCTGTATGGTTCTTAAGAGGTTTTATAAACTCTCTTTTTAGTCTTTTGAAGAAACACAACACTTACAGAATGTATATTTCCTGATGATAACATATTAAAGCAGTGGTTCTCAATCTTTTTTCCTGCAAACTCCCCCAACATGTCTAAGGTTCTTTGCAAGTGCACTGGAAAGGAAGCAAACAATACTGTAAAGTTAGGTTACATGTTGCTTTAATTTATATAAGCTATTTATCATATTTACTGACCTTTATCTAAGACTTCGTCGTCAAATGATTATAGATGGGCTGGAGGAATAAAGTATGTGCTTTGAGAAAAAGCTAAATAGGCCTACCACAGTATATAAATATGCCCTGAATTGTTTATTTCACAAAAGGCATTTATGGTGGGTAGAAAAGTGACACTTCTTTAAATTAAATGAAAATTAGAATTATAGGATGTTTTTGTAGCCTTCTGTCTATATAGCCTTATACAACCCAACAAAGTATACTTTCAATTGCTTTCTGCCAGAGTGCCAGATTACCTTCCACATGTCCTGTATGTAGAGATGCATCTGTAATAGTGTGCACCATATACACAGTAATAGTACAGTAATGTAAAGTAACAATATGGTAACATGGCTTTGTGTGTAAACTGATTATTTTGCTAAGAAATACCAAGACAAGATGGTTGTTCTGAGTGACTAACCCTGAGAGTTGAACATTCAAAAACATATAACGTAACATTGTATAAAAACAAATGTTACAACAGAACTTGTGTCAAGCATAAAGCAGGTTAGTTTACATTGGTCTGGTTTCAAACAGTTAATGCAAAGCGGATCGTTAACTCCTGAAAAATACACTACGATTCACTGCAGTAGCCAAGCAGCTGTAGCACACTGTAGAAATTGTAGAATCACACTTTCTTATGAACATTATTAGATCTTTAAACCATGACTAAGCTTACTTTTGGCATGTATACTTCAAAAATATCTTACAACGGTCAGTCTGCCATTTACAGCATGATTAGATCTTAACCTTGAGTGACATTAACTAATACCAGCAAATATGTTACGTTGGTAGTATTAACTTTACATAACAACTGCTTAGCACAAAAACAAAACGCTAAACACATTGTTTTCATAGACCTTTATAGACAAGATTCTGTGCCAACAAAAGTTATTTAAATGTACATCGTTGCCCTCCTTGGTCTCAATAGGGTGATACTACACTGCTCAAAAAAAAAAGGGAACACTAAAATAACACATCCTAGATCTGAATGAATGAAATGTCATTAAATACTCCTTTCTTTACATAGTTGAATGTGCTGACAACAAAATCACACAAAAATGATCAATGGAAATCAAATGTATCAACCCATGGAGGTCTGGATTTGGAGTCACACTCAAAATCAAAGTGGAAAACCAAACTACAGGCCAATCCAACTGTGATGTAATGTCCTTAAAACAAGTCAGAATGAGGCTCAGTAGTGTGTGTGGCCTCCACATGCCTGTATGACCTCCCTACAACACCTGGGCGTGCTCCTGATGAGGTGGTGGATGGTCTCCTGAGGGATCTCCTCCCAGACCTGGACTAAAGCATCCGCCAACTCCTGGACAGTCTGTGGTGCAACGTGGCGTTGGTGGATGGAGCGAGACATGATGTCCCAGATGTGCTCAATTGGATTCGGGTCTGGGGAACGGGCGGGCCGGTCCATAGCATCAATGCCTTCCTCTTGCAGGAACTGCTGACACACTCCAGCCACATGAGGTCTAGCATTGTCTTGCATTTGGAGGAACCCAGGGCCAACCGCACCAGCATATGGTTTCACAAGGGGTCTGAGGATCTCATCTCGGTACCTAATGGCAGTCAGGCTACCTCTGGCGTGCACATGGAGGGCTGTGCGGCCCCCCAAAGAAATGCCACCCCACACCATTACTGACCCACCGCCAAACCGGTCATGCTGGAGGATGTTGCAGGCAGCAGAACGTTCTCCACGGCGTCTCCAGACTCTGTCACATGTGCTCAGCGTGAACCTCCTTTCATCTGTGAAGAGCACAGGGCACCAGTGGCAAATTTGCCAATCTTGTGTTCTCTGGCAAATGCCAAACATCCTGCACGGTGTTGGGCTGTAAGCACAACCCCCACCTGTGGACGTCGGGCCCTCATACCACCCTCATGGAGTCTTTCTGACCGTTTGAGCAGACACATGCACATTTGTGGCCTGCTGGAGGTCATTTTGCAGGGCTCTGGCAGTGCTCCTCCTGCTCCTCCTTGCACAAAGGCGGAGGTAGCGGTCCTGCTGCTGGGTTGTTGCCCTCCTACGGCCTGCTCCACGTCTCTTGATATACTGGCCTGTCTCCTGGTAGCGCCTCCGTGCTCTGTACACTACCCTGACAGACACAGCAAACCTTCTTGCCACAGCTCGCATTGATGTGCCATCCTGGATGAGCTGCACTACCTGAGCCACATGTGTGGGTTGTAGACTCCGTCTAATGCTACCACTAGAGTGAAAGCACCGCCAGCGTTCAAAAGTTCATTCATTACACACAGACTGATATATTTCAAATGTTTATTTCATTTAATTGTGATGATTAAAACTGACAACTAATAAAATCCCAAAATCAGTATCTCCGAAAATTGGAATATTACTTAAGACCAATGCAAAAAAAGGATTTTTTGAAATGTTGGCCAACTGAAAAGTATGAACATGAAAAGTATGAGCATGTACAGCACTCAATACTTAGCTGGGGCTCCTTTTGCCTGAATTACTGCAGCAGTGCGGCGTGGCATGGAGTCCATCAGTCTGTGGCACTGCTCAGTGTTATGAGAGCCCAGGTTGCTCTGATAGTGGCCTTCAGCTCTTCTGCATTGTTGGGTCTGGCGTATCGCATCTTCCTCTTCACAATACCCCATAGATTTTCTATAGGGTTAAGGTCAGGCCAGTTTGCTGGCCAATTTATTTATAGTATATAAGACAAGCTGACTCCTACTTCACTCAGATGTCTATTCTCAGTGTTTGTGACCTGCACCTCCACTTCACACAGTGTTCGTTTCATACTGGATCACTACTGACTTCCAAACTAGTTGTTACGCCACAAAATCATTCTGCAGTGAAGCTAAAAGATCCAAGTTAATCAGAAGAAGCTTTATTGCCAAGTAGTGCTTTACACATAGGAGGAATTTGCTTTGGTGATAAGGTGCTACACACAGAAAAACATACAGTTGACATAAATGCAGAAATATATAAATATGGAATAGACAATGCAAGTTATATAAGAATAATAATAAAAACAATAGAGAAAAATAATACAACTATTTGCACAGAAAGAACAATGTGGCAGATATTTACATGTGCATTTTTCTGGGTTTGTGTGTTGTGTGCAGACGTATTGCATCGGAAGAGAATATTGTGTACATAATATATAAATTGACAACATAACAATATACAACAATAGCGAGGTTTGTGCATGATTACATTTGCAGAGACATTACCGCATTTGAAAGGGGGGAGTGTCAGTGGGGGACCCGGGCCTTGTTAATGAGGCTA
>NW_024043372.1:4013318-4179462 GCF_014851395.1 Micropterus salmoides
CAAACGGCGGTACTCGCCGAGATGTTTCCTCACCCCAAAATCTCATGAACCCACATACGGCGAGTTCGTCCTCTCTCTACCTGCTTCAGCCTTCTCTTCATACAGAACAAGGGCCAGAGAGCAAGTGCTCTACTGTGCTGACATTTTTACATCCAGTAAAGTTTCAGCTGGCAAAAAACACTTGGTGGACACGGGCCCTTAGTCTCCTCAGAAGCACCTTTAAAGCTCAATGGATATTTGGACTGTTTTGCTACCATTAACCTTCACCAACTTACTTCAGTTGTGTCCTCGTCCAAACCAACGACCTGCCTCACAGACCCCATCCCAACCAAAGTGCTCAAAGAAGTTTTGCCCTCAGCTGGCACTTCTTTGTTAAATATTATCAACCTTTCTTTGACAACGGGCTATGTACCTCAGCTTTTTAAGGAAGCGGTTATTGAACCACTTCTTAAAAAGCCTGCTCTTGATGTTCAGGCGTTTTCGACCGATATCTAACCTTCCTTTCATATCCAAGATCCTTGAAAAAACTGTGGCAAATCAACTCTGCTCAAAATTTTCAGTCAGGTTTCAGAATGCATCATAGTACAGAGACAGCACTGGTGAAAATCTCTAATGATCTTTTAACAGCATCAGATAAGGAACTAGCATCTGTATTGGTCTTGTTAGATCTAAGTGCGACATTTGATACAATTGATCACCATATTTTACTACAGAGACTTGAACACTTAATCGCCATTAAAGGAACTGCTTTAAGCTGGTTTAAATCATACTTATCAGATCGCACCCAGTTTGTACATGTAAACGATAAGTCCTCTCTGCACAGCAGAGTTACCCATGGAGTTCCACAAGGTTCAGTCCTTGGACCTGTATTATTCACCTTATATGCTTCCACTAGGTAATATCATTAGGAACCACAGTATAAATTTTCAATGTTATTCTGATGACACTTAGTTATATCTTTCTATCAGACCTGATGAAACCAACCAGTTAGCTAGGCTTCAGATGTGCAACAAAGATGCGAAGACCTGGATGTCTTATAATTTCTTGATATTGAACTCTGAAAAAACTGAGGTTGTAGTACTCTGATCTGCTTGATGTTGTTCTTTAGTCCAGCAGCTCAGCTTCTACAGACTGATTCAATCAGAAACATTAAAATGGCTCCAACATTCCAACGTTCCTCTGTGTTTTTCTGTTAAACACACTTTAATCCTCATTTACAAGCAGAGAAGAGACGAACAAGAAACATCAGTGTTACATTTATAATCCTGTTATTGTCCTTTTAATAGCTGAGGTGATGGCGCAATGGATAAGACTATGCCCGAGCAAGACACTTAACCCCTAGTTGCTCCAGAGGCGTGTGATCTCTGACATATAAAGCAATTATAAGTCGCTTTGGATAAAAGCATCAGCTAAATGAATAAATGTAATGTAAATGTAATGTGTCTGTTTACTGTGTTCACAGGAGCATCTGCAAAGCCGTGCATCTGTACACTTAATCAAACGAAGGACTGGGCCCTGCTGCAGTGTGAAGTTCTTGGTGCTTTTCCTAAACCTACAGTAGAGTGGCAGGACAGTGCTGCAAACAAACTTCTTGCTGAGGAGCCACAGGTCTCAGAAAGAGGAGGCAGCTTCTACATCATCCTCCAAACTACTGTGATGAAGACCGACCGCTATCGCTGTGTAGCCACACAGGAGGAGATCAAACATCAGATTTATGCTGAGACCTTCGTGTTTATCAGTGGTGAGATTCTTCCTGGTTGTGTTTTGTATTTAAGGAATTTCAATAGTTGTTGTTGTTTTTTTAAAAATGTTTACCTACCTTCAGACTGAACACAAAGCAGATTGTGATGAAGACGTCTGCACAAGTTTGAAGTTTAGCTTGATTAAAGCTAAAATCAAATATAAAATATATATCATGATATTGTGTAGGGTTGCAACTAATAATTATTTTTGTTTTTGATTAATCTGTTGTTGTTTTTTTATTATTTGAATTTTTTGTTTATAAAATGTCCCAAAATAGTAAAAAGAAAAGATTCCACTGTGTATTTGAGCAGGACGACATCAGCCAAGATCAAACCTAATCACTTTACCAGGTGAAATTCATCCCAGTGATCTTTTCTGAAAATAGTTTTAGATGTTTACATGGTGTTATTTTAATGTTCATAGACTTTAGCAGCATGGCCGCCTCAGTAGTAGTTCTGTGTAGGTAATAACCAGTGTGCTGTACATGATATACAGTTTACATTCTGAGTGTGACTCTAGGTTTTGTTGTGTGTTTCAGAGAAACTGTTTGAGGACACAAGCAGCAGAGGGGACGTCACAGGATGGTTTGGTGGAATCGTTTTAGGAGCTGTAATTCTTGCTGCAGTTCAAGCTTTGCTAGTAGCTACAAAGCGCATCACAGTACGCTGTAATAAAGGTGAGTTTATATAAATGTATCAACATATTCATCATGTGCAGACATCAACATAACAGATACTTACAGAGACCGTCTCGCGTCACAAGGTTATCGTTTTCTCAGATATATTATGTTGGACGTTTTGCCTTTATTTGACAGGAGCAACTGAAGAGAGAGAGGAAACCAGGGAGAGACATGATGACATTGAGCAGAGCATCTGAACCTGTGTAATCCAACCTTAGCGCTCCACCAGGTGAGCTACTGAGGCGCCCGTTAAGTTCGTATTTACATTTATGAAAAAGAAAATCCACTGAGCCTTTATTTATTTGTGAGGCCTCTGGTTCTCATTCTGATTGTTAAAATAAATATAACAAGTTATAAATACATAACTGTCCTTTAAATGGATGGTTTGATTTCACAAATGTGCAAGGAGACATCTGGGTAATTTTAGACTGAATTTTGTGTACTTAGGGTACTAAGAGTCAAAAACAAAGGGGAATAATGGGAAAACATATTTGATGGTCAGAATGGTTTTATCACTGCAATATTGTGATACAAATTTGGTAATATGGTGACATTAACAACATGGGAGCTGCAGAGCGCTCTCTGGTGGACAAACTATGTAACACACTCATGACATGATTGTAGGATCCATCTCTCTGTTTCTTTTTTATTTGTCATTAAATAATAAACACTGATTCAGATTTATCTGATATGAGCCTTTATTGATTTATCGGTCAGGCTCTAGTACAAATTATATGTTTAATGCTGTGACTTTTTACCTGGAAACAAAATAACTCTGAATCATGTTTCTATTTAATTTCATAGTAATTTTCTGTCCTTGCACAATGTAATGTGATGTATATCTGTTTTAAAGAGTGCACGTCTGTTTTCAGTCAACTCAACAGTATCTTGGCCTTCAGCTTCAACCTTAGTGATCACCTTGGAGTGCTTTTTCATATTTATTGTGTTCTTAGGTTACTAAAATATTACTCTAATACTAAATAGTTTTGCCTCACTGCTACCTAAATTATGTTTTCCATTATTCCGCTTTTGTTTTTGACCATTATTAACCTGTTAGTTGCATTTAAGTTTAATATTACCCAGATATACTCATTGTTAATACCAAGATATTGGTTATTACTTTTTTTTTACCATGTTATTAACAAGCTACCAAGTTCTACCAAGTTTTCATACTCTGAGGCCAGATTTGTCCTCCTGTCATCATCATCAGGTTTATGGTTCTTAAAAAGTAACAACAGGTTAGTTGTAGATCTGAAACAATTAGCTGATTAACTGATTAATCATTAGGTAATTTAATTTATCAAGCAAAAATCCCAAACTTTCTCTGGTTCCAGCTTCAACAACAGTTGCAGGTTGAATGTTTGTGCAGCTGAAGTGATTAGAGTCATGTATATTCTGCAGGTGGAGATCCATAAACTGTGTCTCCCAGCTGTGATTGACTCTTAAACTTTCCTGTTAACAAAGACTTGTGTGAGCAGAGAGCTTCATTTGGCAGCACAGTGGGTTTCTGTAGTGGTGGAAGCTGAAATGATCACATATTGTTAAATGTGATTTCACAGGTTTAGGATGTTTGTTTGGAGGTGGACCTCAGGGTAACGCTGAACGCTGAGTCATCTCTAAAACTAATTCATTCATGAACTGATAAAAACCATTCAGACTAACGTCTCAATCAGTCTCCAATATTAACTGTTTGAGAATCGGCTTTCAAGAGGGAATCTTTTTGGGAGGGGACGATTCTGTTTGTGTGTTGACTTTATGTAATATATACTTTTCTTTTCTGCAGGTTCTTGTGAGCAGAAGCACGGTCAATGTAAAGATCCTTCAGAGGTGCTTTTAAGGTGTGTGTGTGTGTGTGTGTGTGTGTGTGTGTGTGTGTGTGTGTGTGAATGGATCATGCATATTAGTTGCAAACATCCAAATATCATTTAAGACAGGAGCTGGACCGATAGAAGACAGCAATGAAAACATGAAAAAGATATTGTAGCTCTATTAAAGGGTCAATTCTGTAAAATCAATCAAGACCCTATTTTGATACTAATGGGGAAATTAGTCCAGAAGTGAGCGAGCGTGATGCTGTCTGGTTATTTCAAGGATTATGTTGAAGCAAGTTTCACTGCTGCAGACTCCCTCGATAAAAACAGTAATTTTACCTTGCAGAACATGGGAGTTGCTCATCTACCGCTGCGTCGATCTGATGAGTTTGTTTGTTATTGTTTGACTTTGGCGGGGTTTTTGTGTGTTTGTGTTATTGTGTGATGTTTTAAAATAGTTTAAAAAATCTATTTCACACAATAACACAAACTAACCGTGGCAGCAGATGAGCTCACTGGCTTCTCGCCGGGCCCTGGAGGTTTTATAAACTGTGAGCCTTGTACTAAATCACATATGATAAACACTAGATTCTGCTGAGTTCAGTCATGATTAAGAACAGAAGTTCAGCATTTACACTAACACTGTCCCCACCCAGAGGACATGTGATTGTTTAATTTGATTGATTTGATTGAACACTAAAATGCACTTAATGTTTTTTACACACTACGCCATTTCATTCACTGACAATGAACGAATTGAGGCAAAACTTTAATTTTCGGTGGACACAGAACGAGAATATTCGTGTCCGACTTTGTTTAAAATGTTTGAATAAGAAAAATGAATGAATATTCTACTACAGTTTTTTTCATTTTGTTCCCTGAGTGAAAAGGCTACACATGGGACGTGACTAAACTTAAGCCTGCTAAACACTATATTTCATCCCTTTAATGTGAATCTCTTTTTTTTTCTTAAAATGAATGTAAAGATAAATGTAATGTCACTTTTGTTTTGTTATAGGAGTTTTTGTTGAACTTGAAGCATGTAGTACTTTATGCCAATGTTGACTGCTGCTATTATTTTTATTATTATAATGTTAATATAAGTTTATAATATACACTATAATACAATACATATAATAAAGGGTTGTCGGTAGGACTTTATAATAACTGCACACTATAAAGCATTAGTTAAGCATTAGTAAATAAGGAATTCATCATTTATAAAGCATTATTCATACATTAATACACATTACTTAACAACTGCTTCATAGTGTTTAGATAATAAAAAAATAAAACATTTATAACTGTTTATGAATGACTTACTAATGTGTATTAATGTATGAGCAATGCTTTATAAATGATGATCTCTGTATTTACTAATACTTAACTACACACTTTATAGTGTGTAGTTATTATAAAGTGCTACCGGATTGTCTTGTTACATTTCACCACACTAATGGTCGTTGGCTCATAAATATTGAATGTGCTCATATCGCTCTGCATCCATTATGTAAAAATATATTTTTTTATGTATGTAGCCTGTAATAAAGCATTTAAATAATTGACTTCTGTTTGCCAGGAAGTTAAATGTGCTGAGGAGTGTTGTTGTGAATAAGCTGAAGTTGTAATCTTTATATTTTTATTTAATTTATTTGTATTGTTGACATCAAACTAGCATGTTGAATGTTCTTTTGTCATAAAACATTTTCAAAGCTGATTTAAAAAAGTGCTCTGATTGGAAGTTCGTGTTGCAGAGTTGTCTTTATTTTTTGTTACATGTAGGGCTGACCCCAAATAGCCAAAGATTTCCTCCCAATAAGTTAATACACAGCCTGTTACAATATACATTGTCTAGAGAGGACCACTTGCTGAGGAGACAGAGCCCCAGCTTCAGCGGTGTTGGGCCGAGTTGTCGGCACCTTGCGGGACTTGCAGATAATTTATCATCGTTGATGAACCACTCAAATAATATTTTATCGTTTTTAAATAGCCGGCTACTTGAAATAGACCTGCGAGGAACGCAACATGCATGCAGATCCTATGGGGAAGTTGAGCCACCCCTTGTTTCTCAGCAACCATGGACAAAATTGGTTATATGAATGGACATTTTTGAAGAGTTGATCATTTTACTCACCCTTTGATGGAGAGAGGCCCATGGAATAAGTGATCAGCACATTTAAGATCAAAGAAATGTTTTTTGCCATTCAAAGTGATTAATGTTCAAGGAGTCCTGATTCTTGTGTCTGAGCAGACAGGTTTGAGAAAATTGTACGCATGTGTTAGTGCTTTAGGAAGTTACAATATGAGGCTAAACTGTTAGCATGATGTTACTCTTGAACTGCTGGATGACACAATTTTGTCCCTCGTATGGTTGAGCCAAGAGTCCACTTTTTTTGGAAACCCATATTTTAAAAACAGTTTATTTTAGATCCAAATTGATTTTTACAAGTTGATGCACCACATCCTAAAATATATATGTACATATTTCAGTTGGAGGCATTACTGTCATGTCCGCACTTAAAAGACACATCAGGTAAAAACCGGCTCACCCCCCCGACGAGGGTTTGTTTCGTTTCGTTTCCGGCAGCTGACGTTACCGCAGTCTTTAAAGGGGGAAAGTGTACCACGCATGCGCAGAACTCCACGGAGCCTGTGTTTTGGTCTAGACTGTTTATGCTCCAAAGTTACTGTTATAGTTATTATTGTGAAATACTGAAGCCTTAAATCATATCGCCTTGTTCAAAAGCTACTGACAGTTTATTCATTTAACTTCAAATATCTCAGCTGACTGTCTCCGAGGAGGCTTGTTAGTTAACTGTGCAGATGTCATCATGTTCACGCCCAGACTGACAGCTCCGGCTCTTTCCTTGTGTTTCTTCCTGCTGGATCTGTGTGGAATAATACTCCTGCATGCAAACGGTAAGAAAGTTAATTCCCAATAAATAGTTATATGTTATCTATCGAGTGATAGTAAACAAGACACCTCGCGCTGTGAGTCGCTGCCTCATTGTGTCAAAGAAGTAAAGAAGCTGATTGTTTTGGGATAAAAACATCTAAAAACTGAAGAGCAGACTTTCTGTGTTTGTCACTGTGAGCTGAACTTAACGTGTTTGTGGGTTTATCCATATTTGTTTTGGACCTGAAGTGAACCCCCCCTGTTTTAACCGTAGAGTACATACTGTGGAGGACCGATCCTGACACAGTCAGAAATAAATACAGAAATAAATAAATGCTCAATAAATAAATAAGCATCCAATTGAATACACAAAAAAATAAAGCAAATAAATAAATGTAGGTAGTAATTAAATTATACAAGGAGACATAAATGTATATATTTTAATTAGTGCCTTTACTTATTCACCTTTGTTATAATTACCTTGTTTATTTATTGTCTGTTTTAATCTTCACCTTTATTTATTAATTTTTTAAATGTATTTATTTATGTGTGTGTTTTAATATTTTTGTCTGTTTTATTCTTCCTTTGTATTTATTTACCTTATTTATTTTCACCCATGGTATTTATTTCTGCCTGTCCTTTTTAAATTTCTGTATGCATTTTTGCCTCATTATGCAAATGAGGAGGGGCTGTGACTCAAGGGTCATCTTCTCTGCTATTGGTGGACCAGTCAGACAGGAGAGCTCCTACTCTGCCTGCAGACATCAACGATCTTGCCCCTCACACAGTCAGATGGCTTCTTTCAGTGCGCTGAGGTGTTTAACAACTCTGTTTGAAGACACTACCAGCCATGTCTTCCTTCTCTTTTCATGTGGACACTCTGAACTACAGAGTTTTCAATTAGCGACTTATACGTACACAGAACTGCAGGAAAGTGAGCTGTTGTTTCTGGGAGCCACATCAGTTAGCCGCAGCTAAATCTGGAGTGCACTCCTATTCTAGTATTTACGGTAAATACACGGAGCAGCTCGTTGCTCTCCATAACATTCTGCCTCTGGAGAACTAGAGAATACTCTGCTGCTGAAACAAGTATCTGAAACTAGTAATGTGCTTTTTACGAGTATTATCATAGTAAAATTGTGTTAATATCCCTTTTATCAATTTACAATAAATACAGAAACTTTTGTTAAAAAAACTTATCTTGCTATTGTGAGCAGCACTGTGCTTTGAAGCTCGATTCTGAGGCTGTTCTGTAAATAGTTTTCTAATAAATATGGTAATATATATTACTGCCTGCTTACAAGCTGTTAAACCACCATGTGCATTACCTGCCTACATGTCTACTTACAAACTGTAGAGTTTATTGTCTGTATCATGTGACTCATCAGGTTTCTCATGTCAGCCTAAATATTCTTAAATGATGCCAACATGAAAAATCTCCATAAATAATGTGCCGACTAACTAACGTGTTTATAAACTGGTGTTTCAGAGTCATTGAGGTGACATGTAAATGTGTTATCTGATGTTCTGTCTGAACCTGATTGATCTCTATTTGAACAGAATGACTAAAATAATCTTCTTCTTTCAGTGTCGGGTGACGTCAGAGTGGTTGTGAAAGAAGGACGTGACGCCATTTTACCCTGTTCACTCAGCACCAAGGAGAACGCTGAGGAGAAACTCTTTGACTGGAAGAAAGATGGTCAGCAGGACGTTTTCTTTTATGATGCGGGAATTCATTCTAATAACGGCCGTCCAGGTCAAGATCAGCAGTTCAAAGGTCGCGTCTCACATTTTCAAGATGAGCTGAAGTACGGCAACGCCTCCATCATCATCAGAAATACGAAGGTGACCGACAGTGGAGACTACAGCTGTGATTTTCCACATCTGCAGCCAAGACAGATATTCAACATTCAGCTTGTTGTTGTTGGTGAGTGTTTTCATTAAACAGTTAAATCTATAAATATTGTTCATCAAGATCTCCAGCTGTTCTTTAAGGTTTCGTTTGACTCCAGCTGTTCTTGTCTGTTCAGTCTTCTGTTTTGTTCTGTTCTGACTTTAATTCCCCGATGGTGCACTTCTACCCCACGATCCTAGTCCATCCTCACTTCCTCCAACACCATTTGGTATACGGCTGCACTGCCAAGGACAGCGTAGCATTCACTCAGCAGAGAAGGTGATTGGCTGCAATCTTCGATCCTTCCATGACCTGTTCTTCTTCCGTGAACTAAACTTCACTGTTCACCTTTTCCTCTCTTCTGCTGCATTCACCTGCTGCTCGCTCTCTCTCTCTTGCACAGCCACACACTCACTACACTCACAAAAAGGAGCTCCTCGTCCTCTTCTTCTCCTGTTCTCACTTGTCCGTTCGGTCTTCTGTTTAAACCATTGACAACAAGGAACACGTTGAAAGTACGACTTCAATTTACATATCAGCAATTTAAGTAAACACAGTGTTGCAGCCATTTTGTCTTCAAAGCTGAAACCAGACACGATAATGAGGAACAATTCAAAAAGACCTTCTCAGAGTACACCAGAGGGCTTCATTTAGGTACGTAGGTCCATTTATTGTCACAATATAACAGGTTACATAGTGAAAAAATGAGCTTTGTAACTCCCTTCTGCTACACAGCAGACAATAATACATTAATACAGAATAAATTGTGAAAAATTATAAACTGGAAACTTCTGTATCTCTTCCCAGAAGGCAGCAGGGTGAACAGGCTGTGGTTGGGTGGGTACTGTCCTTTAGTATCCATTGGGCTCTGCGTAGGCGCCTCACTCCACCTCACCAATGTAAAAGCTGACTAGAGCTTGGTGTGGGAATTTGGCCTTCTTAAGCTTCCTCAAGAAATATAGTCGTTTCTGAGCTTTCTTCACCAGCGTGGAGATGTGAGACGACCATGTCAGGTTCTCTGTGATTCCCAGGAACCTGAAACTGTTCACCTGCTCCACCTCAGCTCCACTGATGTAGACAGGGGTGTGTGTCTTTATCTCCTTGGTTTTGCTGACGTTGAGCAGCAGGTTCTTCTCTGCAAGATTAGGAATTTCCTCCCGACATGAAGTCTCATCGTTGTTTGAAATCCGGCCGGTGATGGTGGTGTCGTCCACAAACTTCACAACAGAGTTCTCTCTGTGTTGGAGGATGCAGTCGTGGGTGTACAGTGTGAACAGGAGGGGGCTGAGCACACAGCCCTGGGGGGCTCCGGTGTTGAGCACTAGAGTGGAGGTGAGTCCGCCAATCCGAACTGACTGGGGTCTGTTTGTGAGGAAGTCCAATATCCAGTAGCAGAGTGTTATGTTTAAACCCAGAGTGCTGAGTTGGTTGATCAGCTCCATGAGGGAGATTGTGTTGAACGCTGAGCTGAAATCCACAAACAGCATTATGATGTTTTTTTCTCAAGGTGTGTGAGGGCTGAGTGGAGGGCAGTGGAGATCCTCTGTGGATCTGTTGGTTCTGAAAGCAAACTGGTGAGGTTCCAGGCTGGCTGGGATGTTGTTCTTTATGTGCTGAAGAACCAGTTTCTCAAAGCTCTTCATCAGAACGGGAGTGAGTGCCACATGGCGGTAGTCGTTCAGACTAGACACTGCAGACGTTTTAGGTAGAGGAACGATGGTGGCTGTCTTAAAGCAGGTGGGAACCCTCTCCTGAGGCAGCGAGATGTTGAAAATGTCAGAAATAACATCAACAGGCTGACTGGCACAGGATTTTAGTACACGGCCGGGAATGTTTTCAGGCCCAGCTGATTTCCTCATATTCACTCTCAGCAGGACTCTCCTCACATCTGCTGACAGGGGCCGGTCCTCTGGAGGTGGAGGAGACTTTACAGCTGACTCCTTGTTGAGGAGATCAAGCATAAAAGGTGTTTAGTTCATCTGGTAATGTGGCCTCACACATGACGTGGGAGCTCCTGCTTTTGTAGCCTGTGATGTTTTAGATGGCCTGCCACATATCTTTGGTGTTGTTGGTGTTGAGGTCTCTCTCCAGTCTCTGCTGATGTCGCCTCCTTGATGCCAGCTTTCAGTCTCGCTCTGACGGTGCTGTAAGCTTCTTTATCACCCGACTGAAAAGCAGCTGTTTTGGCTCTGAATAGAGCCCTAACCTCTCGTTTTAGTGGTCACCGCATCATTGGCACATTTGACAATGTTTGATGTCACTGATGATGTATATTCCTCAGGGTTGATGTGGCTCTCCTGGGCGGCGGCCTCTCTGAACACACACCGATCTGTGCTCCCAAAACAGTCCTGCAGAGCTGCTGTAGATTCATCTGTCCACACTTCGACTGTTTTAACTGTTGGCTTGACCCTTTTAATCAGCTGGCTGTAAGTGGGCTGAGGAAGCAGCGAAATATGGTCCGATAAACCAAAATGGGGACGGGGAGGGCTTTGTAGCTGCCAGGAATATTGGTGTAGACGTGGTCCAGCGTGTTTGATCCTCTGGTGGGGATGTGGACATGCTGATGGAATTTAGGTGACACTGTTCTGAGATCTGTTTTGATGTTTGCGTGTTAAAAGATTTTCTTCAACAGGGGTTTGGTTTGCAAACATGTCACCTTTTTCATCCCTCCTGAGTTTGCAGGTCTGATTTTTAAACTAACATTGTCTAACTGTCTGCTTGCTGTAGCTTCATATTAACTGCACGTACGTAAGTGTGTTATCGATCTTCTTATCTAACTCTCTGCAAACAGGAAATTGGTAAGTGGAGTTCTGCCTAATCAGTTTCACCTGCTGAGCTCAATCAGAAAGATTCTGACGCATCTTGTCACCATCTTACTAGATGATGATCTAAACGTGCAGCTCTGTCTTTAAATACTTGGCCTCCGCTGTGAATCGGAACCTCTGCTCATGTTTCCCTCTGACTCCATTTTTGAAGGTAACAAATGACTTCATTAGTAGGCCATGCACTGTGTGTGAATTAATGTTCTAATTTGTCTTTCAGATCTCACCTTCAAAGACCGTTCAGGAGAAATCCCAGGTGGGTGATGAGTTATTTATTTAACCATGAAGAAGCTCAGATATAATCTCTTTCTAAACGGAGACCTGGCTAAGAATGTCCACTGACACACATGACAATAATACATTAAAACATCTTCCAAGACACCTATACATACACTTAAAGAATCCAGCCTATGGGAAACATCTACACTCCTACTTAAAGACATCTGTAACCTGGGACTTGAACTCCATAAGAGGTACCAGCACCTGTAACTGGAGAATCTTCTGTAAGGAGTTCAATGTTGACGGTGTACAAAATGATATTACTCATCTCTACGTCTGTAATGTGTGCTACAACTCTCTAAGCCTCAGTACCTTAAAATGTTTGATGCAGTCTCTTCATTTTGCCTAATCTCTACTAGGGCTCTATGAAATCCAGATTCCAGAAGTTATTTTTCCCCCCAAATTCTGTGTTTTACAATTTAAGCACATTTTGTCATCAGAAACAGTGTAGTGTGGTGGATGAATACAATTTCATCATTTCAATAAGAAATATTAAAAATGTAATCAATATAATGAATGTGATGAATCATGCAAATATGCATATAGAAATATTCAAATGTGCAGTTATTTATGTGGACATAAATGTAGGTTATTCAAATACTATAAAACTACAAATACACAATACAGTACATCCTGATAGTTAAATTATATATTCTGGTTGGTCAGTGGGTAGTTTATTAGGCACACCTGTACAGATTAATGTGAGCCAACACAACTGTGATTTTGACAGATCTGTGAACAATATTTGAGAGAAATAGGCCTTTTGTGTACATAGAGAAAGTCTCAGATCTTTAAGTTCAGCTCATGATGAATGGGGGCAAAAACAAAAGTGTTGTGTTTATAATTTTGTTCAGTGTATGTTTTCAGTGGTGTATAAAGACCTTATGAACCGTTATGTTTTTATTACCTTAGAATGAGCCTATTCTACAGTATTTACATACACCGCGGGTCCTCTTACATTGAAGTCGCCATGTTTCTACAGTAGCCCAAAACGGAAACACAGCGCTTCAGGGCGCGTTTTGTCACTACGTTCTTCTTCTTCTTGTAGAATTCTGGCAGTGTAGACACTCATCACTACGTTGAATACGTATGTTACGTGGAAGAAGAAGTAATACTATACAGCAGCGGCCGGCTAATAATTTTGTGTGATGAGAATATCAGACACAATATTTACATTAAACATTATGGTGTTTGGTTAGCTCAGTCTGTAAAGTGCAGGATTCTCTTCTAGAAGGTTGTGAGTAAGATCACATGTTCCGCATCCATCAACCTACAGATGCTTTTGCATTTCCCCAGTATCTCCAGGCAGAAGACTTTTAGGGGAATCACGTTTTCTGACGGCTCTTTTAGAGGTGTGTCAAGCAGGCTGCAGACTCTTTTAAGTAAAAGCCCCCAATTCAACTCCAGTATATTGTTTCTGGCGGGCAGTTTTGACGAGGGTCATAATCAGAGAGAATTAATATGTTTCTCTTGTCAGTGTTTGTATAAACTTTATCTAATGTGTCGTTTATAATGGACTGTGGTGCACAAACAGTGACAGTGTTTCACACTCTTTGCTTACATTTTCCATGTTGTCTGTCAGTGGCCAAGTCACAATAACACATGGTTTTACTGAATAATTAAGTACATTTAATTTCTTAAATAGGTTATTACTCGACTACTGATCATTTCCTCCCACGGGTTTTCTGCAGGACAGCGTTCATATGCTGCTCAAACACACCATGTTATAAGTGGATCTGACAGGGGCTACTCTTGTGTGGGCAACGCTCCTCCTTGTTTGCAAAGCTTGACCTGATGTAACTATTTCATTTTTTGTTTTTTTGCATTTACAGATGTAATTCTTGCTAGTGTGCTGACTTTCTTCAATATGATGGTGTGTGTGTGCCCTCGGTGAAACACCGGTAACAGCAGAGGACAGAAGCTGCGCCTGTAAATGACACCAAAACATACCCATATACTTTTTCTGTTGGTTTGGCATAAGTGCTGTGAAAAAAATGCATTTTGCAATTTGTTCACTGTAAAGTACAACGATAGCTGGAATCAAGTAACATACTCACATTATATAAACTAAAAATTTGGAGTTCCTTCTTGCAACACACAACATATACTTAAGTGTAGGCCTATATGAATATATGGTAACAAATAAAATAAAACAATACAGTTATTTATTTACACATATACAGACACAGTGCATTTTTAAAATTTGCATCTGGGGTGAATGTAAACAGCAGCAACCAGGTGATAATATGAAATTTTCATCTTCACAATATACAGTCTGACATCTGGGAGTCCATCTTAACTGCGTTTGAGCACCAAACATCATCGATGTAAAACATCGTCCTCTCCTCTTGAGTCGTTCACTGACAGCTCGGAACATGGACCACCTGTCGAGTGCTTGATCCGGGATGTTGATGAGGCAGGTCTCTGAACTCCGTTCTCTGGTCAACATGAGTACCGTTTTGTCCAGACCGGATCTTAAGGAGCAGAATTAGGCTCAGCCTAATATCTGTGACTGTCTGAGAAAGCACAAGACTACAGGAAAGGGGAGAAATTGTGTTAGTAACATGCAATAATGGGATGAGGTTGCATACAGAGGGAGCGAAAGTAGAGGAGAGAGGAGCTCAGTGCATCATGGGAAATCCCCCGGCAGTCTAGGAGTATAGCAGCATAACTAATGGATGGTTCAGGACTCACCTGAGCCAGCCCTAACTATAAGCTTTATCAAAGAGGAAAGTCTTAAGCCTACTCTTAAATGTGGAGATATATTTGTATTTTATAAAAGCTAGATTTATACCTGAACAATCTGTTGCAATTCAATACAACAGCTCTGCTATAAATTCTACCTTTTCCAAGTTTATAATGTTCAGTTTTTGTTGATTTTGTCTGAAACATGTAAATTCAGTTACATGTTGTTACTGAGCTCATAGTTAAAGTTGCTGTTGTGCTGGAATACGTTATACGTTGTCGTATATTTACAGACATGAGGCGACGCTTAGTTTCCAGACTTTTGGTAGAAGTTAGAAATGTTTGAAATATCATGTCCTATCTAACAATGCTGGGAGGAGCAACTGAGGCTGATACTGTGCTTTTCTGTTCCTCTGTGTTTTTCTGTTAAACACACTTTAATCCTCATTTACAAGCAGAGAAGAGACGAACAAGAAACATCACAGTGTTACATTTATAATCCTGTTATTGTCCTTTTATAGCTGATGTGTCTGTTTACGTGTTCACAGGAGCATCTCCAGAGCCGTCTGTCAAGATACTTAATCAAACGCAGGACGTGGCCCTGCTGCAGTGTGAAGTTAGGTGCTTTTCAAACCTACAGTAGAGTGGCAGGACAGTGCTGCAAACAAACTTCCTGCTGAGGAGCCACAGGTCTCAGAAAGAGGAGGCAGCTTCTACATCATCCTCCAAACTACTGTGAAGAAGACCGACCGCTATCGCTGTGTAGCCACACAGGAGGAGATCAAACATCGATTTATACTGAGACCTACGTGTTTATCTGTGGTGAGATTCTTCCTGGTTGTGTTTTTAACATGTCATTCATTTTAATAGTTGTGTTATTAGTATTTAAGTGTCTTCAGACTGAACTCAAAGCAGGTTGTGATGAAGACGTCTGCAGAAGTGTAAAAAGTGTCAAACTGAGTGAAAGCTTCACTCTTATACTGAGACTCTGAGACTTCATGAATCTACAGAGATGAGAGGAAGAATGAGAGGGTCTGCAGGGAAATAACAGAAAGAAACTCTGAGATCAGTCTGATCAAACACAGGAACACAAGAATTTAGTAAACTTCACTCACAAACCCAGTAACAGATTTATAAATGGCTGCTGCAGCCTGATCCTGAGGATCGACATGAAAACAAGTTACACTGATAACTGAAAGATGACTTTCTTATAATTATGAGAAGATACTTTTCTGTAGTTATATGAAATCAGTGACTTTGTTGATGAAAGATAAATTTAAAAAATGACTTGTGTAAAGCTGCAACAACAATTATTTTCATTTTTTATTACTCTCTATTCTTTAACATAATTTAAAAAAAATTAGTAATGTAATGGTAAAGAACGCTTTGTCACCCACTGTGTCGAGCAGGAGCACATCAGCCATATAACCAGTGCTGAGTGAGCTCATCCTATTGGTGGTTTTATCTGCAAATAGTTTTATACTTTAGCAGCATGGCCGCCTCAGTAGTAGTTCTGTGTAGGTAATAACCAGTGTGCTGTACATGAGATACAGTTTACATTCTGAGTGTGACTCTAGGTTTTGTTGTGTGTTTCAGAGAAACTGTTTGAGGACACGAGCAGCAGAGGGGACGTCACAGGATGGTTTTTTAGTGGATTATCTTTAGGAGCTCTACCTCTGGCAGTTCTATCTTCACTTGTAGCTACAAAGTTCATCACAGTACGCTGTAATAAAGGTGAGTTTATATAATGGATTGTATCAACATATTCACAGACATGTGCAGACATCAACATCACAGATACTTAACAGAAACCATCTCATGTCATAATGGTCTCATCTTTTCAGATATATAAATATATATAATGTCTTTATTTGACAGGAGCAGCTGAAGAGAGACCGAAACCAGGGAGAGAGACATGATGACATGCAGCACAGGATCCGAACTTGTGTAATCCAACCTGTGCGCTACACCAGGTGAGCTACTGGACGCCCTTATGTTTATGCCTTTATTTATTGGTTCTTTGATATAAATATAGCTGTAAATATAAATTGTCCATTAAATTGATGTTGTCCTTTTGATTTCCCAAAATGTGAAATTATTTCTTTAAGTTTTTTTAAGATCTTTGAACATCGTTCACTTCTTGTTTTTCCATTTTGTCTCTGGAAACATTTGAAAGTAAAAGTCCTGAATATTCTGCCTGTCTGCTGATACTCACCACCATTTAAATGATTTGATTATCTCCTGAAGTGCAACTGTAAAAACAAACTGTGCTGTTATGTCCTGATTCTTAAAATGATCGAATACACCAAAATATCTGTGCAGTATTCTGAGGTGAAACATCAGCTCTGAGTCAAAGCTCGCTCATTATTTGTGTTTGTTTGATGTCATCTGGTTTGTGACTGAAATATTCACAAATGACAGAACTAACAGGTCTAAAACAAAGGGAATGAATAATCAGAAAACACATTGTAGATAGTGGCGAGGCAAAACTATTTAGTAATGTTAAACTAATATGTTGGTAACAATATGATAAACTTCTAACAATAAAATGGTTTCATCAGTGCAATATTTGGATTATATAATTGGTAATATGATGAAATAATGGGGTAATAACCTGATAATAATGAGGTAATATAGTATAATATTATAAATAGTTTAGAATATAGGTTGATGTCACAATATTATTCGCTTCTATCAACACAATATCTTCAAAATCACATGAAAAACATTCTGTCCTGTTTCAAGGTAATACTGTATAAATTTATTGGTTATTATAAACACTGATACTGATTTATCTGCAATTACTCATATTAATTTATCGATCGGGCTCTAGTACAAATTAAATGTTTAATGCTGTGACTTTTTACCTGAAAAACAAATTCTCTGAATCAAGGCTGCAAAATGCTGAACTACCTTTTTCCATTTCATTTATTAGTAATTTTCTGTCCTCGCACATGCAGTGTTACATATATACATTTTACAGAGTGCACATCTGTTAAGTTTCTGTCAACTCTACAGTAACTTTACCTTTGCCTCCAACCTTAGTGATCACCTTACAGTGGTTTTTCATCTTTATTTTATCGTTAGGTTACCACATTGTTACTAAAATATTACTCTAATTCTATTCTAATTGCCGCGTTGCTATCTCTAAATGTGTTTTCTCATTATTAACCTTTGCTTTTGACTCTTAAAGTGTTACATACATTTAGTCTAATATTATCCAGATATACCCATTGTTAATACGAAGCTATTACCCGGTATTACTTCGGTAATTACATGGTATAACATATTACCTCTTTAATATTAAAGTATTACCATGTTACCTGAGGTCGCATTTCAAAAAAAATCAGACTATGAAGGTAAATATGGTGCAAAATGTGAGAACTTGTAGACTTGATGTGAGCACTTGTAGAACAAAAATCTGAACTTGTATGTTGGAATTTTTTTGGCACATTGTAAGGCTGTGCCATGTTGAGCGAGTACATTTGTGAAGTTGCAGAGACAAATTCGAGAGGTTGTAATTACCAAGTTGTGGTTGTACTGGAAAATGGACTCAGGTAAAACAAACAAAAAACAAACAAAAAGAGTAAATGTTGCATTTCAAGTCTACAGCTGTCTTTGTATTTATGTAAATATCAATCCACACATTTGTGAATATATATTGAGAACACGCGTGTGTGGAAGGTGTTTGAGTGTAACTTTCAACATACAAGTTAAGATGTATTTTATACAAGCTTTCATGTTTTTTTTCTTTCTGGGACTTCAAATTCAGCTCACATGTTCCTGAATGTTTTATACAACCAAGAATTTTAACATACAGGTTCAGATTTTTGTCCAACAAGTTGTATTCTACAAGTGCTCACATTTTGTATCGTAAAGTAGCCCAAATCTGAACTGGAAAAAATCAGATCAATGTGAAACAATCTGATCTGGCCTTAGAGTCAAGGAAAAACTATGGAGATCAATAAACTGTCAGCTCTGTGACTGTGTAATATATACTTTTCTTTTCTGCAGGTTCTTGTGTGCAGACGCACAGTCGTTGTAAAGATCCTACAGAGGTCGTGTAAAGGTGTGTGTGAATGAATCATGCATATTAGTTTCAAACTTCAAAAACCATTTAAACAGCAGGGAAAACATGAAAAATGATCTGCATATTGTAGACAAAGGGTAAACACTAGAGTCTCCTCAGTCCAGTCCAGAAGTTCAGCATTTACACTCGTTACACTGTCTCCACCCAGTGGACATGTGATTGTTTTTCTGCACAGGATTGAACACTTAGAATAAGGAGCCTGTCTCCAGTGCGATGACGTGAGCGCGGGTTTGTTTCAGCTAAAATGCACGGAATGTAATGTGTTATAGTAAAACTGTTTTTTACACACTACTGCACCATTTCATTCACTGTCATTCATGACAACGAATGAATTGAGGCTAAGCTTTAATTTTTTGTGGAATGAACACAGATCGAGAATATTTGTGTCTGACTTGGTGTGAAAAATCATTAATGAATATTCTACTCTGTTTTGTTTCCGGTGTGAAACGGTCTTTAATCAGCTAGATATGGGACATGACTGGTCTTAGGCCCGCTAAACACTGTATTTCATCGCTTTAATGTGAATTTTGTTTTTTCTTAGAATGAATGTAAAGAAAAATATTACTTTTGTTTTGTTGTTGAAGTTTTTGTTGAAATACAGGATTGTCTTTTTACAGTTTAACACTAATGGTCGTTGGCTCATAAGTATTGAATGTGATCATATCGCTCTGCATCCATTATGTAAAAACTGATGTGTTTTATGTTTATAGTTTGTAATAACACATTTAAATCATTGACCCATGTTTGCCAGGGAGTTAAATGTGCTCAGGAGTTTTCTTTTGAAAAAGTAATTTATTATATTTTATTATGTTTTTACGTCTACTTGACGTCAAACCAACATGTTGAATGTTATTTTCTCAGGAAACATTTTCAAAGCTGAATTAAAGATCATATAAAAGTGCTCTTATTGGAATAATAGTTAAACTGATGTAGCACAGTTGTCTTTATTTTTTGTGGAAGTTACTCGGTTCACCAGGTGAAGTAGTGACGGAACGCTGCTCCAGTTCTGTTCACCTTTATTTCCTGTCACCAACTGCTGTTGAATAAAAGCATTAATGTCATACAAACATTCCTAATGGTGTTTTTATTTTAAAGTAAAGAATAAAAATCGTTATGGGACTGATTAAACACCTATTTTTGAACTTAACATCTTTTAATATCAATTGATTTAAATAAAATACAGTAAACCAGTAACAACAAGTCATTTCATGTTTATACATTGAGATTGAGATAATTCTTCTATGTTCAATAAAGAAGCAGTTTACACAAAACAATATTAGAGTTCTGTTACACATTTTTAAATCAGCCTCAAGACTTTTCTTTCTTTGTGTGTTTTTGAAGGTTTTTTTTAGGTTTTAATGTTGGCGATTTTAGGAAAGAGTAATTAGTGATGATCCAATCTGGCAATAACTGTATGGGTCTCTTGATGTATGAAAACTACCCATTAATATTTCATAATCATTTACTTGTTGATTATAATTTGTATTATTTATCTAAATCTGCAAAGTAACAACAAACTAAAGTTGTCAGATAAATATAGTGGAGTAAAAGGTAAATCAACAACTCTCGACTGCCGCTTCAAGAGTCAATCAGACACCATCCCCGGTGACTCCTCCGATCAGCTTCTACCAGTCCACCACATCTTTCCCCCCCTCCCCATAGCTGGCCAGCTCCACCCCCTCCCCTCCTCTCTCCATCATGAGAGGGAAGTCAACGGTCTTTTCAGGAGGCAGAAACCTCGCAAAGCAGCTGGGCCAGACTCTGTCTCCCCATCTACCCTCAAGCACTGTGCTGATCAGCTATCTCCGGTGTTCACAGACATTTTTAACACCTCTCTGGAGACATGTCATGTGCCAGCCTGCTTCAAAGCCTCCACTATCATCCCTGTCCCCAAGAAACCAAGGACAACTGGACTAAACGACTTCAGACCCGTCTTGTGTTGCCCCACCTTTAATCAGTCACAGACCCTCTCTTGGACCCCCTGCAGTAATGATGCAGTAAACATGGCCCTTCAATTCATCCTCCAGCACCCGGACTCCCCAGGAACCTACGTCAGGATCGACACAACAGTCATCGGCCTCACGGTGATGAGTCGGCCTACAGACGGGAGGTTGATCAGCTGGCTCTCTGGTGCGGTCAGAACAACCTGGAGCTTAACACACTCAAAACTGTGGAGATGACCGTGGACTTCAGGAGGAGCCCCCCCACTCTGCCCCCCATCACCATACTCAACAGCCCTGTATCTGCTGTGGAATCCTTCAGGTTTCTGGGATCACTATAACCCAGGACCTGAAGTGGGAGCCCAACACTGACACCATCATCAAGAAGGCCCAGCAGAGGATGTACTTCCTGCGTCAGCTCAGGAAGCTCAACCTGCCCGAGGAGCTGCTGATCCAGTTCTACACAGCCATCATCCAGTCTGTCCTCTGCACCTCCATCACTGTCTGGTTTGGATCTGCCACCAAAAAGGACAGGAGCAGACTACAACGGACAGTCAGGACTGCAGAAAAAATAACCGGTGCCAACCTGCCCTCCATTCAGGACTTACACATTTCCAGAGTCAGGAAACGGGAAGGAAACATCACTGCAGATCCATCTCACCCGGGATACAACCTGTTCCAGCTCCTCCCCTCTGGTAGGCGCTACAGAGCACTGTACGCCAAAACCAACAACTGCAATCTTCCATCACTTCAGGACCTGTACACCTCGAGGACTCTGCAGCGAACAGGAAAGATTGCAGCTGACTCCTCCCACCCCGGACACAAACTGTTTCAGACTCTCCTCTCTGGCAGGAGGCTGCGGTTCATCAGGACCAAAACCTCTCACCACAAAAACAGTTTCTTCCCGGGCCCGGGTCCCCCACTGACACTCCCCCCTTTCAAATGCGGTAAATGTCTCTGCAAATGTAATCATGCACAAACCTCGCATATTGTTGTATATTGTTATGTTGTCAATTTATATATTTATGTACACAATATTCTCTTCCGATGCAATACGTCTGCACACAACACACAAACCCAGAAAAATGCACATGTAAATATCTGCCACATTGTTCTTTCTGTGCAAATAGTTGTATTATTTTTCTCTATTGTTTTTATTATTCTTATATAACTTGCATTGTCTATTCCATATTTATATATTTCTGCATTTATGTCAACTGTATGTTTTTCTGTGTGTAGCACCTTATCACCAAAGCAAATTCCTCCTATGTGTAAAGCACTACTTGGCAATAAAGCTTCTTCTGATTCTGATTAACTTGGATCTTTTAGCTTCACTGCAGAATGATTTTGTGGCGTAACAACTAGTTTGGAAGTCAGTAGTGATCCAGTATGAAACGAACACTGTGTGAAGTGGAGGTGCAGGTCACAAACACTGAGAATAGACATCTGAGTGAAGTAGGAGTCAGCTTGTCTTATATACTATAAATAAATTGGCCAGCAAACTGGCCTGACCTTAACCCTATAGAAAATCTATGGGGTATTGTGAAGAGGAAGATGCAATACGCCAGACCCAACAATGCAGAAGAGCTGAAGGCCACTATCAGAGCAACCTGGGCTCTCATAACACCTGAGCAGTGCCACAGACTGATGGACTCCATGCCACGCTGCACTGCTGCAGTAATTCAGGCAAAAGGAGCCCCAACTAAGTATTGAGTGCTGTACATGCTCATACTTTTCATGTTCATACTTTTCAGTTGGCCAACATTTCAAAAAATCCTTTTTTTGTATTGGTCTTAAGTAATATTCCAATTTTCGGAGATACTGATTTAGGGATTTTTATTAGTTGTCAGTTTTAATCATCACAATTAAATGAAATAAACATTTGAAATATATCAGTCTGTGTGTAATGAATGAACTTTTGAATGCTGGCGGTGCTTCCACTCTAGTGGTAGCATTAGACGGAGTCTACAACCCACACATGTGGCTCAGGTAGTGCAGCTCATCCAGGATGACACATCAATGCGAGCTGTGGCAAGAAGGTTTGCTGTGTCTGTCAGCGTAGTGTCCAGAGCACGGAGGCGCTACCAGGAGACAGGCCAGTATATCAAGAGACGTGGAGCAGGCCGTAGGAGGGCAACAACCCAGCAGCAGGACCGCTACCTCCGCCTTTGTGCAAGGAGGAGCAGGAGGAGCACTGCCAGAGCCCTGCAAAATGACCTCCAGCAGGCCACAAATGTGCATGTGTCTGCTCAAACGGTCAGAAAGACTCCATGAGGGTGGTATGAGGGCCCGACGTCCACAGGTGGGGGTTGTGCTTACAGCCCAACACCGTGCAGGACGTTTAGAATTTGCCAGAGAACAACAAGATTGGCAAATTTGCCACTGGTGCCCTGTGCTCTTCACAGATGAAAGCAGGACACTGAGCACATGTGACAGAGTCTGGAGACGCCGTGGAGAACGTTCTGCTGCCTGCAACATCCTCCAGCGTGACCGGTTTGGCGGTGGGTCAGTAATGGTGTGGGGTGGCATTTCAGCCCTCCATGTGCTCGCCAGAGGTAGCCTGACTGCCATTAGGTACCGAGATGAGATCCTCAGACCCCTTGTGAGACCATATGCTGGTGCGGTCGGCCCTGGGTTCCTCCTAATGCAACACAATGCTAGACCTCATGTGGCTGGAGTGTGGCAGCAGTTCCTGCAAGAGGAAGGCATTGATGCTTTGGACCGGCCCGCCCGTTCCCCAGACCTGAATCCAATTGAGCACATCTGGGACATCATGTCTCGCTCCATCCACCAACGCCACGTTGCACCACAGACTGTCCAGGAGTTGGCGGATGCTTTAGTCCAGGTCTGGGAGGAGATCCCTCAGGAGACCATCCGTCACCTCATCAGGAGCATGCCCAGGTGTTGTAGGGAGGTCATACAGGCATGTGGAAGCCACACACACTACTGAGCCTCATTCTGACTTGTTTTAAGGACATTACATCACAGTTGGATCGGCCTGTAGTTTGGTTTTCCACTTTGATTTTGAGTGTGACTCCAAATCCAGACCTCCATGGGTTGATAAAATTTGATTTCCATTGATCATTTTTGTGTGATTTTGTTGTCATCACATTCAACTATGAAAAGAAAGGAGTATTTAATGAGATTATATTTCATTCATTCAGATCTAGGATGTGTTATTTTAGTGTTCCCTTTATTTTTTTGAGCAGTGTAGTATCACCCTATTGAGACCAAGGAGGGCAACGATGTACATTTAAATTACTTTTGTTGGCACAGAATCTTGTCTATAAAGGTCTATGAAAACAATGTGTTTAGCGTTTTGTTTTTGTGCTAAGCAGTTGTTATGTAAAGTTAATACTACCAACGTAACATATTTGCTGGTATTAGTTAATGTCACTCAAGGTTAAGATCTAATCATGCTGTAAATGGCAGACTGACCGTTGTAAGATATTTTTGAAGTATACATGCCAAAAGTAAGCTTAGTCATGGTTTAAAGATCTAATAATGTTCATAAGAAAGTGTGATTCTACAATTTCTACAGTGTGCTACAGCTGCTTGGCTACTGCAGTGAATCGTAGTGTATTTTTCAGGAGTTAACGATCCGCTTTGCATTAACTGTTTGAAACCAGACCAATGTAAACTAACCTGCTTTATGCTTGACACAAGTTCTGTTGTAACATTTGTTTTTATACAATGTTACGTTATATGTTTTTGAATGTTCAACTCTCAGGGTTAGTCACTCAGAACAACCATCTTGTCTTGGTATTTCTTAGCACAATCATCAGTTTACACACAAAGCCATGTTACCATATTGTTACTTTACATTACTGTACTATTACTGTGTATATGGTGCACACTATTACAGATGCATCTCTACATACAGGACATGTGGAAGGTAATCTGGCACTCTGGCAGAAAGCAATTGAAAGTACACTGTAAACCCAGATTTTGTTTCTAATTAAACTTACGAGTGATCATTACTTTATGTTTTGTCAAAACCTGCTATCATTACTAAACAACATTAGTTGTTTGTACTATTTAGCTGAAAGATTAATTGCACTAATCATGTTTAGTAGAGATAACTTGGTATGTTTAGTTTCATAAGGAAGGGGAGGGGCTAATTCAAAAACCTGCCTGGTCACGTGAAAAGACCTGAGTCTAACGTGCGTCCAAGAGGCTCTACACCTGGCGGGACGAGCACAGGCCTCGGCAGCAGAAGGTACCCTGACTAGGAAGCAACATTACTGCAAGTGGAATGGTTAGTATTTAAAATAACTATTGTAGCCTACTTATCTTTGTGGGAATTTTTAATACCCAAAAGCTTGCAGATAATTTGTTGACGCAACTTTTTTCCCCCGTCTAATGTTACTGTTTGAACCTGTGCATGGTGTTAATACATGCTTATTGCTAACACTAGCTAGCTAAGTTACTCAAAAAAGTGTCATCTGAATGTTAAAGTTAGCTTAGTGTTAACAGTCTAAGGATTGCTCACATATCGGCGAGTTTGCTCGACTGCAAAGGAGTGTAAATTAGCTCTCGCTGTGATGGTGTAAATAGTAATGAATAATTATCGATTTTCAAATATTGCACCTGTAAATACAGAACGGAATATTTTGTAGCCTTTTTTGCCGTCAATACTGCCGACGTTGTCTTTGCTGTAATCAAATCAGTATATATTTATGTTTAACATGAAGTGTATTACTGCTTGAGTGCAGTAAATCTATGGGAAACATCCATATGTAAAGTTACAGACAAGGCTAGCAGCAGCAGCAGCGCCGCGTCAGACACGTTTCTGGTGTGCAAAGACAAAACACCACGAAGCTGACACATGCCGGTTTTCTCTGTAAAACAGGCGTCGTTTCGGTTCTATTACCTTATAGTATTTAACAGTGACATTGTTGAACTGAGTCGTTGAGCTAAACGTTTTCTTGTTTTCTATTTTACAGATCCTTGTGGTGTTAGGATGCTGTGGAAGTGTAAGTACTGTGAGTTTATGTGTGAGAAAAGGGGTTACCTTTTAAAACATTATCGTTTAAAACACGGAAACTTTGGTAGAACTGTCCCATTTCCCTGCTTACACCAACAATGTGTGTGCACATTCAACTCCATTAATGCACTTAAGGTCCACTTAGCAAAGATTCACCAGAAAACCCAGGGTGCACAACTGAGTGAAACTTCCCAAGTAACCTTTCACTGTCAGTCATGTGATTTTTCTGCACCATGCACAGAAGCAGTCTTTCTCACTCACCTGCGCAGTACACATTTAAAGGTAAATCACAGAGTCCAGTGCCCATATAATGGCTGTAACTTTCACACAGATGTGTATTCTACATTTAATGCACACAGAAGTAAGGAGCACAGAACACACAACTGGAGGATGTTTAGGCCAGAAATAGTCTCTAGTAGTGTAACTAATGAAATGGCCCAAGAAGAACATGAGCCTCCAAATGACACCCTTGAATCAGAAGACAGTGAGGATTCTACCAATGAAGATCTTAATGATCTAGAGAAACAGCTGGAGCACAACCTAGCAGCTCTTTTTTTAAAGATGCAAACAGTCCTACACATTCCAGAAAGTACGGTACAAGAAGTCATAGAACAGCTGTTACAGATGTGTGAACTATCCCAGCCACTGCTGCATAATGCACTCAAGGACATTCTGAAACAACAGACAGATGTAGATGATTCAGTTGTGGAAGAGTTAGTAAGGGCTGCCGCAAAGGGCAATGTGATCATGAAATTCTGTGGCAAGGATGGCCCCTTATCAACAACAAAAAGGAGAGCAGCATATGTGAATAAAAACTTCACAGAGGTTAAACCAGTGGAGTACATTATTGAAAGAGGAAAAAAATCTAGCGCTGTATATGTTCCTTTGCATCCAATGCTACAGAAGATGTTGAATAGGGCAGATATTTTGGACAAAGCTCTTCCCGTCCAAAAGCATGTGCAACATGAGTACAGTTCATACAGAGATGGCTCGTACTGTAATGACAATGTCCCGCTGTTGGACTTTATACAGATGATTTTGAAGTGTCCAATCCTTTAGGAACATCGAGAAAGAAACACAAAATGAGTGCAGTTTATTGGGTGATAGCTAATGTGCCACCAAAATACAGATCCACACTCCACTCCATTCAGCTTGCTGTTTTGTGTAAATCCTCTCATGTAAAAGAATTTGGCTACGCTAAAATTCTCCGCCCTCTCATTCATGATCTGGCTTCTTTGGAGCAACATGGTGTATATGTTGAGAAGTTGGGAGAATCTGTCAAAGGTACAGTTTTATATGTGGCTGCTGATAACCTGGCTGCTCATTCTCTGGCAGGATTCTTCGAAAGCTTTATGGTGGACAGATTCTGCAGGTTCTGTATGGCGACGAGAGGCGAGGTGCAAGGCAAGGAGGTAAATTCAGGTGCTTTTGAACACCGCACTATAGACACTCACAACCAGCAGGTGCAGGAGGTAAAGCATGATCCCACTGTGGCAAAAGAGTATGGTGTGAAAGGAGGGTGTGTATTGAGTGACGGCCTGGAGCACTTTCATGTTGTCCGTGGGTACCCCCCTGACATCCTCCATGACCTTTTGGAAGGCATTGTTCCTATTGAGTTATCCCTCTGCATTTCAGACATGATTTCTAAGAAATATTTCACCATAGAAACACTGAACCATGCCATGAAAACCTTTGAATATGCTTTTCATGACAAAACTGACCAGCCTCAGCCAATTGCCCATGGCTTCTCTACCAAAGGGACCATAGGTGGCAATGGCCATGAGAACTGGGCCCTAATCAGGCATTCTGCTGCTCCTAAAAGACATTGTTGAGTTGGCTGTCGCAACAAAGCACACTGAAGAGTCGGTGCATTTCCTTGACTGCAAAGTGTCAGAACATAGAGACTTGTTGCAAACAACTTTTCCAAATTTTAGATTACGGCCAAAACACCACTATATTGAGCATTACCCTGAGATGATCAAAGCATTTGGTCCCCTTTCAGATGTTTGGACAATGCGGTTTGAGGGAAAACACAAATTCTTCAAACGGGTCATTCGTAATGCCCACAACTTCAAAAATGTAGCTCTTACATTGGCTGTTAAGCATCAGAAAATGATGGCTTACTATTTGGACACAAGTTCATTTTTCAAGCCTTCAATTGAAATGGACAAGGTCACTACAGCATCGATCACATCTTATCCTGAGAATGTCCAACAGGTTTTCTGCCAGAGAGTTCCTCAGCTTACATCAGATCTTGTTGCATCATCAGTCTATGTAGATGGAATTAGATATTGTGCTGACATGATAGTCTCTGTTGGTTCATGTGCTGGCCTCCCTTCATTTAGACAGATCAAACAGATAGTGGCACTTAACACTGAGATCCTGTTTGTTTGCAATGAGATGACTGCATGGTACCATGAGCATTTGAGATCTTTCGAACTCATCTGTGACAGCAGTAACCCCTCTCTGTGTGTGGTGCAGCTGAAAGAGCTGAATGATGTTTTCCCTCTTTCAGCGTACAGATATGGCGATAATTTGGTAGTGACCCTCAGGCGTTATATTCTCTGTTAAGAAGCCACAGTGTGATCTCTGCAATAAATCTAGGCTGTAATGGAACATTTTGTAGCTTATTTTAGAGCTCATGTTGAAATGTATAATGATACAGTCTCTGAGAAGTTTTTATTTTTCCCTAAATTTGTGACTTTTTTTGTAAATGTTTTTCTTACACATTTAAGTGGGGATTTCTTGTGAATTATACGGGGTTTTTTTTAATGGATTTACCACTTTAATCTAAAGGGACAGTCACTATTTTCTATGCTCAGCAATTGAATGGCCTTTTGGATATTTATATTTCTAATGACCTAATTATTGTTTCTATTCCCAAGATGACTGCAAACCAGAAGATGACCTTGAGGGTCATTCTAACAGAGGCGGATATAAGAAAAGTCATCCTAACCACAAGGCCCTCTACAGTTGAAGATTTGATAAGCAAGCTTAAAGAATCACTGGGACTTCATTATAACTTTAGTCTCCAATACCAAGACCCTGAATTCAATAATGAACTATGCAATCTGACAGCTACTGAAGAACTTCCAGAAAAACCAACAGTTAAAGTCATGCCTGTCCTTGAGCTGGTACCTGTCTCATCTGATGAAGTCTTCAGTGACACCCCCAGTACAGCAGATACAGACCTACTCTCACACTCATCTCAGGAGCGACATAAACAGTGGCCAGAATTTTTTGATATCCCTACCATGTCTGTGGATGTAGAGTATAGACTTAGGCAAGCAGATCTGCTGTTTATGAGTGAGGGTACATACCTTAAAGTATCAAAAGAACTAAAACACGAGATACTTGAAAGATTGGCAGAGAGCATGTATAGCTACACAGCATACCCAACTGCTGCTCAGTTCGAAAGTGTTGCAGCAGCACTGATAAACAAGCACCCTTGTCTCCAGGAGCGAGGCTCAACCACTCGCTGTTGTGGTTGGAAAAATAGCCTTAAGCATAAAATGGGTAATTATCGAACAAAGCGTAGGCAATCAGGATGCCTTGATGTTTCAGTAAATGCAGGTAAGCGGGGAAGGCATTCAGCAGGACAACCAGCTAACAAGCGCATCAAGAAGGCAAACAAAGGTGAAATCAACTACTTGCCCAACTTTCCGGATGGATTTGATCAGGCAGCACTGGAGGGGGCCTGTAAAGGTGGTTGATGAAATGCAGAAGAGAACACCAAATGGACCTCTTGTGAAACAGAAGATGGATCAGACCTTTTCTCTGAGAAGAAAAGAGGTAGTGGAGTCGGAACCCGCTATAAGCATGATGGTGAAACGCTGGCCTGCCCTTTTCACTGAAGATCAAGTATGTTTAAGAAAGAACATAACAAATAACTATCTTTCTATTATTATATATTGTTTCTAGATGTATATTTCTCTTGTCCTCTTTAAGGAAAACATTGGTATTTTTAATTTGGGGCATGATGTTTTTCATCAACATTGCAAATCATATAAAAAGGACATTCATGATGTTTTTCAGCACTACTTTGCAGATGGCTTAGCTGCCTTGTATAGTTCAGTTGATCTAAGTTCAGTTTTTTTGTTCTCTGTGTTTTTCAGGTGTTCATGGAGTTCAGCAGGATTGTGGGCAAGAACCTCAAACAGGAGTTCTATGAGAGCATCGACCGGCACAGTCCTCGTTTCCTCGAGTTATTTCAATCCAAGAGAGGGAATGTTGGACAGTTGTTGACACAGATTTCACAACAGACCAATGTAAGTCCATACACATTCTGTACTTGGCGTTGTTTATCTCAGGTTTTGTATAAACATCATATCACAATGCTACTCTATTAGTTGTATAATTCAATCAAAACATTGCTTGTTTTTTTTAAGCTTTCTTATAGATCATTATTTGTTTTTTATTTTAGCTAGCTAACTTGTTGTACTGTGTTTAATTCTCAAAAGACTACAGAGCCAACTACGATCCGGACACAAGTGCTCAGAGGGCTTCCTATCATCCTTGGGGACAACCCTACAAACTTCTTCAAAGCAAGCTTTGTAAGTAAGCTCTTGCTTTCTTATATTTTTTTACCATTATTTATTTTTCACCATGACACTCTTATATTGATTAAAGTTGTTTTTCAAATGAGAAATATAATGTAATGATTGTGCTCTTCTGTTATTCTTTATTTAGGAATCTGATGATGATGATTATTTTCGTGACCTTGACGTTGGGAAGCTTCTTATTGAGCGTGAAGGTGCTGTGCTCACGTCTTCCCAGCATCTCAGTCCAGCCTCGTTGAAAATCGTCATTGAGGGAGAAGTTGTAATGGAGAACATTCAAGATCTGCCAAAAGCAATGTGCATTCTGTTTGGACTCATGTATGCACTCCATCTTAACTACCCCAAGACCATGAAGCTCACATTTCAGTTCATCCAACAGGTATTGCTATTGTTAGGCCAGACTGACCTAAAGCCAAAGCTACAGAGTTTGAAAAATCAGCTCGCAATGTAAAAAGAGAGGTCAAGTCTACTGTAAGAGGCGGTTGACTACATTTTTCTTTTTGCCACACTAGTAAAATACTTTCTTACCTGTGGGGTAAACCTTTTTATTTTCTGTAAAACAAGCAGACGAACAGACACACGTAAAACGCAGACACACACGTACAACACCCACACACAACACACACAAACAACACTGACACACACTTAATTGCTGTAGGAATCATGCTGAAGGATGTGACTTGTAGCAGAAAGACATAGGCCTAAGACATTATTGTTCTAGTTCTTCACCAGTCTATGTAGATTGTTCTCATATGATAGTCTGTTGGTTCATGCTCTGTCCTTCCTTCATTTAGGCAGATGATCAGAACAGATCCTGTTTGTTTGCGTTTTCTTGTACATTTGAGTGGGTGTTTCTGGTAAATTTTATTTTGTTTATGGATTTACCACTCAGGGGACATCTATGGTTTTATCTTGTAAATTAGAGACACATACACCCACACACGGCAACACAGACACGGGCAACACACACGGCAACACAGACACGGACAACACCCACACACACGGCAACACAGACACGGACAACACCCACACACACGGCAACACAGACACGGACAACACCCACACACACGGCAACACAGACACGGACAACACCCACACACACGGCAACACAGACACGGACAAGGCAACACCCACACACACATGGCAACACAGACACACACAAGGCAACACCCACACACACACGGCAACACCCACACACACAAGGCAACACCCACACACACAAGGCAACACCCACACACACAAGGCAACACCCACACACACAAGACAACACAGACAACATCCACACACAATTGTTTCAATGATTTGAAATGACCTTTTTAAGATTAATAGTTTTAGATTGGATAATTGATGTTTTGATTGTTGATGTTTACCTGATGTTTGGCTGTGTTTTGCCATTTAAAAATAAAATAAAATGCATGGAAGCATTAAGAGGTGTTTCTTTTTTTCCATCCATCCAATTTAATTGAAAATTTTTTATAAAATATTTGTTTTAAAAATCAAAAGCTAATTAATTTAGAGGAAAATACAGTAATTGTGTTAAATGATGAGTAGCAATAACAAGTCATAATAGCTAGTTTTATCTAATGATTTTGAGAACACACTACTAATAAATATAAATACTAAACTTAAAGTTCCATGTTAATACAACTCAACATGTTTAGTTTCATCCTGTGTAAAAAGTTAGGGTTCCATGTTAATACAACTCAACATGTTTAGTTTCAGCTTGTGTAAAAACTAAAGTGGTTTAAGGCAACGGGTTTCCACGCGATTTGCGAGTAAAGTCAACTAATTCGGGTTAAGAGTGTAAGATACTTTGTTGGGTTGTATAAGGCTATATAGACAGAAGGCTACAAAAACATCCTATAATTCTAATTTTCATTTAATTTAAAGAAGTGTCACTTTTCTACCCACCATAAATGCCTTTTGTGAAATAAACAATTCAGGGCATATTTATATACTGTGGTAGGCCTATTTAGCTTTTTCTCAAAGAACATACTTTATTCCTCCAGCCCATCTATAATCATTTGACGACGAAGTCTTAGATAAAGGTCAGTAAATATGATAAATAGCTTATATAAATTAAAGCAACATGTAACCTAACTTTACAGTATTGTTTGCTTCCTTTCCAGTGCACTTGCAAAGAACCTTAGACATGTTGGGGGAGTTTGCAGGAAAAAAGGTTGAGAACCACTGCTTTAATATGTTATCATCAGGAAATATACATTCTGTAAGTGTTGTTGTTTCTTCAAAAGACTAAAAAGAGAGTTTATAAAACCTCTTAAGAACCATACAGGAGCTGAGCTGGTTCTTTACATGGTAGAGGTGCTACATTGCTCCTCAACCACCCCAAAGAACCGCTGAAGAACAAAACTTTTTGCATGTGGTTAAGTTATAAAAGGTGTGAATGGAAAATGTAGCGAAATTAAGAGTAGGCGTACATTAGATGTAGCCACGCCAGCCGCAGACACGTCACTGCTGCCTAAACCTCACCACAAATCCAAAAGTTAATTTCAGCGCCTCTGATAAAGTGCAGCTCACAGCTTCAGGTGGAGCAGAGAGGACAGACACAGAGCTACAGCTGGATCATCTTATTCTCCGCTAATGTGCAGGAGAATAAATAATAACAAAATTCTCTCGCTCGCTCCCGCTGGCGAGCACGCAGATCCTCCCCATTCTACCAGTCGGGGGTTGGAATAACACTGCACTGAGTAAGAGGATCGGACCGGGACACCTAAAATCTCCACCCCCCCCTCTAGCGATAACGATCATTGAGGGGCACAAGGGCGGAACTCTGGATATTGGGGCAGGCAGAACTAGTTGGAAGGCACGCGTTAAATCTCCATTAGTGGCATTACAGTGAAGCTAAAGTCATGTTTAATGTTAAAATGGCTTCGACAACTAACTTCATGAAGTTTCTTCCTCTTGTGTGCCTCCTCGCTCGGTCTGGACAAACGTTTGGGGATGAACAAGGTAAGAAAACTTCTTAAAGCTGTAACGTTACTCATTTCACATTGATAGCGTTTGCCTTTTCTCTTTTTGGTCAGTTTCATCGCCACGAGCACAAACCTGAAAACTCTGTTGGTAAACATGGCGGTCGGGACGGTGTTACTTTGTGTAGCCTAACTTATCCCATAGACAGTAAGCCTATGAGGTTAACAGCAGCTTACAGTTGTAGTGTAGCCACAGAGTTTCTGTATAACAGCACCGTGCAGGGAAGGTGACAGAAGTGGTTAATATGCTCTGAGGGACGTTACAGCGCAGAAGTCGCGACAGCAGATGCACGTTAGACTAAGAAACTTACGGGAATCAATGACACTAGACGGAGGGTGTGTCTCAGGTATATTATTCACGCACTGCGTAAACCCGTTTCCATGACAACACCAGCTTGCTCTTGTTAAATTTATGAAGAGAAAGGTTTATTACTATTCACATGACTAGACATGTTACTCGGAAGTACTGAGAGTAGCGCCAGAGAAGGCGAACTTTTAAGCTCCCGTCTGTTATTCTACAGCTGGTCTACAAGGCGAACACGGTAATAATTATTAAGTTAATTATTAAGCACTGTTTAATGTTGTTTACAGGAAAATGTGAGACACATTGTATCGGTCTGTATAAGAAATAAGAGACAGAGTATATAAACGTTGTTTTGGTGGTGCTTTGTGCTTGAAACGGTTTTGTTTATCCTCTAGTTTTCACGGTGTTCTATGATTCTTCAGAGGAGAATAAATGTGAACGTGGACATCAGTAAGAGGCGTTGACTCTGTTTATGACCAGTGTAGCTAAAACAGGAGCAGTATCAGTATCTTGGCCAATGACACTTCAACATGCAGACCACAAAAGACCAGCGGAGCAGGGATCCCACCACCAACCTTCCGCTCTACCCCGAGCCACAGTTGCCCACTTCAGCCACTTCAATGCTTTCGTAATGAAGGTCTATCTGAAGGGCTGTCTGGTTTACATGTACTACATGTGTTTCGCCTGCTCCATAGATGATCTGCAGCTACTGTGTGAGCTGGAAAACACATGTAGCTGCAATACGGTCATTCTCTGGACACTTATGGATACTTTACTGTTGATTATTAACTTCTGAAGTAACTGTTAGCAGCTATCGGTCTTCTTTTTGAGGATTTTTGCATTTTTCTAACTTGTGATATTAAAGTTAATATTACACACTAAAATCGGAAAATGTTGCATATTGTAAGATTTTGTCAGTGCTGAGCTACCAGTAAATATTATTAGAATACATCCAAATTTTGTCAGTTTAGTTCTTGTCACATTATTAACACATTTAGGGGGTGGGAAGATTAAACTTTATTTTTGAGTGGCACCCCTGAGGCTACCCCCTTTAGACCGTCAGACACAGAGCCCGCCTGGGACTGTAGCCAATGAGAGGCTGTGCAAGGATGCCCCTGAGACAGTACAGCACATAACAGCAGGGTGTAAGATGCAGGCAGGAAGTGCGTACTTGCAACGCCATAACCAGGTAGCTGGCATAGTGTACAGGAACATCTGCCATGAGTATGGGCTGGAAGTCAAGGTCAAAATGGAAGACACCTCCTAAAGTAGTTGAGAATGACCGAGCTAAGATCCTGTGGGACTTCAAAATCCAGACTGACAAACTGGTGATGGCTAACCAACCACACATCGTGTTGATCGACAAACAGCAGAAGAAGGGAGCAGTGACAGATGTGGCGATCCCAAGCGACAGCAACATCAAGAAGAAGGAACACGAGAAGCTTGAGAAATACCAAGGGCTGAAAGAGGAGCTAGAAAAGATGTAGAAAGTAAGAGCAACAGTGGTGATCGGAGCGCTGGGGGCCGTGACCCCCAAACTGGGAGAGTGGCTACAGCAGATTCCAGGTAAAACATCAGAGGTCTCTGTCCAGAAGAGTGCAGCCCAAGGAACAGCTAAGATACTGAGCAGAACCCTCAAACTGCCAGGCCTCTGGTAGAGGACCCGAGCTTGAGGAGTTATTTATTTAGTTTTATATTATTTACTGAATATTACTAAACCACATACATGTAAGGAGGAAAACATGAGGAAAACCTTTAAAAAGTTGAAACTCACTGCGCAGAAGAGCTGCCAGCAATAAAGCAAGCCTTGCTGGACCTCAGCTAGTAGTCTAAGTGGTCCACGCGCATTAACAAAGTCAGCAGCGCTGTGGCCATGATGATCAGGTGAACACCGTGCCTTTGCAAAGATGAAACTTTCCCTCTTTCAAATAACAGGGATAGAGGAGGTGGTCAGTGCTTTAAGGGACTCAGTTAGAAATTAAGGAGGCCACATGCCATAGTCTTATTTGCTTTTTATCTTTTGTGTTTTGTTGTTCCACTGCCCAGATGTAAGCATACTGCCTCAAAGGCTTAATGGATTTCACAAGATGACGTTCTCAGTGTTTGCACTGATTAAAATAAAATAAAAATTAAAGAATTATGTTTTTGCCGGTCTTAAGGACCTCGTAAAATGTCAGTATTCTTCAGCCAAAATTGTACATTTAATGCCATTGAAATAATGTATTTGCTATATGTTGAATAAATTCTGTTTCAGTCTTATACAGCATCTCACCTCTCTCACCTCCTAAAACAGTGCGCACACTGTAGGCTATACAGCACTGTGGTAAATTAGTCTTTAGACCAAATAGTTTACATTATGAAATTTCTGATTTGAGTATATTGTCAGAACTGCAAAGAATTAGAAAAGAAGGACATGCAGGTTTAACTCTGAGCTGAACAAAACAAATGTCTCTATTTTTAAATTGTCTTTTTATTGCCACATGATTTTACTTTTTTTTCAAATAGGTATGTGTGGTTGTGAAATAATATAACAAGCATTAAATACATCTGTATAAATAACCTGGATAATTGTTGGCATATAAATAACAACAGTTAACATAACAAGCGGGAAGCTTCCGGTCTACAATATGAAGCCGATGCGGAAGTCCCTGAAACCTGCATTCTGTTGAAAATCCAACAGGGGGCGACTCTTCTGGTTGCAAAAAGAAGTCCTGCTCCATTAGAAATAATGTGAAAATGTTTTTACTTCTCAGCTGAATTATTACCTCAGTAAACACTTTCCTGATGAGTTTATGGTCTCAGTCGCTAGTTTCAAGTCTTCTTCAAGACAACATGATGTTCATTTAGTAAATTATGGTCCCATTTATTTTAAAATGGACCACAAAGCAGAGTATGTTTCAGGGCGGGATTATCTATGATTGACAGGCCATTACCATAGCGACCTGTCAATCAGGCTGGAGCCGACTTTTCACATCGGCGCCGCCAAGTAGCGCTACAGACCGTACAGGAGCGAACTGATGCCCTGATCCAGGTCTGGGAGGAGGACGCCCAGGACACCATCCGCTGTCTCATCAGGAGCATGTCCAGATGTTGTCAGGAGTGCATACAGGCACACAGGGTCCAAACACACATTTGCTGTGATGAAAGTTACGCAAGTTGGGTCAGCATGTGATTAAAATGTTTTACTTAGTTTTTCTGTGTGATTTTGAATCCAGCCCTCAGTCAGCTTGTGTTTTTCGTTTCCAATGACCTTTATTATATAATTTTGTTTTTAATGAATGTGCAGTAAAGATTATTTGAGCGTTCCATTATTGAGTAGTTATGATCTTTAGATACTTGGTTCATACTGAGCCCTCAGTCTGAAACCAAAACAACTCTAATAAAGTGTCTGTGTCATGTGACATGTTTCTTATGTCAACTTAAATATTCTTAAATGACGCCAACATGAAAAATCTCCATAAATAATGTGCCGACTAACTAACGTGTTTATAAACTGGTGTTTCAGAGTCATTGAGGTGACATGTAAATGTGTTATCTGATGTTCTGTCTGAACCTGATTGATCTCTATTTGAACAGAATGACTAAAATAAACTTTTTCTTTCAGGGTCGGGTGACGTCAGAGTGGTTGTGAAAGAAGGGAGTGACGCCATTTTACCCTGTTCACTCAGCAACAAGGAGAACGTGGAGTCAAAAGTCTTTGACTGGAAGAAAGATGGTCCGAAGGAGATTTTCTTTTATGATAGAGGCTCTAACTACAACAACGGCCGTCCAGGTCAAGATCATCAGTTCAAAGGTCGGGTCGCACATTTTCAAGATGAGCTGAAGTACGGCAACGCCTCCATCATCATCAGAAATACGAAGGTGACCGACAGTGGAGACTACACCTGTGATTTTCCACGTCTTCAGCCAAGACAGATATTCCACATTCATCTTATTGTTGTTGGTGAGTGTTTTCATTAAACAGTTAATTGATATATATTGTTCATCAAGATCTCCAGCTGTCCTTTCAGGTTTGGTTTGACTCCAGCTGTTCTTACTTGTCTGTTTAGTCTTCTGTTACAACACCTTGAAAGTATGACTTTAATTACATATCAGCAATTTGACAATGTGAGAATCACATACAGGTGTTATACTGGTCAATCATGAATTGTTAAATTGAATGAAAATCTGCAATATCTGAACTTAACCAAGATGTTGATAAAAGATATAGACTTTGCTTGTGCAGACCACCCAGGTATATTAACAGGTGCAAATAGTCTGTCTGCAAATAAGTCTGGCATCAGGCCAAATTTTTTTCCTGCCGTTACATGGCGGACCAGAACAAACTCTAATTATTTCAGACCCTTGGATGCTTGTGTGCATGTTTAGATTAGTCTGTAGAGTTCGAGACTCCCGTTGGGAGAGTTGTATGATCGATCCCAACATCCTGCAGACATTTTTAAACAAATTGATTATAAGGACACTTTTGCACATGCTCACTGTGCTGCAGTGTGTGCGCGTCCCGACATTTGATCCGCATTCATAAACCTATGGACGCTTATTTTCATTTTCCTGAGAAAATTCAGGGAATCCAATCACGTTTACTGACGGAGGTGTGGCAAGCAGGCCAGAGTCTCGTCTGAATACACTTCAGAACTTTTCAAAGTAAAAGCTCTCAATAAACTCGACATAAAGCATTGCTGCAAAAAAAAAACATTCTCGCACTCTTATTTTGGAGGCACCATCACTTAAGAGGAAGTGAATATGTGAGTAACTGTTGCTGTCGTGACTGAGATCTATTTCAGCACCAGTCACTATCAATTTATTTTAATTTTTTTCTGCTGTCAAAGCAGTCTGGCCATGGGCCAGATAATATTGCTGGCGGACCGGTTCTGGCTGCTATTGACAACCGCTGCAATAGAAGATGCGGACATGGTGTATATTTTAAAGCACAGACCAGGTAAAGCAACAGTGAACGCACCTGTTGGTGCTGATGTCATTCGGTACCACCATGGTTTTGATAGGTGAAGTCTCCTCCACATGCGCCTCACCAGATGCTGTGAAATCACACACATGCAGGTGTGTTTGTACACTTGGAGAGCGACATGAATTGTTTACACCTGCTTAACGCCAGGCTTTTTAAAAGCCGTGTTTCGATTGTTTGACTGGTTTCCACCGTGGTCTAGAGACCTGCGAAGATTAGAGAAATTAACCAGCTGACATAGGCCTATACACCGTACACGATGCACAGGCATCATTATTTGTAACCACTATCTACTATCGCTACTGCTATATAATAACATAGAAAATATGGTCCCTGCGGGGGAAACGCAGTGAGTTCCTCCAAAGGTTCCTAGTTCCGGGGTATAGTTCCTTTGGTCGAAATGCAGCTAAAGTCTGACCCTGTAGCTCCCGCCGTTTCGGCCTGTGATGCTCTTGGTATCGCACCTGGTATGACCTGACATCTTTTTCTCCTTTCCCTCCTCTTCCTGCTTTACCTCTACTACAACCACTGACATGTAAGTTCTCCTGATTGGATTGGGCACATTAGCGACCTGCAGCAGTGGCATTATGTCTGTTTTTTAGTTTGCATCGTGTTTGATTAGTTAATTTATCATTTTGCTTTTAAATTTCTTTTTTTTTTTCTGCCTTTTTTTTATCATCATGGTCGACCTGCATCATTGTTCAGTAACAGAGTGGACTGCTGGTGTTGTTGTGGTCGATGCATCACCTGACAGATTATCAATCTAACAAGATCCATACACCAGAATCTTTCTGCTAAAACTTAACAACACCATGAGCAGAAAATGATCTCTTGACAAATCCTGTCAACACTAAATCATACAAGTACTATAATTGATAATAAGCTGAGCTTTGATTGAAATGGCTACTCAACAGAAAAGTCTGTCTGATTTATTTAACAAACGGTTGTTAAAGAAAGCAGAATGCATCCTGTCCCTGCCTTCAGTTTCCTACTACAAAACACACACAAACACAAACACTCCTTCATCCCCTTTGTCATTTCACTGCTAAACAGTACTGAAAAATATCAGCTAGACCAACCACGCTGGTAAATATTACCTTTATCTTAGTGGTACTAAAACATGGAGTACTTATGTATTCTGTATTTTTACATCTCCTTTTGATATTTGTGGAATATTGTGTGTGTTGTGGTATCTGTGTGTTCTTACTGTTTCTGTTTTTTTACTGCCACAAAACTAATTGTAACTTATTAAGTTACTGGACAATGATATAAATGGAAGCTTTTATTGGACTTTACTATTTGTAACCCACAGACGACGCATTTTTCAGGCTCGTTTTTATTTACTTTTAAATGTAAAGGAAATGCAGTGATAAAGTATTCAATAGTAAACTAAATATACTGTATATGCTGGGAAAATGGAAGGACTCATTACATCATTTCCGTAATCACATAACAAAAACATTTACATTTACTTGACGGTGTTGTCCAAAGCGTCGTACAGTTGCTGTGCGTGTCAGAGGTCGCACACTGCAGGGGCACAGGGAGAACCCGGGTCTGTGTGTCTTATCCACTGCACCATCACCAGTGACCTTATGGTTTACTGTCACTAGGATAATGATCATTATGCCTCAACTACTTCTGATTCCATCACTGTTGAACCTGAACAAGCGTTAGGTTAAATAAAGATTTTCCACTTTCACCTGCTGATGGAAACCACAGTCCTTCTCCTTGTTGCCTCCTACTGATGAGGAAGACAATAGTTGGTGGTAATCTGTCAACTGTCGGTCACCTGCCTTTACATGAACATGAAGGTTAATAACATCCCATTCTTAATCCGTAGGGATTAATATGGAGCTGGTCCACCCTTTGCAGCTATAACAGCTTTAGCTCTTCTGGGAAGGCTGTCCACAAGGTTTAGGAGTGTGTTCATGGGAATTTCTGACCATTCTTCTAGAAGCTTATTTGTAAGGTTAGGCACAGATGTTGAACGAGGAGGCCTGGCTCGCAGTCTGCGTTCTCATTCATCAACCTATTGCCCAGGTAGCAACCTATCACGGTACCACACTTGATTTCACTGATCACAAATGTTTGTAGAAGCAGTCTGCATGCCCAGGTGCTTGATTTTATACACCTGTGGCTGAGAAAGTGATTAGAAGACAGACAGATTATGAATTCAATGATTCGGAGGGGCGTCCTAAAACTTTTGGCAATATAGAGTATCTTTACATATCAGTATCAAATGTCTTGTGATCCACAAATATGCAAAAAACATTTCACATGTAAAAAATACTGTGTGGATAGGATTTTACACAACACAAATGTAAAAATAGTTATTAGTGGACAGTGAAATATTTGTGGATCATAGTACACATTTGTGGATTTTCTTCTCTGGGTTGCAAATAAAGTCCAATTAAAAACTCCATTTTAGATGTTCAGTAATGACTCCGTTGCTATACTAATAACACATGACTAGTTCATAACACTGTGCAGTAATTAATGTTCTCATTTGTCTTTTAGACTTCGCCTTTAAAGACAGGAGAGCAGAAATTAGAGGTGAGTGATGATGTCACTAATACACTATACTATAGTTTTAGTACACCCCTCCGAATCATTGAATTTAGGTCTTCTAATCACTTTCATGAGCCACAGGTGTATAAAATCAAGCACCTAGGCTTGCAGACTGCTTCTACAAACATTAGTGAAAGAATGGGTCGCTCTCAGGAGCTCAGTGAATTCAAGCGTGGTACCGTGATAGGTTGCTACCCATTCATGAAATCTCCTACTAAATATTCTACGGTCAACTGTTAGTGGTATTATAACAAAGTGTAACTCAGCCACGGAGTTGCAGGCCACATAAAATCAGAGAGAGGTCAGCGCATGCTGAGGCGCACAATGCGCAGAAGCTGCCAACTTTCTGCAGAGTCAATAGCTACAGACCTCCAAACGTCACTTGGCCTTCAGATTAGCTCAAGAACAGTGCGTAGAGCGCTTCATGGAATGGGTTTCCACGGCCGAGCAGCTGCATCCAAGCCTTACATCACCAAGTGCAATGCAAAGTGTCGGATGCAGTGGTGTAAAGCATGTCGCCACTGTACACTAGTGCGGTGGAGACGTGTTCTCTGGAGTGATGAATCACGCTTCTCTGTGTGGCAATTTGATGGACGAGTCTGGGTTTGGCTGTTGCCAGGGGAACAGTACTTGCCTGACTGCATTGTGCCAAGTGTAAAGTATGGTGGAGGGGGCATCATGGTGTGGGGGTGTTTTTCAGGGGTTGGGCTCGGCCCCTTAGTTCCAGTGACAGGAACTGTTGATGCTTCAGCACACCAAGACATCTTGGACAATTTCATGTCCCCAACTTGGTGGAAACAGTTTGGGGACGGCCCCTTCCTGTTCCAACATGATTATGCACCAGTGCACAAAGCGAGGTCCATAAAGACCTGAAGGAACGAGTTTGGTGTAGAGAACCTCAGTGAAACCTCAGTTCATCTTGTGAAACTGTCTGGAGTAAAGCAGATCTGATCATCTATAATCTCACTCTACAGTTACACTGATAACTGAAAGATGATTTTCTAATAATTAAAATATTCTTTTCTGTGGTTATATGAAATTAGTAACACAAGATATTTCTCAGTGACAACATGTACACACTTTGGGTTGTACTTTTGTGTTTTATGTTTGAATGTAGCTTGATTAATTCTAAATGTACACCTATACTATCTATTGTAATTCAATACTGCAGCTCTGCTATAAATTCTGCCTCTACGAAGTTTATAATGTTCAGTTTTTGTTGACTGTAGTGGCCCTTGGCATCAATAAATGTGAAATATCTTAAAATATACACATTAACAACAACACGTCAACATTACACATCACATAATCAATTTTCCACAACATCAACAACAAATCTAAATACACACGTACCTCGCTCCGCTTACCAAGGGTACAAAAATTCAACAGAGGGTTGGGATACGTCATCTAATCCTCACCACAGATTTCATGTGACGTCATTTCAAGATAATTTTTTTCAGCTCAACAAATGTAAAAATTGAGTTTGTCCAAACGTCTTCACTGTATCTGAGCTTCTGTCATGATATGAGTCAGAAACAGTGTTTGCAGCTGTAAATAGTTTCCAGACTTTTGGTAGAAGTTAGAAATGTTTGAAATATCATGTCCTATCTAACAATGCTGGGAGGAGCAACTGAGGCTGATACTGTGCTTTTCTGTTAAACACACTTTAATCCTCATTTACAAGCAGAGAAGAGCCGAACAAGAAACATCACAGTGTTACATTTATAATCCTGTTATTGTCCTTTTATAGCTGATGTGTCACTTATTTTCATTTAAACTCTGTTCACAGGTGCAGCTCAAAAGCCGTCTGTTAGTGCACTCGGTCAAACAGCTGATGGGGCCCTGCTGCAGTGTGAAGTTCTTGGTGCTTCTTCAAAACCTACAGTAGAGTGGCAGGACAGTGCTGGAAACAAACTTCCTGCTGAGGAGCCACAGGTCTCAGAAAGAGGAGGCAGCTTCTACATCACTGTCAACACTACTGTGAAGAAGACCGACCGCTATCGCTGTGTAGCCACACAGGAGGAGATCAAACATCAGATTTATACTGAGATCCACGTGTTTATCTGTGGTGAGATTCTTCCTGGTTGTGTTTTTAACATGTCATTCATTTTAATAGTTGTGTTATTAGTATTTAAGCGTCTTCAGACTGAACTCAAAGCAGGTTGTGATGAAGACGTCTGCAGAAGTGTAAAAAGTTTCAAACTGAGTGAAAGCTTCACTCTTATACTGAGACTCTGAGACTTCATGAATCTACAGAGATGAGAGGAAGAATGAGAGGGTCTGCAGGGAAATAACAGAAAGAAACTCTGAGATCAGTCTGATCAAACACAGGAACACAAGAATTTAGTAAACTACACTCACAAACCCAGTAACTGATTTATAAATGGCTGCTGCAGCCTGATCCTGGGTATCGACATAAATCTTTTTGTGCAACAAGTGAAAAACAGTTCTGAACTGTAAGAATTATTCAGCCACATTAAGGTTTTATTAGCTGTAATTAAATAAATAGATTAGATAGAGAAACTTTATTGATTGCAGAGTTACAGCAGCAAAGTCACACAAATGATTCACATAACAAACAACACGAAGACACTCAGAGATGTAGAGGAGATTTCAGTCATTGATGATTTTTATCTAGAAACTGAATTAAAGTAAAAACAGGATCAGACTTTAACTCTAAATATAAACAGGGATAGTTCCTGGTAATAATTTGATACCATGGAGGCAGATACAGGTTTTGAAGCGCAGTTTTTACTAGACGATGCAAAATTACAACGATCAGCCAAAACATTATGACCACTGACAGGTGAAGTGAATAACGCTGATTAACTTGTTACCATGGCAACAGTCAGTGGGTGGGATATATCAGGCAGCTAAACTTCTGGGTCAGAGCATCTCTGAAACGGTCAGAGGTCAGTACCTATCAGAAGGGGTGCAGGGAAGGAAAAGCTGTGAACTGGAAACAGGGTCCTGGATGGCCAAGGCTCACTGATGCACGCAGGGAGCGAAGGCTGGCTCCTGTGGTCCGATCCAACAGATGAGCTGCTGGAGGTCAAAAAGAGTCCGTGTGCCTCCACGGGTCAGGGCTGTGTTGGCGGCAAAGGGGAGGCATACATTATGACCAGCAGGGGGTCATAATGTTATGGCTGGTTGGTATGACATTAGTGCCAATTGCATAAATAAAGATATAAATATGTGTTGATCCGATATAACACAATAACAACACATAAATCAGCCAGCAGCCTGGTCTGTAATCTCACTCCTTGCAGTTACACTGATAACTGAAAGATGCTTTTGTTGTAAGTACAAAAGATACTTTTCTGTGGTTATAAGAAATCAGTGACACAAGATATTTCTCACAAACAAAATGTACAAACTTTGAGATGAACAACTTTTGAAACTCTGTGTTTAATATTTGAATTGTCAGAAAATAGTAAAAAAATCCTTCCACTGTCGAGTCGAGCAGGAGGACATCAGCTCTGAGGTCAACGCTAACATCACTGTGTCGGGTGAAATTCATTGTTATCAAGTAGTTCTGTGTAGGTAATAACCAGTGTGCTGCACATGAGATACAGTTTACATTCTGAGTGTGACTCTAGGTTTTGTTGTGTGTTTCAGAGAAACTGTTTGTGGACACGTGCAGCAGAGGAGTTGTCGCAGGATGGTTTGGTGGAATTTTTTTAGGAGCTGTAATTGTTGCTGCTGTTCAAGCTTTTCTTGTAGCTACAAAGTTCATCAAAATAAGTCGTACTAAAGGTGAGTTTATAAAATGGATTGTATCAACATCTGCAGACATCAACATAACTGATATTTAAAAAATCCACTGAGACTTTATTTATTGATGATTTAAAAATCAGTATAGTTATAAACACTGTCCATTAAATGGATGTTTCTACATTTTCCCCAAATGTCCAATTAAGTTTCTTTAAATCTTCTTTAGATCTTTGAACATCATTCACTTATTGTTTTTCCATTTTCTCTCTTTTGAAAGTAAAAGTCTAAATATTCTACTGCTAACATTCTTTGCCCAAATGTGATCTTTTTATGACTGTGTGAACAGTCACATGGAAACTGATCTTTTCCCGTTCGGATTTGGGCCACTTTGATATGTGGTCCAAATCTGATACAGATCGGATCTTTTTAAATGCGAGTCTGGACCATAGACTGTATATTAAAAGGTCTGGACACTCGGTCGGAATTGATGCGACTTTGACGTCACTCTAGAGCAGCTGTTCCCCGCCGGACAGAGCCGCTATGAACGAAAAAGATCCACAGAAGCCATAATTAGACATGTGACTCTCCTTCTTCTCTAGCTCGCCATTATCTGCTCACAAATTCATCAAATTTTATTTTTTAATATATTTTTAACACACACTTACACACTTTTACGTTATTTATTGAATGAAATGAATCTTTTGTATTATATTTTAAGCTTTGCCAATGTTGTTGTTTGACGTCCATGCCAATAAAGCTGAATTGAATTGTGAGTTGTGGGGCAGTTGCGTTGTCCAGCACCGGAAACTGTAATGAAAAGAGAAGAAAGTTGTGAACATTTGACATAATTAGGGAGAAAAGTTTCACATGAGAGGACAATAAAAAAACATCTCCTGTGAAAATAAGGAGGATATAAGGAAATAATTCAGCATGAGAACAGGTGTCTATTTTATTTAAACGGTTTCTTTTTTTGTCTGATTTAACCATGTTTGTTGTTTTTACGTTTGGGAGTCTGCACAGGGTGTTTTATTTAGGATCGACTTCCTTCCGTCAATAATAGACTCTCTGCTGATTCTCTGCGGATTTGTATGTTATAACTGTTGATTTTATGTAATAATATATTTTTCTTTTCTGCAGGTTCTCGTGAGTACAGAAACGGTTATCATTGAGATCCTGCAGAGCTGCTGTCAAGGTGTGTGAGAATCTTTAAACTGAATCATGTATATTAGTCTCACAGATCTAAATAAATTGTAGGTGTTGGACCAACAGAAGACAACAATGAAAACATGCACACTGTAGCTCCCTTAAAGGGAGAGTAAGTGACTGTAATCCAGTACACCTTTTGTTAAAATCAGCAAATACACTACGTGCACAATTGTTAGGTGAGTGAGTATTTTTTTGTATACTTTCCAACTCCAAGCTGTATAAAGTTGAATGGTTATTAGATGTATGAATATCAGGTGATGAGTATTTGTGTAAATATGGAGAGTGTGTCCTAAGGAGATAAACAAACTATATCAAGGTGTGCATAATTATTACATAATCATTACTTCAGGTAAAATGGGCCAAAGAAGAGATTTACCTGACAGTGAAAAGTCAGAAATGCTTTTCAGATGGATGGATAATTCTGCTACTGGAGCTGCCTGATATTAGACTGTAGATTATATTTTTACAATGTCAAGTATGATGATCCAGTCTGAAGAAACCTGTCAATAAACTGCACATGAAGGGGAACTTAACTAACTTTCACATCTCCTACATCGAATATTCAGGGTCCAGCCCTAATTTCAAGTGTTGCATCCCTCTGAAAGACATTTTACAGCTTTTGACTTTTCAGTGTCAGTTAAATCTTTGTTTTTTTGACCCATTTTGTCTGAAGTAAAGAAGCTGCCTAATAATTATGCACACCTGTGTGTGTATATAGGGCAGGGATCAGCAAATAAGTCTGGCATGGGGCCAAAAGTCATTAGATGGCGGGTCAGAACATCGTCAATTGGCCATTTATATTCCAATTTTCTTCATTTTTCAACAGATGGATTGTGTAGAGATCGTGTTACATGTTCACAATAAAACATATGCAGGAGTTTGTGCCTCCCGGTGATTGGTCAACATCATCCTATGGATGCATATTTTCATTTCCCCAGTATCTCCAGGAAGAGGAAATTTCTGCTTTTCTCATTCAGGGGAAATCGATCTCTCGTTTTCAGATGGCTGTTTCAGAGGTGTGTCAAGCAAGCCAGAGACTTACATTTCCTTCAGAACTTTCCAAAGTAAAAGTTCTCAATTAAACATGACATAAAGTACTACTGCAAAAAAATCTCATGCTTTTATTTTGTGGGCTTATTAAAAGGAAGTGATTATGTGAGTAACCTTTGCTGTCATGTCTGAGATCTGTTTCAGCACCCGTCGCTATAATTTCTTTCTATCAAAGTAATCCGATATTATTGCTGGTGGGCAGCTTCGCCTATTCCCGACCACTGATGAAGGGTGTAGATCTCCTTAGGCCACACCCTCCCTAGTCACACACATACACATCACCTGATATTCTTAAATATAATAAGCATTCAACTTTATACAGCTTGGAGTTGGAAAATATGCATAAAAATGATGATATGGTAAAAATACTCACTTGGCTAATAATTGTGCACGCAGTGTATTTGCTGAATTCAACAAAAGGTGTGTTGGATCATAATCACTTATTTCGTCACGGTTTGAAAGTTAGTGAAGTTTCCCTTCATGTGCAGTTTATTGGCAGATCCACTAGTGATGTTCCACAGACTGGATCATCATACTTGACATTGTAAATATGTAATCTACAGCCTAATACGAGGCAGCTCAACAACATCACAGTCTGCAGCCTCCTGAACGGTCAACACCACTGACAAGAGATCAGTGAAGATTCACAAAGGCTGTTTTTATTACAGGGATTTAATCTTTTCCTGTTTTATTATCGTATCTTATCTGTATTTTCTGCTCTCTCCATAGACTGTATAAAGAAGTGGACGTGGCCTCCATGACGTCACCTGCTGGTTTGTGGACCAACGTTTTGGAAACTCAAGTTTGGCAAATTGGCCGTCGCCATCTTGTTTTTTTGGGAACCAGTTGACCACATTTGGATTCATTAGGAAAGTGTTTACTGGGGTATTAAATCAAGTGAGAAGTCGCGTCCTTTTCATAGACTACTAGACAATCAAACTTCTTTATACAGTCAGCAGCCGGCTCCTGCAGGCCAATAGAAAGAATCACTATTGAGTCAAAATTATATTTTCCACAGGGGGGCTCCAAACAGTTTCAGGGGAGGCTCAGTGAATGGGAGGGAAACAATATTACATTACTTATTGCATTAGTTATCAAAAGGAGATCACGTAATATAACCTACATATTTGAGAGTTCAGAGTTACAGTAGTTATGGGAACTGTTTCCCCCATCAGAGTCAGAAACTAATAAATGCCTTATGACGGAGCTTTTTTTAAACTATTTGGTGCAATAAAAGGTTATGTTATGTCAATCAGCTATATCAGATGTTTTGGCTATGAGATGAAATAAAATCATAATCCTAGAGGCATCCAGGAATTGAGCAAAACTTACCAAGTAAACTAAAGTACATATCTCAACAAAACAGAGTGACAAGTAAACAATGTGATGAGAAAAAGGGACCAGACATAACGGAACTTTAAAAAAAGGGACCAGACAAATATTTATTTCCAAAAACTCAGGAACTAAAACCAAAAAGAACAGATGCCCTAAATAATCAGGTGACTTGTTAAACCAACAGATCCCAGATCTGGTTCTTAGAATAAAATCTGTAATGTAGCCTATTTAAAATAATGTCTTTTGTACCTTTTTTTTTATCCAAAGTGAGAAACAACACTGCGTTCTGAACCTATTGTAGTTGCACAAACTGGAAGACTTACTAGGAGGACATTGCAATAGAGATAACCATAGACTGTACCAGCAGCTGGGGGGAGGACTGAGTGCCATAGTTTTATGACATAAATATAACACGTAGGATAATAGTTTTTTGTGTCTAGCCTTGTACGTTTGTATATTTTTAGGATTTCTCTATTTCTCAGGAGTTTTTAACCATACAGCCACCTTGAAAACTCAGTTTACGTGTTGGTCAGTCCCAAATGTTTGTATTTAGAAATGTGGATAACTTCCTTCCATTGTCAGGTGGTTCACGTGAACAGGGCGGTCTGGGATGGAGTCAAATACCCGGCCTGAATTATTGTGCCAGTCCGCCCCTGAGGATGTATAATTTATAAATATCATGGTGCCAAAGACTCCATCAAATACGATGCTGACTGCTATTTTAATCTTATTGATGCTGTTTGCACTGCTGATTATAAAGAGCTGAACCAGAGTCTTTAAGTTACGGTTTAATATGTGATTGTTGGCTCATTCTCAGTTTGTTGTAGGGATGTAACAATTACAGATTTTGTTGGTACGGTTATAGTCTGAGGAATAATCACAGTTTCATGATTATTATGCATTAATTAATTTCACAACACCAGTAATGATTTAATGTAATTAAACATAAAAAATCAACTTCACAATTCTATTTGTATAATAATATCTAAGTATTATTTAAATAAGACGAGTATTAACTTCATTTAGAATCCAGTCTCTTCCTTGGTCAGTCTTGGAAAAGCTCCCACACTGGCGAGTTCAGACGTTTCTTTAGTGGAAGCAGTTTGTTCCCTCTGCCAGAGTTTAGCCAGTGAACAGTAGTAGCCTCCACCTCTCTGATAAGCATAGCACTTTAAGCTGTTGCAGCACTCATGTAACTTATTTTTTTGTTTTGTGCAACAGAAACACTCATTGATTGATTAACGGACGTTTTAAAGAGTGGTTACAGTGGAATCCGATAATTGCTGCATCCCTACTTTGTTACTTTGTATTTTTCATTGTGTGAAGAATTATGTGTTTTATTCATGTTGTCTTGTTGGTTTTGTTGTTAAGTTTTATTTACATTAGGTGTAACAAACCACTATTTGTTTTCTTTAAGTCAAACGTGTTTTGTGCATTTCTTTCCTCAACGCTAGTTTTAAAGAAAGATTGTGTTTTTAATCATATGAAAGAAAGAATACTGGTGCCTTGTTTCAATGACTTGAAGTTTCACTTTCTGGATGTAAGATGTCTGTTTCACTGTAAAGTTCACTGTGTGTGTTTTTTGCACTGGTTCGTCACCTCACACTTGTAGATGCATACTGCCCTATGATTGGTCCAAACTAAATGTGAATCAGCATGCTTGTTAGTGAAAAATCTTTTCCGCTGACATTACATCATAATTTATTAGATGACGATTTATCTGAATCTGCAAAGTAACCAGTACCTAAAGTGGTCAGATAAATACAGTGGAGTAGCTTCAACTATGCACACAGCAGCTCAGATATACCAAGAGCAGATGAGTCTTTTAGTTGAATTCACTTTTGTGGACGTGTTGAATGTTGTACAATAAGCATCTACAGTTAAATACCACCGTAGTGCCATAAATACAATAAATGTAGAATTTATTATGTGTATAGTTTTTACATGTGGGCTGTCTCCATCCATCATCAGAGGAGTTGTTGAGAGATGTTTGTTCATTTCGGTCAGTATACACTTTTAGGTGTTTAGAATTAAATAGGACATCCACTTTTTCATCTACTGCGATGGACTGGCGACCTGTCCAGGGTGTACCCCGCCTTTCGCCCAATGTCAGCTGGGATTGGCTCCAGCCCCCTCGCGACCCTGTATGCAGGATCAGCGGTTGACGATGGATGGATGGATGGATTTACTAATTTACTTAAGATAGGGATTTTTTATGGTCTCCCGGGTGGCCAGCCGCCGATAGTTGTAACTCACTGACAGCTAATGTGATTTCAGCATTTTGCGGCCGCGGTCCGAGGTGCTGAACGTTTATCTGGACGCAGGTTCGAATCCCAGTCGGGGCGAAGGCTGTAATTCATGATAAAAGATAAACAGCTATTTTTTAATAAAATGATGTAAATTCCACTTTGATGAGCACCTTTCCTTCTGATTAATATGAAATAGTAGCCTACTTGTCAGAGAGGAGAATACTAATGGTTTAAGTATTGAAATGTAACGTGGGGGGTTCGATGTTAGGTGGTTGGAACACTCTTTATGAGAAGAAACAACAGGATGGAGACGGATAACTTTCTTACGCAGCACTTTACTCTCCACACCTCGTCAGCCCCCCTCACAACAACACTTCCTTGTCCTCCCTCTCACATGACTGAACTAACCAATCAGGAGCTAGCAGGAGTTAGACTGAAGTAAATGCAAAGAAAACACAGAGGTAGATTCTGCTTAATATCGTAGCTGATTTACAGATTCAAATGTAATGATTTAAACATTTAAATATGTAGATACCAACTGTGATACAAATAAAAATGCAGTGAACTGAGTAAACACTGTAAATATATTTTTTGTAAATTACCTCAAAAATATGAATTAACTTAACTTCTCTTACATTAACTCTTACATTTCTTCCTCCTCCCCGAAAAGAAACGTCCCCGTTTCACATTACATACGGAGAAGCAGCAACCGCTATTAGAAGAACAAGGCAACAGTCTTACTTTAGAACATAGTCCATCAGGTATCTGGGAGGTCTAACTTGACATCGTCTTGGGCGAACTGAAGAACCTAAGCCTTGCCCAGGAATGGCAGAGGGGACCGTGTCAGACTGGCAAACTAACAACTTGCCTGAGGGGGGAACAGTCCCAGAAGTAGGGGACAAGGGAGAGTGGGAGTTGGTCTGTGGCTGGCAGATTTGAGGGGTCACTGAGGGAGCACTGCGGCAGCCCGGAGTGGTACCGCCCTTGGATGCTGCAAACCGTGAAGATGTAAAGGGCAAATCACCCGACAATGCCGTCAAGCAAGGGAGTTGAGGTTGCAAAGATGACTCACAAACAGGTGTCTTCTGTCCACAATTAGGCACAGGTGCGTTGTAAGGTCTGAGGCGGTTGTAATGGACTACCTGGGATTTGCTAGACGGATCCAGGAGGTAATGAATCCTGTAGGTCACTCCCGGAGAATCCACATCAGATCCAAGGCACTCCAATATTTCAAAGGGGCCCTTCCAGTGTGGAGCGAGTTTTTGTTTTGCTGTAGTGGGGTCATTTAACCACACAAGTTCTCCGAGCACATAGCGAGTGTGCTTGGCACTGTTGTCATACTGCCGTTTCTGACGATTGTGGGCACAGTCTCTGTTCCAGGAAGCAGCGCTGAAGGCAGACTGAAGTTTCTGGGTTAACTGTGCGACATAGTCAGAATGAGAACCTGGAGTAGATGAAGATGGTGTGTTGTTAGGCAACAGTATGTTGGCAGGCATCCTAGCTTCATGCCCATGTGTGAGGAAGAACGGAGTGAAGCCTGTAGTAGAGTGAGGGCTGGTATTGTAGGCCAAAGCAACTTGATTGAGACAGTCATCCCATTCACCTGACTGTTGAAGAAGTAACTTGGCTAACTGATCTATAAGTGTCCTATTGAACCTTTCAACCATGCCGTCACACTGAGGATGATATGGGCTGGTCCTTGTTTTCTGAATACCCAATAGTTGACACAGGTTCTTCACTAGGTCAGACTCAAACTGCCGTCCTTGATCTGTGTGCAGCATTTTTGGAATCCCATGCTCACAGATGTAGTTTTCAAACAGAAATTTTGCAACTGTTGTAGAGCGCTGGAATGGCATAGAGGTTGACCTACTTAGAAAAATAATCTTGAACAACAAGCACATACCTGTTGCCACGGCTGGTGATGGGGAGCTCAAGTATGTCTGCTGCAACCTTTTGGAATGGCTCAGTAGCAACAATAGTTTGCATTGGAGCTCTCTGATGAGGTGTGGGACTCCGTCTCGCATCACATGGGGTACACTGCTTGCACCACATCTTAATATCACGTGACATGAATGGCCAGTAACACAGTTGCTGAGCCCGTTTCAGGACTTTGTCTGCTGACAGATGACCAGTTACTGGATTCCCATGCAACAGCTGTAGGACAGTGTCTTTAAGGGCATGAGGAACAACAACCTGATAAAGTGCTGACTTAGTGTGTGGATCGAACACTTTACGACAGAGAAACCCATTATGAAAGGTAAGTCTGTGATACTCTTGCCAAAGTGCTTTTTCAACAGGCGTGCGTTTTTTCATGTACCAGTATGGAGGCTTCTGACCTTTAGCTTTCCAGTTAATAACCTCGGACAGTGTGACATCTTGTTGTTGTGCCTTTTTAAGCTCCTCTTCAGGGAGTTGAAGCACAAATGTGGAGGAGACCGACTGGGGAGCACACTAAGTCTGGAGCTGGAGTCTGTGAAGTGGTCTGGTTACAGGAAATTGGTTTCGGATTAGTACTGCAGGGGCTATGGTGATGTACAGAACTGACAAGACAAGATGGCCTTACAGGGCTTGAATGCCTCTCATTAGGGTGTGAACTGGCAAGAGTCTTACAGGAGGTGCTCTGCTCTGTTGGTCTGGTGTCCGCCGGGCGACGTGACATAGCATCTGCATTAAGATGGCGGTGGCCGTCTTTGTGAATTACAGTCCACTCAAAAGGATCAAGTTCAAGACCATCTTGCACGACGACCAGTTCTGTCATTGTCAATGGGTATTTTCCTGAGACCCAAGAGAGGTTTGTGGTCTGTGATAATAACAAAGGGCTACTTGTAAAGATAGTGGCGAAAATGTCGTACCGCCCAGACGATAGCCCAGAGTTCTCTATCGTAAGTTGACCACTTCCTTTCTGCTTTTGTGAGAACATGGCTAGCGTATGCAACCACTTTTTCCTGATGTCCCTGTGTCTGAGCCAGTACAGCACCTATAGCCGAACATGAAGCATCTGTGTAGAGGGAGAATGGTGATGTGAAGTCAGGAAAGGCGACCACAGGAGGGTTTGTGAGTGCATGCTTCAAGTAAGTGAATGCATCCTGACACTGAGAAGTCCATTGGAAAGCAGCATTCCTTGCAGTGAGTGCATGTAGTGGGACGCTGTGATGTGCAAAGTTTCGGATGAACTTGCGATAATATGAACAGAGTCCAAGGAATGCTCTTACTTCTGTTACTGTCCGTGGAGTAGGCCAGTCTTGAACACTTTTCACATTGCGTGGGTCTGGCTGAATGCCGTTTTTGGATACCACATGGCCCAGAAATTGTACCTGATCTCTGGCAAAACAGCATTTTGATGGATTTAGCTTCAGGCCACTTGACTGAAATCTGAAGAGGATTTCTTCAAGGTGCTGGAGATGCTCACTGAAAGAGTGGCTGTAAATGAGGACATCATCCAAATACACGAGGCATGTTTTCCATGGAAGGCCACGAAGTACCATTTCCATCAGGCGTTGGCATGTGGCTGGAGCGTTGGTGAGTCCCATCGGCATAACTTTAAACTGATAAAGTCCACTGCCTGTTGTAAATGCTGTCTTTTCACGGTCTTCCTCTTCCAGCTCAACTTGCCAATAACCATGTTGCAGGTCCATGGTGGAGAACCAGGCCGAGCCAGACAAAGCATCCATCGACTCTTGGAAGAGGGTGGGAGTCTTTGATTGTCACTACGTTGAGTTTTCTATAGTCTAGGCAAAAACGCCATGTGCCATTTTTCTTACGCACCAAAACCACAGGTGCAGCCCAGGGACTGTAGCTTTCTTCAATGACATCTGCCTTCAACAGGTTTTCCACCTGAGTTTGTATTTCAGCTCTCTGTTCTGGTGTCACTCTGCAGGCTCTCTGTGTAATTGGTGTGGCATCATCAGTGCGTATACGTTGCTTGATTATTCCTGTGCGACCTCTGTCTTCTGAGTGTTTACTGAATACTACTGAGTATTTCTGAAGCAGTGACTTCAGAGACTGGGCTTGAGAAGGTGACAGGTTTGTTTCATTTATCTGAATGGGTAGGGCTGAATCAGGTGCAGGTGAGATGGCACAGCATGTTGTTCGAGTTTTGAATCCCTCCAGAGACGACATTGAGCTGCATTCTGGTCAACACCTTGGTGAGTTTCATTCAGCTTCCTCTGTTGATATCATGCCAGCTGGAGAAAGATGCTGTGCCATCCCACCGCTGCCACCAAATGTAACGTGGGGGGTTCGATGTTAGGTGGTTGGAACACTCTTTATGAGAAGAAACAACAGGATGGAGACGGATAACTTTCTTACGCAGCACTTTACTCTCCACACCTCGTCAGCCCCCCTCACAACAACAACACTTCCTTGTCCTCCCTCTCACATGACTGAACTAACCAATCAGGAGCTAGCAGGAGTTAGACTGAAGTAAATGCAAAGAAAACACAGAGGTAGATTCTGCTTAATATCGTAGCGTAAACACTGTAAATATATTTTTAGTAAATTACCTCAAAAATATGAATTAACTTAACTTCTCTTACATTAACTCTTACACAATTTTAATTTCAACAGTACTGAGCTGCTGCACTACTTATTCAAAATTTCAAGGAGCATCAGCTCAGTTTAAAAGGTGTACATCATTTTTTGTATAGAGAATTTTTTAAAGCAATGCCCAAAATACAGTTTGTTATATCGGTTTATTATGTAATATTGCACAGCAAAAATCATATTTACAATCAAGGATGTTGTGTTAAATTCAAAATTGAATTAAACAATAACTTATTCACCTCAGCTTATGGTCCTCATGAAGCACAGACTTGTAAATGGCCTTGTTGTAAGTTAGGTATGCTGGCAGAATGTTTGTGAACCGCTTTTGGCAATTTATCCGACCACCGAGGACTTTTAAATAACCAGATCCACGCAGCTAAGGCGTGAAGCAAAGATGTAGTATTGACCACCACTGGTCTATCCACACAGGCGGAGACTTTATCTGGCTTTAGACAACCTGAAGACACTGGAGTAGGGCTGTGCAATACTGACATAAATACTATCTAGATAGTTTCTGGGATGTATATATTTTTGGATAATTAGAGAGAGAGAGATATTTGACATCTTTCAAAAATGTGTAAAAGTCATGTGTGAGAGGGGTAGAGGAGGAGACAGAGCGAGTGTTTGGTGTCAGCAGTAAGCCCTCAATTTAGCAGTAAATGTACAGTATAAGTTTCTGTTTAACTGTTTAACTGCTGGTTACTAATGACATTAATGGAAACAGGTCTTATTTATTTACAACTGAAGCATTTAGTGAAAACAATATAAAAGCACTTAAGGCACCAGTGCAAGTATGAGTAAACCTTTTCATCTGTCACCAGTTAAGCTCTGAGTTCTGTTGAAGCTGTTGTCTTAGTGGGTTTGATTCTGTCATCAGTGTAGTTGTGTTTAAACCAGATCTTGTTTTTGTGCCGGTACCTCTGCTGGTTCAGGTCTGTCGTGGACAGCTGACTCCCGGAGCTTTTTATATTCTGTGCGGTGGTTAGTTTGTGGTCTTTCACAGCAACCGATTGTTGACAGTCAAAGTCGACGTCTAGCTCCATGCAAGTGAGGTCGATCCAAGTCTAGGAATTCAGTCTAACAACTTAACGTTAGACTGCGAGGCTGGTAGCGTCATGAATCTTTCAGCAGCAACATGTTTACTGCATGCATGACGCAGTGACTGATGTGTTTTTTGCAAAGCGAGTGACGTAGCCTACTCGAAAATGTCTACTCACACACCATTAAAACAACAATTAAGATTTATCGTAGAAGATACATGCCCATACATGGGAGAATGTAATTATTTCTCATGTAGTCATTTTCACACATTGTATTATTATCACAGATGTTATAATAAATGAAAACATTTTGGCCACAGAAACACATTTAGAGTAGTTTTAAAAACCCATAGTGCTTTTCCATCGCTGGCACCAGCTCAACTCTACTTTGAGTCGCTTTTGGCCCGCCGTCCTCTGTTTTCCATCGCAGGTAGAACCACCTCAGTGTAGCTGGTCCATTACTGTGTGGTGGCTCAGGGGTATGAGGGGCCGGTCTGGGTGTCAGTGGGGGAACAACAGTAAAAAGGCCCAGCTGAGAGAACAAAGGAAAAGCTAAATTAGCGAGATGTCATAATTTTACTAGACTTAAAGCATACTTGGGCCACAGCAACATCTTCAGAGTAAAGAAAACATCTTACTGTGTGGTGGCTCAGGTGTATGAGGGGAAGAAGAAGTCTCAGAAGGTGAGAGGGTTCCTGGAAAGATCAATGTATGGTTCAATTAAAACCAAGAAACTCTGTTTACATTTATTTATTAACTTTTTAACACAGCTGTACATCCTTATAGATATGTATAAGACTCTTGCAGGCCACAGTGTAGACATTGTTTAGAAGAAAATACAACTGAATATAAAATCTTCCCGTGATACACACCTGGTGCTGAGACCGTCTTCTCCGTTTGCTGGTGACTAGGAGCTCTTTCACCAGAAACTGCAGCCCAGGAGGAAGGGGCTCCTCTCTCTCTACTGTAGGCATGGCGGGCCTACGAAGACAGAATGACAACAAGATAAGAAAAAGCACTCACCAGTTTATGTCTGAAGTATAACAGAATTACTACAGAGCATAAGACAATACACTTTATTGATTAACATGAAAGTTTTGCAGATGGAGAAACAAATTACACCGTTTTACCATCTACTAGCGGCTCAAGCAGTTTCCTTCGGGTGTCAGCAGGGGGTCGGTGCAGTGAAGCAGACGGTACTAAAACAGACAACAGTCGCTCTTCACCTGCTAAGTCTTAAAAATTGAATGAGTACTTCATTATAATATAAAAGATAATTGGTAATATAATAGTGATGCACTTCATTCACACAGTTTGGTCTGGATCGATGCTCAATTAAAATACTCTTCTTTAGCCTTTATAAGTCTAAGCAGGTGACGCAATATAGATAGATTTTTCTTGCATGAAGACAAAAATGGGTACTTACCCTCGCTACTGAGCAAATCAGTTCATGAACCCTGCTGGTTACCAGGAACATCAGCAAGTGATGATGATGATGATGATGGAGCAGCAGCTGGCAATGCACAAAAAGATTCAATGGTATAACAGATTGGCATTTAATAACACTGTTTGACCAAAATTGTGTTTGAGTGTTCAGTAAGTAAATTTTCCTTGGTGGGTGATGTGCTCTGCATTGCTTTCTCCAGCTCCTCATCACCATCCATCACTGTGACACAGACAGAGAGAATTAGAGTGTTGTAAAAACATGTATTTCTGCTTTGTACTTTGGTTTACAAGCACATGTTCCATGACTGAGTTGTATTTTCTGTATAGCCATGTGCAGAGCTCTGTTACCTCAGATATATACAACCTCATTCAATGCAAGTTTGTAAATATGTTAATAAAAAAGAATCTAACCTAAAATGCTCCTGTGTTGTTTTCAAATTTGAACTGAAAAAACACATAATGTTGATTAAAAGATCATATGTGAATCACAATATTCTTGCAACTCTCCCCTGATGTTAGCCAGATGTGCAGCAAAGATAGAAGCACAAATCGATGTCATTCAACAGTAAAAGCTCCGACATTCCCACAGACATGATATCTGCTCATTGTTTATCTAGTCCTTCGTCAAAATGTATAAAAGTCCCTTAACTTTGTTGCATAAAACACAATGTACGGAGTTGTTGTTGTTGTTGTTCAGCTGGACTTCGCCTCTGTTCGTCTCCAGTCACCGACCGAAAAGACGAGGAGAGACTGAAGCGCAACAAAGCGCTGGTGGCCGGAAGGCGCATTATATTACATTCAACAGCCATTACAAAACGAGGAAGTTCGTGGACCACGCGGCATACTGTGCGTTTTGTTTTAATTGAAATAACGTTAGATGTAATGTTTAGTATTAGTGTATACTTGCTCAGGGACACGATGGTGGATGGGTCACAGTGGGGAATTGAACCCGGGTCTCTCGCACCAAAGGCAGGCGTACATTTATTTTGAAATATCTCAGCTAACAGCAAGTGAAGTTATCTGCACCGTTATCGTTAATTTAAGTTACTTCTCCAACATGTCGACAGTCCAGGAGCTTCTGTTCTTCTGTTTCTGTCTGCTGACTTTGTCTGGAAAAACACCCGGATTTCCAAACGGTAAGAAACATAATGAGCACAAACCTTCACATACGAGGAATTTGCTTTGGTGATGAGGTGCTACACGTAGAACTATATAAATATGGAATGGACAATGCAAGTTATATAATAATAATAATAAAACGGATAGAGAAAAATAATACAACTGTTAGCAGAGAAAGAACAACGTTGCACATATTTACATGTGCATTACTCTGGGTTTGTGTTGTGCAGAAGTAACACAACGGAAGATAATACTGTGTACATAGCTGCAGATGGGAAGAATCTGTTTTTGGGGTGGGAGGAGTCAGCTGCAATCTTTCCTGCTCACCTCAGAGTCCTGGAGGAGTACAGGTCCTGAAGAGAAGGAAGATTGCAGCCAATCACCTTCTCTGCAGAGTGAATGATGCGCTGCAGCCTGCTCTTGTCCCTGGCAGAGGCAGCAACGTGCCAGATGGTGATGGAGGAGGAGAGGATGGACTCAATGATGGCGGTGTAGAAGTGCACCATCATTACATTTATTACATTAATATACAACTTGTTTATATTACAGTACATGTTATTACTACAGTAGTCTTCCACCGTATTATAATGTATTCATTTATATTATAGTATATCATGTAAAATTATAATTTGCAAAGTAAATACAGTTTTTAAGACAAATGTAAGCGTAAAAGCACAAGTATCTTAAAATTGTATATAATGACAGTACTTGAGTAAATGAGTATGTAATACCAGTGCACAACAGTGAAGGTAGCTAATTAGCTTCACCTCTAGATAAAGATTATTTAATTATTAAACCTGACCCTCCACAGACAGCGTCCTCCTGGTTCATTAGATGTTCAGAGTACTTTGGGAGCTGCCCACAGGCTGTTGTTAAAGAGCCATCCAGAGTAGTCCAAGACCTTTTCATATTTGGTTTCATCATCACTACTGCAGAGTTGTGGTGTTAAATGTATTTTGAAATGTCGTCATGATGATCTTCATCATTATGATACAGGACAATGTTTGCATTAAAGTGTACATGCAGATCAGAGACATTAAACTCAAGACTCTCCACTAGTTTCTCCTGATGTGTCTTTAAGGTCGGACTCTGTGGGTCACGATGTAAACGGCACATCAGCCTTTTAAACTGTTGGTGAAACTGTGTTCAGTCAGACTCTAGCACTGCAGTAACTGCAGCACGCTACAGATCACAACATCTCACTCTCACTCTCACTTTAATCCTCATTTACAAGCGGAGAAGAGACGAACAAGAAACATCACAGTGTTACATTTATAATCCTGTTATTGTCCTTTTATAGCTGATGTGTCTGTTTACTGTGTTCACAGGAGCATCTCCAGAGCCGTCTGTCAGGACACTTTATCAAACGCAGGACGTGGCCCTGCTGCAGTGTGACGTTCAAGGTGCTTTTCCAAAACCTACAGTAGAGTGGCAGGACAGTGCTGGAAACAAACTTCCTGCTAAAGAACCACAGGTCTCAGAAAGAGGAGGCAGCTTCTACATCATCCTCCAAACTACTGTGAAGAAGACCGACCGCTATCGCTGTGTAGCCACACAGGAGGAGATCAAACATCAGATTTATGCTGAGACCTACGTGTTTATCTGTGGTGAGATTCTTTAGTGTTCCTTTACAGCAAGTTTTCTTCAACTCGAGTAGTTCACCTGTCACCTGCTCGCTCGCGCACACACTCTCACACTCACACACACAGACAGCCGCCCATCTGCCCCCCAAAGCAGTCAACCTGCAGGTGTAGAGATTTTACGAAATATACGCACTTTGGGGTGAACATGCTTTTGAATTATTTGAATTTAGCTCAACAAAAGCTAAATATTAATCTATAAAATTATATTTTTGTGTAGTAGTAGTAGTAGTTCTGTGTAGGTAATAACCAGTGTGCTGTACATGAGATACAGTTTACATTCTGAGTGTGACTCTAGGTTTTGTTGTGTGTTTCAGAGAAACTGTTTGAGGACACCTGCAGCAGAGGGGACGTCACAGGATGGTTTTTTTGTGGATTCTCTTTAGGAGCTCTACCTGTTGCTGCAGTTCTAGTTTTGCTTGTAGCTACAAAGTTCATCACAGTACGCTGTAATAAAGGTCAGTTCATATAATGGATTGTATCAACATATTCATCATGTGCCGACATCAACATCACAGATACTTGACAGAAACCATCTTGTGTCGAGATGGTCTCGTCCTCTCAGATATACGGTATTAGTTTTTTTAAATTTTATTGCCTTTATTGAACAGGAGCAGCTGAAGAGAGACAGGTAAACGGGGAGAGAAACAGGATGACATTCAGCACAAAGCTGGAGGTGGAATCAAACCCTCACGCTCCACCAGGTGAGCTACCGGACTTATGTTGTAGCCTTTATTTATTTATGAGGCATCTATCTATCTATCTATATAAAAAAAACTTTTGTTTAAACAGGAAATGTCCCATTGAGACACAGTCCTGCAAAGCACAAATAAAATACAATTTTTCAACCATGAGCTGAAAAACAATACATTACGTAAATTAAAATACAAGACAGATTTACACACAAAGTTTACAAAATATTTACATGGACAAAAATGCAAAGAGTTTAAAATATATAAAAAAAACGAAAGAAGGACTAAATGTAGAGCTCTACCTTCCGTTAATTAAAACAACTGCATATGTCCATCAGAATGTCAGATATTCTTTTTTAAAAAGCAGCTAAGGAAATCCGCGCACCAATCTTAAGCTCAGACTGGAGTTCATTCCTGGACGAAGGGCCGTAGTAAGACAGACTCCTCTTTCAAACAAAGTAGTTCGTCACTAGATCTTAAATATTTGCTTTGCATATGAACAAATTTTAAACAGATATAAGAAGGCAAAAATCCTAAAATAGCTTTATAAATAAAAATGTGCCAGTGTAGCATCCTGCGCAGTTTGAGTGACAGCCAATTTACCCTACTGTATAAGATGCAGTGATGTGTCTGATAGCCAGCGTTTGTGATGAACCTGAGAGCCGCATGATAAAGAGGGTCAAGCTTTGTCCAGCCGGATACCCAAGTATTTATAAGTATCAACAAGTTCAATGGCTTCGTCTTGGTTGTGTTAATAGCGAGAGCTGGGACTTTAGTATTAGTAGGTGCAAATATCATCACCTTTGTCTTGTGTGCATTTAAAAGTAGCTTCAAATGAAACGGGGCAGATTGTAATGAGGCAAACTCTGACTGCAAATTTGCACAGGCAGTCTCGAGTGTAGGGGCACAGCTTCTGGTTCTCATTCTGATCGTTACAAATAAATATAGCGAGTTGTAAAACATAACCGTCCAATAAATGGATGATTCGACATTTTGATTTCCCTAAATGTCAATATTTCGTCTTACAGAGTCTTTAAACAGATCTAAAAGATATTTACCCCATTAATGTCACCGTATTACATTTTTAATCCAAATATTGCACTTATATAAACATTTTATTGTCAGCTGCTTACCATATTTTTACCAATTACTATAATATTGCTATACTAGTAGTTTTGCATTGATGCTATCTTTAAGGGCAGGTTCACACCAAAATGTCCGTTTTCTGAATTGAAAGCAAGTTGACTTTATGTAATATATACTTTTCTTTTCTGCAGGTTCTCCTGAGCAGGGAAACGGTTATCATAAAGATCTTCCAGAGCTGCTGTGAAGGTGTGTGTGAATCTGTAGACTGAGTCACGCATGTTAGTCACAAACAACCAAATACTGTTTTGTTGGACCATTTACATTTACTCATCTGGCAGACGCTTTTATCCGAAGCGACTTACATTTGAGGAACAACATACAAGCGTCAACAGAGCATCAACTACAGATCTACAACTGACAATACATACAAGTAAGAGCAGCAATAAATACTAGTAGAGCTCATAGTTTATATTAGTATTGGCAAGTTCGAGTCTTTTGACAGACTCGTTCATTCAAATCTCTTTTTTGAGTCATTTCGTTCATTTGAACTAGGCTGGTTATTGCGGCGCTGCAGCCCTCTAGTGGGCGATTAGAAAACAGCGCCGTTCTCAAACACGGAAGGCTGCCTGGCTTGCTTTAATTGACAAAGTATAATGGACAAATTCACCTCTTGATTACTGTATATCATCATTATATAACCCCCCCCTGGGCCCACAGCCAAATTCAAACCATGTAAAAACCACAGAAATATGCTGTCTATATGTAATCACCACTACTCGGCTAAATCCGTCCATTGTCACAATCTTTCCCGAGTAGTATACAACCAGACCGGCCACATAAAGGCTGATGTATATAATTACTATCATTATCTCTAAAGTGCTCATTCATACAGCAGCCTAACGTCCCTATCCAGGAGTAAAATATTAATATCAGATTTGCAGTAAATATATTGAAGTAATAAGCTTGATTCACTATATGAAGAAACACACTCTTATTAAAATTCAACCAATTTAATAATAATCTGGATCGAGCCACCAAGTTCTTAAAGAACTCCAGCACAGAGAGAGGAACAAAGAAATATTAACACATTATATAAATGCAGCAGTTTGGCAGGTCTGGACGCAGAATGGGCCACATCAGGTCCAGATTCTGCAGACAGAGAAACACACATGAGCACGTCGCTCTCAAACACTGCAGGTTGTTCAGCAGTCAGGAGCTGTGAAACAACAGCTCGGCTCTGTTGGTAAATAAAAAGGAAAAGTTACGCTGCGTTCCCTGGCAGACCTGGATCAGCTGTTAGCTGTTTACAAAGCTAACGCTAACGTTGCTACGTGGCTGTGTTTTAATGTTTTAATGACCGGGTCTGTTTGTTTTGGAGAGGAGACGACCTCGGAGGTAATTCGGCTCCAGGTAGAACCCTGTCAGGGCTCTGAAGTGGACCCAGAACAACTCTCATCAGCTGTTAGCTGTAAACACTAGCAAAGTTACAGTAATAACTATAACTTAGCACAACATCACTGCGCTGTAATAACGTTGTGCTTTGTTAAATGTCACATACTTAACAAGAAAGCTATATAATATCAGTCCAGTGACTGTTACCTGACAGCCGACCTGCCTCTCTTTCTCCACAGTAGCTGTCACGTGACAAATGAACGACTCAAACAGACCCACAGTTGAGAGTCGTGAACTAATCAGTTCTGTTTCCTGTGCTGATGGAGCTCACGCAGCTGCCGTGTGACGAGCGAACGTAAGAGTCCAAGATCCTTCACGCATGCGTGAAAATGAACGAATCACTCACTGAGACGACCCGTTCCTCCCGAGTCATACACACGATTAGGTCTAATGAACGAAACGTTCTTTGAACGACACAACACTAGTTCATATCACATCATTGGAGTAAATACCTAGCGAAGGAATTAACAAAAAAAGTGCAAAGCAGTACAAGATAATTGTAGGGGATAGAAGAAGAAGAGCACAGGAAGTGCATGTTAGATGTTAGGAGTTAGAGGTGTTATAAGAGGAAGTGTTCTCGGAAGAGATGAGTTTTCAGGAGCTTCTTGAAGTTAGAGCTCTGATGGCGTGTGGTAGCTCGTTCCACCACTTTTGGCAGCATTAGTGACTTGAATCTGATTCTGGAGGCCACGGGGAGCCAGTGGAGGTCACTGAGTGATGGAGTGACATGAGTCCTTTTGGGCTGATCAAAAACCAGATGCGCTGCTGCGTTCTGAACCATTTATAAGGGTTCAGAACGCAGCAGCGGACCAGTAGAAGAAATATTGTCAGCACACTGTGGCTCCCTTAAAGGGATAGAAATGTACTGTAATCCAATACACTTGTAGTTAAATATAGCGAATATTTCCTCAGTGTGCTCCGGTTTTCCTGCACAGCCCAGGCTCTGCAAATGGAAAGCAAAGAAAGTTGTTCCAGCCAAGAGCGAGAGAGAGATCAATTAACCGGTACATTAGACCGCTCTGGACTCCTGGCACTATTAAGAAACAAGCCCGTCTGGCACCAACAACCACGCCACATTAAAAGTCTCTTAAATCCCCTTTTTCCCCGGTTTGAACTTCAGCAAGTTGTCCTGACCCCGTCTACTTGATTTAATGCATTAAGTTGCTGCCATGTGATTGGCTGATTAGCTATTTGTCTTAAAAAGCGGCTGATCCGTTGTTCCTAATAAAGTGGCCGGTGAGTGTAGACTTCTACAATTGAACCTCTTTATGCAGTCAGTGGAGTCGCCACCCTGTTGGCCTTTAAAAGTATTCAGCGCTTCACCCAGAGATTCTCTCATGCGTCTCTCACACTGAGTCAAAACTACTGAATTATCCACTCGATGTTGTTAAAGACATGATGGCATCTAAATGAAATGGACAAAGCTACATACGTATCTCAACACAACAGAGCTTTAAAAGGGACCTGGTAAAAGTAGAATGGATCAAATCCAAATATTTATTTCCACAAACTCAGGGGCTAAAACCAAAAAGAACAGGTACCCTAAATAATCAGGTGGCTTGTTAAACCAGCAGATCCCAGATCTGTAATGTAGCCTATATAAAATGTAATTTTTACCTTAACCATGTAGTGCCTTCAAACATTCAAGCCCGCCAGTCCACGCAAAGTCTGGATTTTGGCGGCTGTTTTGTGCGAAAATTTTGTCAGAATATTTGTGTCGGAGGAAAAATCAACAAAAATTCTTTATTTTGTTTTTTGTTTGTTTGTGAAAAGGTGACTGAACTTTACTGAAAATGTTTGCAGGGAAAATCTAATGTTACTTTTTGTAATTGGAGTTCACTTGTTTCAGAAAAGTATGTATTTGTAGTGAGAAAACTCAGTGTTCAAATAAGCTACTTAAATGGTCAGTCCTCAATGAATGTATAATTTAATATTTATCATGGTGCCAAGGAGTCAAATACAATGCTGACTGTTATCTTAATCTTACTGGTGCTGTTTTTGAACAATACAGTGTCATTAGCTTGAATGTATTCAAATTAAATGAAGTTAATTCCACGTATATTATAGTGAATATACAGCTGAACCAGTCTGTCACTTACATGTTAATATGTAATGGTTCTCGCTTTGTTGTAGCAATTGTTTATATTGAATGTGCTCGTTTCTCTTGAACAATGAGCACATTATTCATTATGTAAACAATGTATTTAGTTATATTTCCATTGTTTCTTAACAAGCCACTGTGTGTATTCTTGAGGTCAAACATGTTGAATTTGAAGATCCCCTATCTCATGTTTTAAGTCACATAAAAGTGACCTTATTAGAATAATAGTTTGTTTCTTATCTGGTTAAAAATGACTGTAAATATGTGTAATTTTAAACGTTTCGTCCAAAACTGCGCTATGATTGGTCCAAACTACACGTGATGTCACACAGCATGCTTGTTACTGTACGAAGTTCCCAGTCGGTCTCCAGACCTGGTGAAGTAGCGACGGCTGCTCCAAATGTGTTCACCTTCATTTCCTGTCGTCTACTGAATAAAAGCATTAATGTCACACAGACGTACAGTCCTTTCTTATCCTTCCTGTCAATATTCTGTCTTTTATCTTTTAAAGAAAGATTTTTCTGCGTGGATCTGGTGAATCAATGTAAACGTTACTTCTCTCACTATATTAGAAAACAAATAATTAAAGGGTAACGACCACACTTTATCCCAAGGAACAGTCTGTATCAAAACTGATATGGGAATTTAATACTTTGCCAAAACGTCTGAGTAGCTACACAGTCGAGGAGAGAGGAGTAAGTGGACAGTAGCGAAGTGGAAGTGATGGAAGAGCAACAGCAGGACGACGCAAGGGCTTCCTGTCTTTAATCTCAAGACGCCTGCTGTCGTGTTTCAGACGCATCAAGTGGATAAAACATTCAGGTCGGCCGCTACCTGACCTCCATCCTCTTTCTACATTGGGCGCACTGATTTTGGGTGTTGTCACAGCCAAGTTGTTGCTTTTTGATGTTGTGTTTTGTCATTCTCAGGGTAACACTCACTATAAAGAGTTAAAGGAGGGAGGCTTCCTGAATCTATAGACAGTTTATTACACTGGATTGAAACAGGAAATACAAAACAATATTAATGTAGACAACGCAGGTTATAATATGCAACATTTTTCCTTCCTTCACTTTTGAACAATCATAAAGACGTGTGAATGACAGTGTTGAACAGTTTCTACAGATTCTTCAGAAACTTTTCCAAGGCTGCATAAACATTTGCTGATCGGTCCGTTGTTGTGCCTGCATGGCATTAAACCTTCTACCCTCTGCCTTCTGCTGAGACCTCATCATGTTCTCAGAGAAAGCGTTGGGCTTGATGGGTTCGATCCACATTAAGCATCTGCTCCAGGAATCTTCTTTGTTCTGTCTGACACCAGAGAAGATTTCACTTTCCTCTTCCTGGACTGACTTCCAGGAATGGGCGGTCAGGGTGTCACTTTTTGTCTTCTGCCTCCACGTCAGTGGAGTCCAGCGACTCTCCTCTCTCCCGTCCTGTGGTGCAGCATCTTCCCCTGTCAGTAACAGCAAGTAGTTACTGAGTAACGCTCATCAGAGACTGAACATGTTAACAGTGGTGGTAGGAGTAGGCTGTAGCTGTTCTCCGAAGCTGACCGGGAGGCCACTGCTGCCAGTGATGCATGCGTTTATCAGGAGAGTGGCATTAAGTAACGTTTAATATTGTTCTGTAAAAACACTGAATACTGCTTTTATTAGTGCATGTGCACAAAAACAGTAGTTCAACAGTCGTGAAAGCATTGCTTTGTTTTTTATTTCAGCCAAAACCATAGGCCAACTTCTTGCTGCTGATATGAATATGCTGTTAGTTGAACCGTCGGGAGAGATATTTATGTAGTTAAATACTGTATACTCAGAGCCTGTACTGTGGCAGCATCATCTGGTCTGAGAGGCTGCATGTTGACAGCTCAGGTTACTTATTGTAGTAACGAGTAACCTTAACATAACTTGTTACTTTTAATACCCAGTAATAAGTAATGTAATATTATCCCTTTTAAGTAACAAGTAACTTATTTAAATTTCTGAGTAACTTGCCCAACACGGTTTTTTTATAGTAGCCTTGTAATGGTAGGCAGATGTTGTTTTTAACAGTAGTAATAGTATAAACAGCAGTTGTTGTTACAGTGATATTATAAGCAGGAGTATTAGTAGTAGGAGTAGCTTAGTTGTTGTTGTTGGTTGTAGTACAAGTATTATAATTTCTAGCAGAAGTAGTAGTAGACTATGTTGGAGCCATTCTGTGTATAGCCATGGGTTGGCGCTGTGTGCAGCCACAAGTCTACTTAAGACATTGGGTAATTAGTGCAGGTGTGGCGCACTGCGAGGTGCGTGGTTTTTAACCGTGAGGCACGGCGTGTAATTATGGAGACTGACTTGAGTTAAGTTATTATTGAATAAATGTTTTATTTTTTGTTATGTTAATAAATGGATTGGCATATCCGACGTTATGTTCAGACTTTTGAAAGTTTATTATTTTTATTTTATTTTATTATTTTAAGCCAAAGGAAACAGCACGCCTGAAACACGCGTGCAAAACAACTTAAATGTGCGCCAACAATTAGTCAAAAACCCCCTCTGTATGAGGAAAAGACTGATCAAGTTGAAACGACACGGTCCTTATGCTGTTCGCACACTATCATGGTGATCGGCTGAATGGAAACGCTGGCGCATCAGATGCAGTAGGCCCATGGGCGCAGCGGGCCTCACATTGGACAGTGAGGCGGCCATCATGGAGGTGACGGACGGCTGAGATCGAGATCGGTGAAGGACGGCGGAGATCAGTAGCGGACGTCGGTATAAAACGCTTTGAGACTGACCGTGAACAGTGAGGAGGTCCGGATGGGACGCGGTAAGGACGGACGGACACCATAGGCGACGGTCACGGAGGTTTGTGTGCGGCTTCACATTGGACAGTGAAGAAGGGGCACTTTGATGCAGATACTCGGACAAAGGAGGTAACGGCAGTTAGCACACACACATAAAAAGATGTATGCATTAAGAGCTGCAGTTATTAAAGTATAAACAGCAAGAATAAAAGGAGAACACAAAATATTGACATTTGGTTAAAGTAAACGAGGACTTGAAATAAGACATTTGGGTCGAGGGGTTTACACAAGAAAAGTAAAGTGTTTATGCTTTATTTCTGAATGAAATGTTTCTTTTGTTTTGCTTTTTCTTGGTTGAAAGCGATGTAAAATGGATGAAAATGATCAAGGTATCGAGGTAACACATGTGGTGTCGGCTGACTCACAAAATGATAAAGAAGCCTCCATTAAAAAAAAAAGATCTATAAAACCTACAGCAAAAGCATTGCTTTCTAAACTAAATGACTTGGAGACACTAAGAAAATCCAAATTAAGTAAAGCCGCCAATCTAAAAAAAACTGTTCAAGGTTTAATGTGTGAGTCTGGTTATGAAGCTGAAATAAAAGGCAGCTTCAGCAAATATCAAGCTTTGATTAATGACGCAAAAGTTGCACATAATAATCTGCTTGAGTTGTTACCCGTAGAGGAAAAAGAGAAGCATGAGACCTGGTTCAAAGCAAAGCTTTTAAGTGTGCATGAATTTTGCCAGTGTGTGGAAAATCATTTTAAGAGTACAAATAATGGTACCACAGAAGAGGTTCACCTTGAGGATGAAATAAAGCCAACGGACAGTGTATCAAATGTTGGGACATCATCATGCATTAACAGCCGCACCAGTGAAAGATCAAGTCGATCAAGCAAGGCTGCATTTGAAGTTGCACAAGCAGAAGCCAAGAAAGCTGCACTTCTGGCACGCGCAGCAGCGCTAAAAAAGAAACATGAAATGGAGAAGGAGGTGGAGTCATTACGCAAAAGAATGGAACAAGTGGAAATGGATGCTGAGATTGAAGCCTCGGATGCAGAGTTGGCAGTACTGCAAGCATTTTCAGATCAGGATAAAATGGGATCTTATTTTGAGAAACAAAGATCGAAAGAAATACCTGACATTCCTGAAGCAAGGTTTGAGAAGTCTGCAGGATTGAGGAAAAATAAAGGCTTACCTGTTGCAGTTGCAAGACCCGCTGAAAATGTTGTACATGCAGTTGATGACAATTCTACACGACAAATTCTGCAAAAGCAAAATGAAATATCCGAGCTGCACATTCAACAACACAGAGCAAGCAAACTGCCACCAAGACAAATGCCTGTTTTTGAGGGTGACCCACTGAAGTTCAAAACGTTCATGCAAGCTTTTAAGCACTGTGTGGAAGAGAAAGCTGCATCTAAAGGTGATTGCATGTATTTCTTGGAAAGGTACACCAGAGGGCGCCCACATGACCTTGTACAAAGCTGTTTACATATGAGTGCGGAGAGAGGATTTGAAACCGCTAAAGCCCTCCTACAGGAACACTTTGGTAATGAAACCAAGATCACAGCAGCTTATATGGAAAAGGTTCTCAACTGGCCTGTGGTGAAGGCTGAAAGTGTTTCGTTACTACAGGACTATGCATTATTTTTACGTGGCTGCAATAATGCAATGTCAGATTTAAGGGATATGAGAGAATTGGACATGTCTGCTAACCTCAAAATTGTTGTTTCGAAACTTCCTTTTAAATTGAGGGAAAAATTGAGAAATTCTGCATGTGATATTCAAGAGAGACACAACCGCAGACCAAACTTTAATGACGTTGTACACTTTGTGGAACATCAAGTCAAAATCTTGTCTGATCCTGTTTTTGGTGATATTCAAACTACTGAAAGAGTACATGTTAAAAGGGATGAGTATACAGCAAAGTCTAAGTTGAAGCGAGACAACTTTGCTACAAACGTCTACGCTGTTCGCAAAGTACAACACAAGGACACACAGGAAGGTAAGCATAGGGACAGCAACATCAGCATCAATTGTTTATTCTGTTTACAAAATCACAGTCTGGATGAATGTCAACGATTTGCCAATAACAAACATCATGAAAAGATCAACTTCTTAAAGGAAAAAGGAGTGTGCTTTGGTTGTCTCAACACTGGGCATTTGAGCAAAGATTGTGATGAGCGCAAAATCTGTGCAAAGTGCAAACAGAGCCATCCAACAGCTTTACACATTCATGTCAAACAATTGGACAAATCAATGAACCCCAGTGAAACTAAACCAGCTGTAAACCATACGCTTGTGTCAGCTCAGACATTTGGGAGCCAGACCGGGGCCGGTTGCAATGGAATGCTCTCCATCCTGCCAGTTCAGGTAAAAGCACAAAAAGGCAACAAGGTGATTCAGACCTATGCTTTTCTGGACAATGGCTCAACATCCACATTCTGCTCTGAAGCTCTTATGCATAGGCTTAATCTCACTGGGACAAAGTCAAAAATATGTTTGTTAATGATGAGCCCAAAGACATCAGTGTCAACATACATTGTGAATAGACTTGAAATAGCTAGCCTTAATGGTACAAGGTACTACAGTCTTCCAAATGTTTACACACAGAAATCGATGCCAGTGAATACAGCAAACATCATCAAAAAGAGGACCTTACACAGTGGCCTTACCTTGAGCACATTGAAATCCCTGAAATTGATGCTAATGTGGAGTTATTAATAGGGACTAATGCTTCAAAGTTGCTGGAACCATGGGAAATTGTGAATAGTCAAGGTGAGGGTCCTTTTGCTGTTAAAACTCTATTGGGGTGGGTGGTCAATGGCTTCGGAAAGGATTGCAAAGACATGAATGACAATGGTGGTCATAGTGTTGCTGTTAACTGATTATCTGTGGAATCACTTCAGCTGCTATTGGAGAAGCAGTACCAAAGTGACTTCAATGAAAAAATCGCCGACGACAGAGAAGAAATGTCAAGACAGGAGGCAAGATTCATTGAAATAATGGCCCAATCTGTAAACTTAAAAGACGGACATTACAGTTTAAAATTGCCATTCAAAGCTCAGAAAGTGACACTGCCAAACAATCGTTGTATTGCTCAACAGCGCCTCACTGGATTAAGAAGGAAAATGGAAAGAAATGAGAAGTTCCACCAAGAATACGCAAGCTTTCTTGGGGAAGCTTCAGACCCAGCACAGTGGCGATATGTTCACACAAAACAAAATCCTGCAGATGACGCATCTAGAGGACTGACAGTCCACAAGCTTCTGAACAGCAAAACGTGGTTATCAGGTCCAGAATTCCTGTGGAAAGCAAGAGAAACGTGGATACATTATGAAGTAGAATCCACAGTAGAAGAGGATGATCCAGAGGTCAAACTGGAGATCTCTACCAACACAATAACTATTCAAGAGGATAATGCAACCAATCAACTCATCACATATTTCTCTGACTGGAAAAGGTTGAAGGTTGCAGTTGCATGGTTACTCAAGGTTAAGAAGACTCTATTGGAGTTGAGTCAAAGAAGAAAGCAACTTGTGATGGTTGAAATGGCTGATCTTTGTTATGTGGACAAGAAAATGTTGGAAGCCAGAAAGTCATCAGGACGAGACAGTATATCAACTGAGGATCTATTAGCGGCAGAAAATGCTATCCTTCAGTTCTGTCAAAGGGAAAGATTTGACAAAGAGATTTGTGCACTAAGGACAGGAAAACCTGTAACAAAGTGTAGCCCTATCTACAAGCTGAATCCCGTTCTAGAGGATGGACTGTTAAGAGTAGGTGGAAGATTGTCCAGGACTACAATGCCCGAAGAGAGCAAACACCCAGTCATCCTGTGTAAAGATCAGTACATCTCCATGTTAATTCTTAAAAATGTTCATGAACAAACAAGGCATGGTGGGAGAAATTACATCCTCTCCAAATTGAGAGAAAAGATCTGGGTCACACATGCCAATGCTGCAGCAAGAAAAATCTTGTCAAGTTGTACTTTTTGCAAACGTCACAAAGGAAAATTGTGTGATCAAAAAATGGCTGATCTTCCCAAAGAAAGGATTACTCCGGACTTACCTCCATTTACTAATGTGGGAGTGGACTATTTTGGGCCTATTGAGGTAAAGCAAGGGCGTTCCTATATGAAACGTTATGGAGTTATCTTTACATGTATGGCCAGCAGGGCAGTTCATTTAGAAGTGGCGCACTCATTAGACACGGACTCTTGCATCAGTGCTATTCGTCGATTCATATGCCGAAGAGGACCCGTAGCACACTTTCGCTCAGACAATGGCACAAATTTCACAGGAGCAGAGAAGGAGCTAAAAAGAGCAATTACAGAGTTAAACAACAAATCAATTGAGAAAACTTTAATTCATGACAACATCAAATGGACGTTCAACCCACCTACCGCTTCACATCATGGTGGTGCTTGGGAAAGCATGATCAGACTGGTCAGAAAGGTCTTGGTATCTGTTTTACATCTACAGACTTTATCTGATGAAACCTTAGTCACAGTCTTATGCGAAGCCGAAGCAATCTTGAATGACCGACCAATTACGAGAGTTTCTGAGGATCCTAATGATTTAGAACCCCTGACACCTAATCATCTTCTTACTTTGAAAAGGAAACCAATTTTGCCTCCAGGCCTGTTTGATCAAAGAGACCAGTACGTAAGACGAAGATGGAAACAGGCTCAGTATCTTTCAGATTTATTCGGAAAAGGTGGACAAAAGAGTATCTCGTTACTCTACAGGAGAGACAAAAGTGGAACAAAACAAAACGTAATCTTACAGTAGGAGATATCGTTTTGGTTGCGGATGCTACTGCACCACGAAATTCTTGGATGATTGGAAGAATTATTAAATCTTTTCCGGACAAATCGGGCATAGTTAGATCTGTGCAAATCAAAACCAAAACAAACATAATTGAGAGACCAGTGACAAAATTAGGCCTATTGGTAGAACAGTCAATGTAAAAGTGAACAAACACACCAAATAGGGGTTTATTTGTTCGTTTATTTGTTTGTTGTTTTTATTGTAAGATGTTTTTGTTGCATTTATGTCTCCATACGTGTATATGTTTATAATTGTTATGTCTTGTATTGCCATGAACAATTAGGGGCCGGTTGTGTTTGAGCCATTCTGTGTATAGTCATGGGTTGGCGCTGTGTGCAGCCACAAGTCTACTTAAGACATTGGGTAATTAGTGCAGGTGTGGCGCACTGCGAGGTGCATGGTTTTTAACCGTGAGGCACGGCGTGTAATTATGGAGACTGACTTGAGTTAAGTTATTATTGAATAAATGTTTTATTTTTTGTTATGTTAATAAATGGATTGGCATATCCGACGTTAAGTTCAGACTTTTGAAAGTTTATTATTTTATTTTATTTTATTATTTTAAGCCAAAGGAAACAGCACGCCTGAAACACGCGTGCAAAACAACTTAAATGTGCGCCAACAGTTTATAAAATGTATCAACATCCATCATGTGCAGAAGTTTGTTTTTTTATTAAACTGATCTTTTTGCCTTTGGACAGGAGCAGCTAAAGAGAGACATGAAAACGGGGAGGGAGAGATTATGACATAGAGAACAGGGTCTGTACCAGCAGGTGAGCGGCCGTTATGTTTATATTTACATTTATAAAAACCAAATTCCATCCAGCTTTTATTTATTCATGAGGCCTTTTGTTCTCGTTCTGATTGTTTAAAATAAATATAACAAGCTGTAAATATTAACTGCCCATTAAATGGATGGTTTGACATTTTGATTTTAAAAATGTCCAATTATTTCTTCACGTTTCTTTAATCAGATCTTTGAACATCGTTCACTTCTTGTTTTTCCATTTTGTCTCTGGAAACATTTGAAAGTAAAAGTCCTGAATATTCTGCCTGTCTGCTGATACTGACCACCATTTAAATGATTTGATTATCTCCTGAAGTGGATTCGTAAAAACAAACTGTGCTGTTATGTCCTGATTCTTAAAATGACTGAATACACTTGAAAATGTCTCAAAAATAGTATTCTGAGTTGAAACATCAGCTCTGAGTCAAAGCTCGCTCATTATTTGTGTTTGTTTGATGTCATCTGGTTTGTGACTGAAATATTTAAAAATTGATTTAATTTTGGCTGCGTGAAAAGTTTCAGTAGCTCTTTACGTTACAGCTCAGTAATAATATGTAATAGTTTGATAAAAGCTAATAAGTAATAACATGTAATCGTAAAGTAATAATCAGGTAATAGCTTGGTATTAACAGTGGCTGTATTTGGGTAATTTTAGACTGAAATTCAAAAGGTTCATAGGTGGCAATAAAGAGAGTTTTTTTTTCAAACGTGTAATATGGTTATAACCACGGTTGGGGAGTAACGGATTATGTGTAACGGCGTAATCCGTTACAGTACAGAAAAATAGATTTAATCAGATTACAGGTACATTTTGTAAAATCAGGTTTTACTTTAAGCAGAAAGTTTCCATGAAACATAAAACGCTGTAAAAACTCAAAGCTGGGGAGGGACGAATTCAATTTTATTTATATAGCGCCAAATCACAACAACAGTTATCTCACAGCGCTTTTCATAAAAGAGCAGGTCTAAACCGTACTCTATGATGATATTTACAGAAGCCCAACAGTTCCCACCAAGAGCAGCACTAGGAGACAGAGGCAAGGAAAAACTTCCTTTAAGAGGCAGAAACCTCGAGCAGAACCATGACTCAGGGTGGGGGGGGGCAGCCTACACAATATACACACAGAGGTACAGACAGTAAAGGTGATGTTGCTATAGACTAAATGAAAAATGGTACAGATATTTATAATAGTGTTAATGGTAACAATCGTAATGTTAATGATTATAATAACTATAATAACAATAGGACTAGTAACAATAGTTGTTGCAGCAGAGGGTGTCGAGCAGGAACACGGGGGCAGCAGGTGACCCGCAACCACAGATCCAGACTCCACAGCTCCAGAGCCAGAAAACCTGCAGGAAGTGACAAGAGGAGAGAGGAGAGGGACGAGAAAGCACAAGACTACCAGAAAGGGGAGAAGTTGTGTTAGTAACATGCAATAATGGGATGAGGTTGCATACAGAGGGAGAGAAAGAAGAGGAGAGAGGAGCTCAGTGCATCATGGGAAATCCCCCGGCAGTCTAGGCCTATAGCAGCATAACTAAGGGATGGTTCAGGACTCACCTGAGCCAGCCCTAACTATAAGCTTTATCAAAGAGGAAAGTCTTAAGCCTACTCTTAAATGTGGAGATGGTGTCTGCCTCCTGAACCCAAACTGGAACCTGGTTCCACAGGAGAGGAGCTTGATAGCTGAACGCTCTGGCTCCTAGTCTACTTTTGGAGACTCTAGGAACCACAAGTAACCCTGCATTCTGGGAGCGCAGCGCTCTGGTGGGGTAGTAAGGTACTATGAGCTCTTTAAGATTAGATGGTGCCTGACCATTAAGAGCTTTGTAGGTAAGAAGAATGATTTTAAATTCTATTCTGGATTTTACTGGAAGCCAATGCAGAGAAGCTAAAACAGGAGAAATATGATCTCTTTTCCTGGTTCCTGTCAGAACACGTGCTGCAGCATTCTGGATCAGCTGAAGAGTCTTAACAGACTTTTTCAGCCTGATAATAAAGAGCTGCAGTAATCCAGCCTAGAAGGAACACATGCATGGGCTAGTAACAAATGCATGGACATGGATTTGCATTTACAGTCGCCAGTAGCTCCGAATGTGTGTTTACGCCCCCACCCCATCATGCAGACTCTGTGCGGACTGGTTCCAGCTCCCTGTGAGTGAACACGGCAGCTGGACCAGGACCGAGCACGGCCTCCGAGGCCGACAGCCAGTTTGACCACTGGGAATACAGAACCGTGGTGGTTTTCTTGCCGGGTTTGGCTCTCAGCACCCGGGGCTCAGTAACGTTAATCTAATTGAACCCCTAACATCACGGCTAACCGACCGAGCTAACCAGCCACAGATTCAGGCAGATAGGCAAAAGTTAGCGGTTTAGCAAAAAGTAAAGCTATCACAGAAGCTCTGTGTAAATCATCTCAGTACTGGATTCCCTGTTGGTCTCTGAGACTGTGTTGGGTCCTGTTCATACCGTGTTCACTTCAAGTAATTTGTTACTGTACCGGACTTCATTTTTAAAGTAACCCTCCCAGCCCTGGTTATAACGGTTAGTTTTCTGTCCATGTAGAGTGAACTAGATGTCTTGTTGTTTATATGCTCTGATAATGTTAATGCAACACATCTTTGTAGTAGCGTCCATGTTGATTCCACATTCTGATTTAAGAGCACATGAACACACTGAAGTCGGAAGAACGACTTCACAACTCGGGAAATGGGACAATCCTAGGAGCACTTGAATGCACCGTGAGGAGCTGGTTGCAATTCGCAACCCTCACCACTAGATGCCACTAAGACTTACACACTGAACCTTTAAATGTGTTCCCCATTATGTTGTGTTCACATACAACGCAAATTTAATCCTTCCAACAATCTCCTCGTGCGGGATTTATTGCTGGACAATTGTCAAGTGTTCGCACACAACGCGAATAAACACAACCCGTAAATTACTACCGCTAAATGAACCCAAAGTAAACATTTTGCTGTGATTTAATTGCAATAAACGCGTCAAACTGATGCTGAAATAACTACAACATGATGCAGATTTGTTAAACATATGAATTCATGCTTTGTCACGTCTGTCAGCAAGACAGCAGGACAACAACTTCTAAAATGTTTGTTTTCTGAATGGAGTTTGGGTCGATCAGGGCTACGCTATGCTAACTTGTTCACAGTGAAGTACAACGATAGCTGGAATAAAGTTACAAACATATTTTCTGAAGGTAGTTCAACATCCTCGCTGTCTTTTCTCCAAGTAATGTCCAGTTTTGTCCGTTTTTTTAAATATAAATATGAAGTCGTAGTCCGACAGAGCTAATGACGCTAAAAACAACACTGGAACCGGATGTGCACAGAAGCTGCTGAGAAGCTCCAGTGAAGATAGATCAACGTTGTAATCCCAAAAAGTAAAAAGCTAATTTAATAAAAAGCAGTTAACTCTGAGCTCCTCCTGCGAGTAAACGACGTAGTGGTCAGAGCAGAATCCGACCGACTACGGGTGTTTATTTGTCCAAAACCTGCAGCGCTGCTCCCGGCTCTTTCTCCGAGACATCCCCGTACTTTAGCAGCTCTCCGCCGGCCAGCACCGTGTCACTTCCCCGCTCTCCCCGGTCCTCTCTTACTTTTGACGACGCTCTTAAACTTTCCTTTTAACAAAGACTTGTGTGAGCAGAGAGCTTCATTTGGCAGCACAGTGGGTTTCTGTAGTGGTGGAAGCTGAAATGATCACATATTGTTAAATGTGATTTCACAGTTTGTTTTGGAGGTGGACCTCAGGGTAACGCTGAAATCAAATCTGTATGTGTAGGCCACCAATCATTTCTGTACATTATATAAAAGCTGAATTTATGTAATATATACTTTCTTTTCTGCAGGTTCTTGTGGTCAATGTAAAACATTTAAGGCAGAAGCTGTACCGACAGAAGACAGAAGTGAAAATATGAAAAAGGATCCGCACATGTAGCTTCTGTAAAATCAATCAGTCTTCTGAATCTAATGTTTTTGTGTCTGAGTAATGTTTTTGAAATTGGTCCAGTAGTTTGCGAGTGCGAAGCCGTCAGGCCCAGGCGGTATTATAAATATTGTATTAAATACCATGTATCACATATGATTAACACTAGATTCTGTTGATGATTGATTAAGAACTAAAGCTCAGCATTTACACTTGTTACACTAACATTGTCTCCACCCAGAGGACATGGGATTTTTTTTCTGCACAGGATTGAACACTTAGAATAACGAGCCTGTCTCCAGAGTGTGATGAGGTGAGAGCGGGTTTGTTTCAGCTAAAATGCATGTAATGTAATTAAAACTGTTTTTTACACACTACTGCACCATTTCATTCGCTGTCATTCATGACAACGAATGAATCGAGGCTAAGCTTTATTTTATTGTGGAATGAACACAGATCGAGAATATTTGTCTCTGACTTTATGTAAAAGTAGTTTTTTAGTAGTAGTAGTTTTTTTTTTGTTCCCTGTGTAAAAAAGCCTTTACTCACTTATAAGCCTATTAAATACACTAAACATATATACTGCACTTATAATGTCTATCTTTTTTTTTAATTTAAAAGGTATGTAATGATAAATGTAATGTTTTGTTCACTTTGTTGCAATGTTGACTGCTTTATTATTATAAATGCTGTTTCTGAAACACTACACTAAAGACAAGTCTGTATTATAGAGTGTAATATACATTATAACACAACACAATACATATAATACAGGCTTGTCTTGTCTCACAGACTCTGGTTCAGCTACAACTACATTACCGCTCTGTATCCATTACGTAAAGAATGATGTGTTTTATGTTTATGTTCTGTAATAATGCATTTTAATCATTTACCCCTGTTTTCTTATGAAAAAGCTAAAGTTATCATTTTTTATTACATTTTTACGTCTTCATCAGGTCAAACCAACATGTTGAATGTTCTTTTCTCAGGAAACATTTTCAAAGCTGATTTTAAAGATCATATAAAAGTGCTCTTATTGGAACAATAGTTTCACTACAGTGTGTTGGTGAAAGTTCTCCCAGTCAGTCAGTTTGTGTTGCAGAGTTGTCTTTTATATTTTGTTACTTGTTACTCACCAGGTGAAGTAGCGACTGCACGCTGCTCCAAATCTGTTTATCTTCATTTCTTGCCATCTACTTTCAGCTGTTGAATAAAAGCATTAATGTCATACAAACATTCCTAATGAGGTTTTTATATTAAAGTAAAGTATAGAAAGTGGTTATCGGACTGATTCAACACCTAGTTTTTGGACTGTAAAGACTCTTATTTTAACGTCTTTTAAAATCAATTCATTTGAATATAAAATACGGTAAATCAGTAACAACAAGTCATTTCATGTTTATACAGATTGAGATAATGTTCAATACAGAAGCAGTTTACACAAAACAATAATAGAGCTGTGTTACACATTTTTCAATCAGCCTCAAGACTTTTCTTCAGGTTAAGTTTATCCAATCTGGAAAAAACTTTATGGGTCTCGTATGAAAACTGGGTTTCATTTGAACACCCCCCCCCCCCCCCCCCCCCTATACACACATATAGATAAATAGATAATGCCCATTATGTATACATGTTATTACAAAAGTACAGTGACTGATGATGAAACTGTCGTTGTCGTTGTAACCTGGATGAATTGGTGCTGGTAGCTGGTGATGCTGCATCTGTGCAACACGCCATATTTTACTGACGTCTGAGGGCTCAGATGCCAGGTCTCATTTCGTTAAAGATCCATCTCAAGTCTCTTATTTGTCGTTCCTCGCTCAGAAACAAACGGTTAACAGTCCGAAGCAAAGTAGTAAGAGAATAACATGATCACCTGACCGCGACACAGACACCTGTCTCTCTCTCTGCTGTCTCTGTCCCCCTCGCTCAGAGACACTTCGCTCTGTTTGACTGTCTCTCTGCTCCAGGATGCTTCATTCCCTCTGAAGCGGCTGTGAGCTGAACTTCAGAGGGGCTGAAGCATACCCGTCGGACATGAGGGGGACATGCCCCCCCCCCTTCCTGCATGTGCTTCACAAAACAAGTATATAGTATGAAGGTGGGGGCAGGATTTTTTAAATGTGAAACTAGAAGTTTTGATGGTGTGATTCGGGGCTAGCTTATCACTTGCAAAAAACAGACTTCTCCCCAAAACTAGATTTTCACATTTTCTTTTCATTGTGCGGCTGAAATACAGCCTCACAAAGTTTGACAAAAGTAGCTCAGAAAGCAGCTCAGAAAATGAGGACTAATGTTGCGTGTCATGTACTAACTCTTAGTAGCAAGGGTAAAATTTGCAACATGTTAACTTACAGATAGAAGATTGATCCCGATGAGTTTTGCGGTATTAGTTTTACATATTTTAGATATGGGGAAGCGAGAGAGCATTGGCATTTGATCACCACATGGTCTCATCCAGCACCAGAACCGTGAGTTGGGATATCAGACCAGTACAGAACCAGGAGACAAAAAGTTGATTCGGTTCATCCCTACTTTAAATTGCTTTGAAGTTGTAGATTTACTACATAACAAATGTAATGAAAATTATGAGTTAACCCTAGAGTTTGGGTTATCGATGGCAATCTGTTTTCCTCTTTTGTAGTGTCTCTGAAAAAATGCTATGGAAGGGGACACTAGAAAAAAAATAGAAACAGCATGGTCTCAAAAAAGAGGTCGCAGCAGTGATGAGACTTTTTACTAAAACCTTATTGTCAAGGACAAACTAGCCACTATGGTTGAATGCAAGACATGCAATGAAACAGTGTAAGACTGCTGAACATCCTGTTCTGGCTAGTCAAGAACCCCGTGGTAAATCTGGGCATTACATAAAAAATAAAAAGCCATATGATAGATATTGTTACAGAGTTTTGTTGTTGAAGCTGCTGGTTCCTGTCGAGCTTTGGAACGTGCAATAAATGTTATTAGCACAGATCACAGTTGAGCCAAAATAAAGAAGCTGATTTTTATTCTTTTACCTGTAGGAGATTTATTATAACCTTCTGTTTTATTTTCATCAACAGAAAACTACTGTCCTGTTATGTCAACAAAGTAGCTAACTAGCATTTGAATACTTCATCCCCAAGGGAAGGGTTCTGGATTTCATGACCTCTGTAATAGTCTAACCCTAATTAGCAAAAGGCAGCTGGATCAAACTTTAGCTCTTGAAGTTTCCAGTTGATGAAGTTGTAAACTAATTTTTTATTATTCTAGCTTTTTTTAATAAAGGGAAAGAGGAGGCCTGTTAGCATGACTAGTGACTTAGTTATGAGTAAGGCTTTAGTTTAGAATGAGGGACATAGTCTATATGTTATTGAAAGACTAAATTTAGAGTTATTTGGACGCTGTTAACACTTGTAGTTTTGGGTTTTTTGCTACATAAGAATTGTCCTTATTTTGTAAGTGTAACTAAAAATTAAATATTTAGTTTAGATTACAATATTCTCTTAATAGAAATACCCCATTCTTTTATTCATCCATGCTGGAGTGTCGCTCCATGCTAGCTAAGAAGGAACTAAGAGGGAACTCCGTGTCATTACATGCCAGCCAACAATGGACGTTTCTGTAATGCAGTCAATAAATAAAATGCAATCCTATAAAATTTAGATTGAAGAAACAAGTACATTGCAAAATTGATCGTAATAACTGGTCAATTTCATTTCACAATATTTACAGAAATACACAGAATTATTCCAATGGTTTTTTAAAAGTTGATAAACCTGTTTTAGTGATTACTTACAAAAAATAGGATCTTGCTGCTGAGCCTTGTAGTCCTTATTTTATAATTATGAAGAGCAAATACAAAATAAGATAAAGATGAAGGCCCTTTAAAAAGGCCTACTTCACCATTCCACAAAGGTCATAAAAATGACCAACCACCACAGACAAACCTGAATTCCCCTAAGAGAAAGTTTAAATGACTGCACTAGTGTAATAAGACATTTTATATAATTGATCCCTGGATAAAGTACCTTTTGCTGCTAATACTGCAATCCTTGATATTTGTACATGCATCCAAGTTATTTCTGAATAACAGGTAAAACTGTAAATTCTCAATAAAGTGGACCTGAATATTTTTGTAATATTTGTGTCACAGAGAAATGTTTAAATATTACTAACAATGATGTTAAAATTTCCATTTTTGAAAGAAACAAAAAGTCTTTAAGAGATACAAACACTCATTAGCTGAAAAAAATTCACCGCATGGAGGTCCCCTCTTTGGAAGGTAGATGCTGTTCAAGGATCCAACTGCCCTCTTTCTTGAAGACAATGTTCTTGTTTTATTTTCGCAGACTCCCATCATTGGCCTATGGTAACCCCTCCTAGTCTCTTATCATTGGCTAACTCTGCCCATCCTCTTTGTATGTGACAGCATGTGGGAGATAACTGGTGAGGGGTTGGGGACCGTTGCTTCTGGTACAACCAGATTATTATATAGTATGTAGTTCCAAACTCTTGTCTCCGGCTGATAAAAATAGGATACCATTTTACTGCTTTACTGTAATTAATTCAATTTATTCTTTAGTTCTTTAATAATGAGTAATAAGTTGGTCACACAAAGCCTTAGCAAAGATTTTACAAAGTTTAATTTTGGAACTCACTCTTATTTTACTGCATGCTGTTGAAGGTAATTTATAATGCTGTTTCATTTTTACTCACCGTTATACCATTTTACTGCTTTACTGTTGTGATGGAAATTTCAAATTTCCATTACTGACTGACTTGATTACAAATCAATGAAGAAACCTCCTACTGACCCTTTGCTGGCCCCGGAGATTCCTCCTTTACTTATAACTCACTGCTATACTTTTTTAATGATAAATTTATTGCCATAAACACCTACTAGTTAATTCATTCAAGTTCATGTTTTATTACTTAATAAAGTCTTTAAATCAATAAAAAACCTCCTCCAATTATCAGTCAAAAACACACAATGGAAGGATGTACGCACCCCTCTTATCAGTTACACACACATATCCGGTTAAGGGGCGGGACCGGAAGTAGCTGTCAAAATTAGTTTCATGGAATGTCATCTATATTTTCTCTCTCTTTATTAATCCCACAAGGGGAAACTCAATGTTTTTCACTCTAGCTGGACTCGAACTGGCAACCCTCCAATTTCCAGCTAAGTCCTTACAGACTGAGCTACTGCCGCCCGTCTAATAGTTTTAAAAATATTTATATAATTATTATATTATAGTTATAATTATCCCAATACACCATTCATAAATCAATTACCTTACGAATAAAAATTTGCAAAAGTAAAACTTTCATAGGTTTTAATTCATTCATTGTTCACAGTTGCCTTGGTGATACATTTCAATCCACAAAGAACTTTTTTGCTGGAGCCTCAGAAGGCCTGTCTAACAAAGTAAAATATAAAGAAAGTAATATTTTCTGGTTATGTAAGGGTATTACATATGAATAAACACAATCGGCTCAATGGTTAAATATTGTTTAGACCAAGATATTCTCCTCCTTCGAGAGTCACGGCTATTAACATTACATTTACTCATTTGGCAGACGCTTTTATTCAAAGCAACTTACATTTGAGGAACAACATAGAAGCATCAACAGAGCATCAACTACAGCACAAGAATTACATCTGACAATACATACTAGTAAGAGCAATAATAAATACTAGTATGAGGACATATCGCGTCAATGGGGTAAATACCTTGGGAAGAAGTATAATTTAACAAAAAGTGCAATCAATACAAGCTAATTGTAAGGGGACAGAAGAAGAAGAGCACAGGAAGTGCATGTTAGAGGTTAGAGGTGTTTTAAGAGGAACTGTTCTCGGAGTTAAAGGGTTTAAAGGTTCAGTGCACCAAGGTTCAAACCAAAGTTCATGTTTTGTTACATTTTGATACATTCAGTTAGTTTTGGTTTGGTTTCAAACTGCAATTATGCTACCGCACTAAAAGACTTTAGGACTATAGGACAGACCTGCGTCCTGTTGTCATCATTTATGTGGGCTGCATCTCCCTATACTTGACTGGTTTGTAAACAGTTCAGCTGGTACAAGAATGAATGAATGAGGGATGAGTATTTAATATCATTACTATATATCAACTATATTGTTATTATTATGGCATTACTACTTGCTGCACCAACTATTCTCGAGGTTAGTTCAAATTTGCCACATAAACAACCTCGTTATGCAAACATTATATAATTGCCAGCAGGAAAGGAGGACAAGACAGCAAGCAGTCCATCTGCACATGGGAACTGCAAATCTTTTAGGTGTGAAAGCCCCATTAGGGCTTAAAGAGACAGGAGCATCTACAGCTTGTTTCAGACAGATGCTGAAATAAAGGCCTGAGTGCCAGTATAATATAGAAAATGCTTTTTTTGAACTTTGAATCATGGAAAGCTGCCATACAGGAGTCAAAGAGCAACAATAAAGGACTGGAAATGCAGTACAATAGGTCTCCTTTAACTTGCGTGTGGTTACGTGTGGTCCTCTGCTTGTCTCGTCATACTTCCAATAAACCAGTCAACTACTACTAATACTGCTTCTGATTTTTTTTTGTATTTATTCAACATAGTGACGAAACACACTCTGTAAAGTAGTTTGTCCATTTTGGTTACTGTAGAAACATGGTAGCGCAACATGGCAATATAAGAGGACCCGTGGTGTATTCTAAGGTAACAAAAACATAATGGTTCATTATGTAAGGTCTAACATTGTTATGGATATTATATAGCATTTCTGTCAATAGTTCCTCCTAAATATTACTACACCTTTAACTCTGTTTTGACTGAAACTTTTTCTCCATAAAATCATTTGCTTTATCTAAGACAGACAGGGCTCCATTCTTGACAGCACCTGCTGACCTTCTTACTGCTTCCAGTGAGGTGTCTGCTCCCTCAGCTGCATGATATCCTGCAAAACCTCCCATAACTGCTCCCACTGTAGCAGATGTACCTATCACAGCTACTGCTGCTATTCCCCCTATTGCTGCTCCACCTGCTACTGCTGCTGTTTCTCCTGCTGCTACTCCACCTGCTACTGCTGCTGTTTCTCCTGCTTGTACTGCTCCTACTGCTACTGCTACTCCACCTGCTACTGCTGCTCTATCTCCTACCGCTGCTGTTGCTGCTGCTACTGCTTTTCCTTTTTCTCCAAATAATTTTGCCATCGCTTGGGTTACAGCTTGAATTGGTGTTATGTTCTTTACAACTATGACCACTAATCCAACCAACACTCCTACACCACATAAAGCTCCTAACAATGCACCTGTTCCTATGCCTGCTAACCTGACTGAAAGCTTTGTGGATACTCTGACCTCAGCCAGCATTCTGATCTCTTTCTCTGACTTGTCTCCTGATAACAGTCTAATCTGATCCCCCTCTTGTTGTATTTCTTCCTCCACTGCTTGTAGCATGTCATTGGTGTAGCAGCTCCCATTGTTTTCCATCACCATCTTGTCAATTGACTTAAGTATCTCCTCCACCTGGAACTGGTTGCTCCTATATTCATCCTTTGGGTTTTCATTCCAGTATTTATTATCAATGACGTGGCAACGGCCGCCACATTTCTTCACCAGATCCCTCATGAACTTATTGTTCTGGACATATTTCTCAATTTTCTGTCCTTTAGGGAGCTGGTCACCATGAGTAAAGATAACTGTTGCATACTTGAAAGCTTCATCAGAAAAGCATTGGCATATCTGTTTCACTACAGCCTTCTCCTGCTCTGTGGCTTTCTCTATTTTTAGCAAAATGAGAAAAGCATGAGGACCAGGAGCACACTTTGTGATACAGCTCACTATCTCACAGTTCAGCTCCTCCTCAGATTTATCAGTGTCAAAGAAACCAGGCGTGTCGATCAAAGTGATGCTTCTTCCATTGATAGATTTGGTTTCTGCTTTACATTCACTTGTTCCAGAGTTGAGAGAATCATCAATCTTGAACTTTTTCTCTCCAAATATGGTGTTAGCCAGGCTGCTTTTTCCAGCTCCAGTTTTTCCCAAGATGACAATTCTTCTATTTGGGACTGAAAGAAAATAAAATAATTGCCATCAATGATACTGTACTGTATTTGTCTTTTAGTGGTTTTCATATGTAAGAACCTACACGTTAGCTCAATTAGCCCACAACAAAAACCTTAATTGGTCAAACATCAAAATAAATTTTTTTTTATATAATCTTATAAAATAGCTGCATTTGCATAACAGAATTATGAATGATGTCAATACATAAAAGATGGCCCACAAGCATATTATTGAAGAATATAGTATAGACCAGAGGTCACTAATAGGCGGACCACGGTCCGGATCCGGACCCAGCCGCCGTACTGTCCAGACATGGACCTACAATTTTATTGCAAAGATTTTAGAAAGAATTGTGTCCAAACAGTTACTCACTGTACTGGAAAATAACAAATTATTTGAAAAGTTTCAGTCTGGTTTTAGGAAGTACCACAGCACTGAGACTGCCCTGCTTAGAGTCACCAATGACCTTTTAATGTCTGCTGATGAAGGCATGTGCTCAGTCCTGGTACTCCTGGACCTTAGCGCTGCTTTTGACACCATTGATCACAACATCATGTTAGACAGACTGAGGCACTGGGTGGGGATCTCTGGTACTGCCCTAGAATGGTTTTCATCCTACCTGTCAAATAGGAAGTTTTGCGTGTCTGTAAAAAATTATGTCTCTTCGTTCTGTCCAGTTAAATATGGTGTATCCAACGAAGGTTAAAGTCAAGGGCAACTGGACTTGGTTGAAGATACTGGAAGACGTTTCGTCCCTCATCAAAAGGACTTCTTCAGTTCTGACTGACTGGCAGGGAAACTCAGCTATTTAACCTCATTGGGGTCGTTTGCCAGGGTCATTGATACTGCTGGTTCGTTAGTGTTCCTGGTTGCTGTAACGACAGTCGTTACAGTCGTTAAGACTACCTGTGGCCAAGACTGAACGACCATCGTTGGTATCTTCACCTGAGGCCAATAGGTTACGTTTGTTGAGTTTCCTGGGAAGTGATGAAAGGACAGCATTGTAAGTGGGGGATAAGTGGTGGCGTAGACCTCCTCCTCTGTTCAATGACGGCTTCTGGACCCGGGTGTAGATGCTTCCTTGACAACTCTTTCAAACCATCCATCTTGTCTGTCTAAAATGTGCACCTGGTGGTCCACCATTTTAGACCAAGAGAAGATGGATGGATAACTGTGACCTGGATGACTGAGAATCTTCATACACATCTTGCTAATCATTTTGGGATGAACACCCTCAGATTGGTATGGGAGTATGAAAGGACAGCCAGGAAAATTGCAGACTACAGGAACCATCTACGATTTAACCTGAGATGCCGACAACACAAACTTATTCCCAACAGCCTACACTTAGGCTCCACGGTTAAAGGACACAGAGCCGGAATAATCCTGGAGAAAGTGCAACACCAGCTACTGAATGAGAGAGTGAGACAGATACAGATACATTTCACAATTGAAGCCCTGAACAAAGAATTGGACAACATACACCACAAACTAGATATACATATCTGCCCAGTACAGCACTGGGAAAGGTCATGGACTTCATCAAGAAAGCACAGCTATCTCAGCACAACAAGAGCAAAGAAAGACAGACCTGGAAATTCCAAAACCTACAGTCCAGAGCAAGCTGCACTAACAGAACAGGAGAATTGTCTTTGAGTTGAAAGGACAACAACCCCACAACACATGAAACATACAACAGATGGGTGAAAAACTTGTCAGATAGCGAACTCACCCAACCAGAGAAAGACGTTCTGGCAAAAGGATTAAACTTTGCCATTACACCACCGCAACTACCTATAGTAGACCTCATCACAGCCACAGAATCGGCCATTAGGAAAAACAAATTAACAGAAACAGAAGCGGAACAGCTCAGACTAAAGGTATCTGCACCCCTTTCTAATGCGAAGGCCCCCCCTTCCAACCTCACCATCCAAGAAAGGAAAGCTGTGACATCTCTGAGCAAGGATCAAAACATAACTATCCTACCTGCTGACAAAGGAAGATGCACGGTAGTCCTTAACACAGCTGACTACCAGAACAAAGTCAACACACTATTAATGGACACAAACACGTATGAGACACTGAGACGAGACCCAACCAGCGCATACAAGAAAAATAGAATGTCTACAACAGCTACAGAAGGACAACAACATCACCCGTGAACAATATTACCGTTTGTATCCTGGAGAAGCCATTCCATGCATTTATGGACTACCCAAGATACACAAAGAAGGAGCCCCACTCAGGCCGATTATCAGCAGCATTAACTCGGTCACCTACAACATTGCTAAACACATTTCTACCATCTTAGCTCCTTTGGTGGGAAACACACCTCACCACATCCAAAACTCTATTGACTTTGTAAACAAAGTTCGAGGACTGAAACTGGATCCAGATGAAACCATGGAATCCTATGACGTGACTTCTTTGTTCGTCTGCATCCCCACCATAGAAGCAGTAGAAACCGTAAGGAAACGGCTAACACAAGACAACACCCTGGACAACAGGACTAGCCTCAGCCCTGACCAGATCTGTAAATTACTCGACCTCTGTCTAAACACCACCTACTTCCAGTATAACGGTGGATTCTACATACAGTGTCATGGCTGTGCCGTGGGCTCACCGGCATCCCCAATTGTGGCAAACATCTACATGGAAGAAGTGGAGAACAAAGCCCTCAACTCCTTCAGAGGAACAGCACCGAGCCACTGGTACAGATATGTGGACGACACCTGGGTCAAAATTAAAAAAGCCAGGAAGTGCAAGCCTTCACAGAACACATCAACTCTGTGGACAGTAATATCAAGTTCACACGAGAAGATGTTCACAACAACAGTTTGGCCTTCCTGGACTGCGCTGTACACATTGAAGAGGACAGGAGCCTGCATATTGGTGTTTACAGAAAACCCACACACACAGACCAATACCTTCTCTTCGATTCCCACCAGCCACTGGAGCACAAGCTAGGGGTCATGAGAACACTGCATCACAGAGCAGAAAACATACCAACAAGCGCCCAAGCCAGAGAGAAGGAACAGAACCACCTAAAGGGGGCACTTACAGCCTGTGGATACCCTAAATGGACCTTTGTGAAAACAGCCAAAATATCCAAGAAGATCAAAACTACAGGGGAGGAGGAAAAGAAAGTCAAACGCAACAACATTGTGATTCCATACGTGTCTGGAGTATCAGAGAAACTCAGGAGGATTTTAAACAAACACAACATCCCTGTGTTTTTTAATCCCAAGAACACACTAAGACAGATGCTGGTACACCCCAAAGACCGCACACCCAAACACAAGAAAAGCAATCTAGTGTATGCGGTCCAATGCAGTGAGGAATGCACAGACCTGTATATTGGGGAGACTAAACAACCACTACACAAACGCATGGCTCAACACAGAAGGGCCAACTCCTCAGGTCAAGACTCTGCAGTCTACTTACATCTGAAGGACAGAGGACACTCGTTTGAGGACCACCAGGTGCACATTTTAGACAGAGAAGATGGATGGTTTGAAAGAGGTGTCAAGGAAGCATCTACACCCGGGTCGAGAAGCCGTCATTGAACAGGGGAGGGGGTCTACGCCACCACTTATCCCCCACTTACAGTGCTGTCCTTTCATCACTTCCCAGGAAACTCAACAAACGTAACCTATTGGCCTCAGGTGAAGATACCAACAATGGTCGTTCAGTCTTGGCCACAGGTAGTCTTAACGACTGTAACGACTGTCGTCACAGCAACCAGGAACACTAACGAACCAGCGGTATCGATGACCCGGGCCAACGACCCCACTGAGGTTAAATAGCTGAGTTTCCCTGCCAGTCAGTCAGAACTGAAGAAGTCCTTTGGATGAGGGACGAAACGTCTTCCAGTATCTTCAACCAAGTCCAGTTGCACTTGACTTTAACCTTTGTTGGATAACTATGACCTGGATGACTGAGAATCTTCATAGACAAATATGGTGTACCTCAGGGGTCGGTCTTATGACCCATTTTGTTTTCCTTGTATCTGCTTCCCCTTGGACATATTATCCATAAACATGGCATTTCTTTTCATATTTATGCTGATGACACACAAATATACTTGCCCGTCAGATCCACAGACCCTGGAATGCTGAGTTCACTTAACAACTGCCTTTGTGAAGTTGGATGTCAAATAATTTCTTCCAACTGAACTCAGACAAAACAGAAATCCTGGTCATCGGGTCTCAGCAGATGGCAAATCAAATACTGCCATCTGCTGGTTCCCTAGTAAATAACATTAAGCCTGTGGCAAAGAACCTCGGTGTTTGGTTTGATAGTAATTTAAATTTTGAACAGCACACCACAAAGCTTGTTCAATCATGTTTTTATCAACTTAGAAATATAGCAAAAAATCTATCTATGTTAACTTTTAAGGACACCGAGACCATTTTACACGCCTTCATCTCATCACGCCTGGATTATTGCAACAGCCTTTTCACCTGTTTAACCCAAAAATCTATTGATCGACTCCAGACTGTCCAGAACTCAGCTGCCAGGCTTTTAACCAGAACTAAGAAATATGACCACATTACTCCTATTTTAGCTTCATTACACTGGCTCCCAGTATGTTTTAGAATTGACTTTAGGAGAGCCTTTCCCGATCTTATTTTACTTTATTTTATCCCTTTTATTTTATTGTATTTTTACTAATTTTATATTTATCTTAAACGTGCATTTTAGTCTTTTCAATGTTTTCATGCTTTTATCTTGTATTGTTTTTGTATTATTGTCTCTTGGGTATTATTGTCTTTACACTTGTTAAAGCACTTTGTAACTTGTTTTTGAAAAGTGCTCTACAAATAAATATTATTATTATTATTATTATTATTATTACAATCGATCTATTATTGAGAATAACTACCTCATGACGGAGCGTTTCTATTTTAACCCGTGCAGCTTTTCTAGCATTTACTGTCCTGGTTTAGCAGCCCAGGAAACTCACAGACCAATTGCATGTGTTCCAAAAGAGAAAAGAGACTTCACATGGCTTTTAATCAAGAATGTACAGATTCTCAGATGTACATTCTTCCCACAGGCAGTTCAGAACCAGAATATCTCATATATCTCCAGTCCTAGCCACAGCTCACGTTTCTCACTGAACAAGAGAAAGTAGGGAAGTGGTTTATAAGAGGGAATGAAAACGAAGAGGAGTTATTAAATCTGTTCATTTGTTAAGATGTGTTCAGTGTTAATTATAGAACTGGTTGAGACTACACTTCAATTACTCAAAAATGTGAAATCGAGCAACAAATAAAATACATTTGTTTTAAGACGCACAATTACAGGAACTTTTTTTAAATGCAGCCTTTAGATTACTTAAATTTAGAATTTATTATTAGAGTACTTATTTTTTTAGTATCCCATCAGTTTGATGTGAAAACTGTAAATATTGTTGAAAGTCAGTAGTTGAAAAATTTTTATACAACTAGGCTATACGTTATGGTAGGCTACTGAATGATAACGCAAGTTAGTTGATGTTCCAGACCTTTGGTTCATGAAATTTTGTGTGACTGGACCTCTTAGAATTTTAATTGAATACCCCTGGTATAGACTATGTAATTCTACCAATTACGGTCCAACAATATAAACTCACCTACAAATTACAGTATATATGTATGTGTAAGCAAAGTATTCAATTTTGGTCTGGGCGGCTTCTCATACAGGTAGACCACAGACCATTAATATACCACACTTTACAGGCTTTTTTGTCTTGTGATTTAAACAGGTTAAAGCGAGCATCAGCTCTGACTAAAAATGAGAAGCTGCTTCCTGAATGTTTGTACATCTGCAGGCCTACAGAGAGAGGGGAACAGACTCTTTACCATTTAGATAATTTTAAAACACGTGTCAGAACAGAGTCAATTACTCCTGCAATCACATTTGTTTTGACGATAACACATTCTCATTTAGTTTAAGCAGTCCATATAAATTATCTCTTTTTTAAAAAAGGCTTGCATTGTCTCGCTGTCTTCAACAGCTCAGCGCTTCAGCTCTAGCAGGACAAAACACAGTTCAATAAAGAAAGCGCATAAGAGTTACCTGCTTCATTTTAGCCAGTACTGAGAGGTTTAGCTCAGAACAACACTTTTAGTATGAAAGGGTCAACTTACCATCCATGTTGTCAAAGTTGAAGTAACTTTGGAGTGACAAGTATTCAGAGACACATGACCGCCAGAGTGTATGAAGATGTTTCCTGTATTATATGTGCCCACTGCTTTCACTTTGCACAATGCAGTCAGCAACAAAGTAAAAAAAACACATAGGTATGCCTAGTCAAGTTACTCAATTGTGTGTGTGTGTGTGTGTGTGGCTTATGTAAAATGTAGCTGCCAAGCATGTAGCCTCGTGTGAAAAAAAGAGTCACATGTTTGGTATCTGGCCAGTAACATTTCAGCTGATTAGCCCATGTCATCTGTAGCTGAGAAGACTGTTGTTGAGAGGTTTGTCAGCTGCTGTAAGATACTATAACAGGAAGTGAAGTTTCGATCTTTGTTTACTCTCTCTATTTCTCTGCCCCATTTTGTGCATGCCTAATCTCTTTCACATTCTTTTTTATTTTCTCATCCCTACTTTTACCTAATCCTGTGGCAAATGGTGAGTGCAACCAGTCTGGGAGTATGAATCAACTGTCCTGAGATGAAGGCCTATCAAGGACAGTCTGATAAGAAAGCCTCTAAGGAGCTACTTTCCCATGGGAACCTTGACCTAGCTGCAACATAAGAAAACGATCAATGAAACATAGGCCTACAATTATGCAGCATTTAAGGTAAAAGAGTAAAATCCAGTAAAATAGCAAATTTCCATCATGGTGGACACACACGCTGATAGGAATGGGGATGATAAGCAGGACAAGATATGGTAGGATTGAAGATTGAAGATGACTTTATTTGTCCAAACAAAAAGATGTAATGCACTCACAGGACAAGTGTCAGTATTCAGTCATACAACAAAGAGAAGATAAGGTTAGCCTTTATTGTCTCCCTTGGGACAAATTGAAGACACCAGAGCGTCTGGCATCACACTGCCATTCCAACAAGCTGACTTGACACTAACATTTAACAAATGACAATACAGTCACACGATTTTGGTTTGTACATGTTAACGATGAGTCCTCCATGCATGTCAAAGTTAGTCATGGAGTTCCACAAGGATCTGTCCTTGGACCAATCGTCTTCACTTTATATATGCTTCCTTTAGGCAATATTATCAGGAAATATTCCATAAACTTTCATTGTTATGCAGATGATACTCAGTTATATCTATCAATCAAGCCAGATGAAACTCATCAGTTACCTAAACTTCAAATGTGCCTTCAGGATGTTAAAACCTGGATGACCTGTAATTTTCTAATGTTAAACTCAGATAAAACTGAAGTTATTGTTCTGGAGCCTAAGCACCTCCGTGACGCATTATCTAAAGATATAGTTTCCCTTGATGGCATCGCCCTGGCCTCCAGCACCACTGTGAGGAATCTTGGAGTTATCTTTGATCAGGACATGTCGTTTAAGTCTCACATCAAGGACCGCCTTTTTTCACCTACGTAATATTGCAAAAATCAGGAACATCCTGTCTAAAAATGATGCAGAAAAACTAGTCCATGCATTTGTTACTTCTAGGCTGGATTACTGCAATTCCTTATTATCAAGCTGCTCGACAAAGTCCATTAAGACTCTTCAGCTGATCCAGAATGCTGCAGCACGTGTTCTGACAGGAACCAGGAAAAGAGATCATATTTCTCCTGTTTTAGCTTCTTTGCATTGGCTTCCAGTAAAATCCAGAATAGAATTTAAAATCATTCTTCTTACCTACAAAGCTCTTAATGGTCAGGCACCATCTTATCTTAAAGAGCTTATAGTACCTTACTACCCCACCAGAGCACTGCGCTCCCAGAATGCACCTGTGGTTCCTAGAGTCTCCAAAAGTAAACTAGGAGCCAGAGCGTTCAGCTATCAAGCTCCTCTCCTGTGGAACCAGGTTCCAGTTTGGGCTCAGGAGGCAGACACCATTGGAGATGCTCTGACCCAGTCTTATAGCCATCACAGTTTGCTCATCTCAAAGTCGCTCAAACCCTCACACTTACCTATTTATCCTGCTTCTAACACATGAACTTCATGATGTCTCTAGGGTCTATAAACACCAGACATATGATAAACACATTTAGGGTCCCTGTCTTACACCCGATGCAGAGTGCCACGAAGCACCGACCCAGTCATTTTCCCGTCCAGCACTGGCGCCCATGTGTTTACAGCAGGGGTCGGCAATGGGCGGGTCAGAACTGGACTTTTAAAATAAGATTACATTACAAGATTAATATTATAAATCTATATATTTTATATTACGCTATATAGACAAGACAATAGACAAGATTTTAACACTATTTTAATTTTATCTTTAATGCTGAAATAATAATAATAATGCTGAATTTCATGAAAAGTTTGAGCAGTAAACACTTTATTTCCTGCGTTCTGATGAATGTTACTGCACCAGTTTATGGTTCATTTATTTTAATTTATGTAAAGAGAAACATTAAATTCAGATAGCAGGTGAGAATTCAAACTCTATAACAGAATATAACTGAAACACTTGTGATCAGGCAGAAAACTCACCACAAATTTACACGTGAACTTCAGCAGTTCGGTAAAGTTGGAAATATATTCACAGATTACAGATTCCTGAGTAAGAGAGGGGGGGGTTTGGACCTTTGTAGCCATAGATTAGAGTCTGTAGCTTCTGTCCATCCATCCACAATAGCCTTGACGGCAGATCCAAGCCAATAAGACCAAATAACCATCATATTTTAATAGCTTACTATTGTACAGGTTTCATCAAATTTGCAAATAAAACAACTGCTGTATGGAAACGCAATGAACATTAAAAGCAAATTAAAAGAATAGAATGTGATTAAATATGACCTCCTCCGCTGTGTCAAAACAGCAGCCAGCTGTAGTTAGCTTATTAACATACATGTTTACTCTCCTGTGAACACATTGTCACTTATACATTTGTATTTCACAGCGTGAGAAAATTCATGTGTGACTTGATACATGTGAAAAATGTCAATTGCGTGAGTCTCGCGATACGAGATTACAAATCTCGTCACGTTTTAATCTCGTCACACCCCTAGTTACTTTATTATAATGATCAGATTTACAGAATTGCAGTAATGGCGACTGAAAGTGGCGAATTATTTGACCAATCTTGGCCAAACATAGGAATTTAAAAAGACAAGCCAAGAGACGAAGTACAACCTTTTTGAATGATGCACCTGAGCCTTTATTATAGTAAAGACTTATTTTAACATAAACCACAACAACTTTTTAATTATTCCTCCACTACACCATTTCATACACTGTCATTCATCACAACGACAAATTCATGTTAGTTTAATCTTTTGGTGGAACGAACAGAACGAGAATATTCATGTCGGACTTGATGTCGAGTAAAAATCAACCAAATTCTGCCTTTTGTTTCATCCCAGGTGTGAAAAAGACTTTAGGCAGCTAGACAGGGTCAGGACTGAACTGCTGTGAATGTTTAATTGTTTGATTGTTTAAATATTTTCTGTGTACTTAATATGTATGTAAAGATAAATGTAATGTTACTTTTGTTTTGTTATTTTATTCATTGCTTTATATTTATCACGGTGCCAAGAAGGAGCTGCCAGTTAGTATTTATGCTGTTTCTGCACTGAGAACAAGACGTATGTATCATCATTTATTAAGAGCTGAAGAAGAGTCAGTAAGAGTCCAGTATTTCTCTCTGGATATCATGTACAGAATTATGTGTTTTTTACAAATATATTTTCATGTCTACAAAAAGGCTTTACAATCATTAACCCCTATTTTTATTTTGAGGGAAATAATTGACTGACCCAACACCTGTTTTTGGATTCTCAAAGTCTTTGAAGACAAAATGAATGTAAGCTCTTTAAAAATCTGTTTCTAATAAAATGCAGTCAATCTATAAAAACAAGTATTTCAAACTCATTTCATGTTTATACTTTGAGTTATAGAGTTAAAAACAGTCACATCAGGGATTTCCAAAATTCCAGGTGAACAACAGTTTCAGAGTATTCAGTCTGTGTCGGGGGTCCTGAATAAGCCCAGACAGGTTTTTGTCCTGACTGTGGGTGATGATCACTTTCTGCTCTCATTGTGTTAATATGTTCAGACAGCAGGAAGATATGCAGTTATTCAGGAGGAATGATTTGGACAACCGTTGAACCCTGTGGTCACAGGTGGAAGAAGTACTATCAACAAAATACTATACTACTATAAAGTATGAGTCTTTCTGCAGTAAAAAGTCTCCTGTGTGATTTTATTAGTTACTGATTTATCAGCGTTAGAAACATCTGCAACAGCTGCTCAAGGTTTTAATATAAAGTTTTTTAAGGCCAGTGGTTCCCAACCTGGGGGTCAGCCCCTTCAGAGGGTCACCGAAATAAATGAGGGATCTTAAGATGATTAATGGGACGGGAAGAAAGAAACAAACCGATACACAAATAATTTGAGGCAGAAAGAGGTCAAATTATCCAACATTTCTCAAAAAACACACATTTATTTAAATGAAATAAAAACTATAAAATATTTAAGGGGAAAACCAGAGCAGTGGTGGAACTAAATACATTTATTTTAGTGTTATATGTATTGAAATCCTTTCTTTAATTTCCTTCCATATTAAGGGGTTATGCTGCATTCAGGCTCAGTCTGCAGAATGGGAAGAACAGGACAAACACCCTTATTCAGACTTTGTGTTCATGCATTTTAAAAAGTTCCCTCACGTCACCTGTTACAGTCATGGAAGGTTTCAACTTACAGGGTATTATCCCTCTTATATATGGCAACTTAAAAATATGCTTTATCTAATCTACAAAAACTTTTTACAAATACACACTGAGTTTATCTCCTTCCAGCCAATCAGAACGGAGAATTCTCAGTGGTCATGGCATCAGAACTATATTTAATCTGTCAGCTGGAGTATACTGAACTAGTGAGCATATAAAATAAAAGGCATTCTTATAAAGTACATCAAAGCATCCAACAGGTAATAAAATCAGCTACAACATTTTAAATACTGCTTTAATGTGTCAGCACAAATAATCCAATAATACCTGAAAGACCGTTTTGTCTGCATTATTTTTAATAAATTCTGCTGATAATATTTTTCTACTATATAGGTTGCAGGACCTTTACACTTTAACACAGTATTTTTACAGTTATTGCTTCATTTACTTCAGCCTGAATGGGTTTGACATGATACAGCAGACTTGCCAAATGTTGAACTCGTAATGCATAAATGGTTCTGATTATTAACAAGTTAGTACTTAGCATTAACAAATTAAAGACCAATGAATATCATTTTTCTTGCACTAGAATTGAATTAATGAAAACAACCTACAAAAATTAAAGTGATGCAATTAGAATTAATATTATACTAGTGGTAAACTTTATAGTATACTATTATTTGAAATTATGATCAATATAGTAACAACACTAAAATTATATAATCAAGAACTGGAAAGAGTGAAACATTTTTTTATGGTTTGATGAGGGAACTGCATGGACTGTACATATTCATAAAGTACTAGACAAAGGTAGGAAAGTGCTAAATGTTTTGAGGTGTGTAGTTGGAAACGAATGGGGGGGCAGACAGAACAGCTCTGAATGCAAATACTGTGATTAATTAGACAGTATTAGATTACAGTTGTGTGGTGTATGGATCTGTACGTCCCTCTAAAAGTTAGACAACATTTAATATCAGCCTTTGAGATCATGTTGAGGAATATTTAAAATGGGTCCACAGCAGCACCTCCTGGTGGAAACAGGAGAAATGACATGAGAAGAATAATCACTGAATTATTTACAGGCCGTAGTGAAAATCAGCCAACACAACACACTTTGATGGGAAAAGAAGAGGAGGTGGACAGTGACACAAAAAGCAAAAAAAAAAAAGAGCAGCTTTTATTGTTCCAGATTAGTGATGAAGTATCAGAGTATCAGTGTGCACAGGAGAAATGTTTGCAGTTTCGTTAGCAGTGAGGTAGATAGAGGAAATTAGGCCACTGGGGCGATCATTTGTTCGGACTCAGATTCATCACAAGCCAGTTTACAGAGCAGTGGCCAGACGGTTTGACAGAAGTACAACAAACAATGTGCAAAGTTCAAACGATGCGTCTCACAGACATCATTAAGGATACCAGCACATATCAGCATCAGAGGAAATCAAATGGAAGATAAGGCTGCAAAGGAGGCTACAAAAGTGATTACATTGATGTTTTTGTTAAAACTTCACCAAATCCTGATAAATGTTGAAGGAAATGATTTTTATTAAGTTCATAACATGTTTTGTACGTTTGTGTATTGAAACTGAAGTGTTAATACCTGTAGCTGTCACTGTAAAAGAGTAAAAGTTCTCTTGAGTCTGCGCTCACTGAGAGGAGGAAAGGATCTTTTTGCTGGTCGTTATTAGGAATTTATTTCGTTTTGTAGATAATACAACATAACAATATGCAGTTATACAGTGAATGCTAGTCTTAAGATGTAAACATGCAGCCGTGTCGTTCAAATATAAACCTTGTAAATACACTTTAGCAAGTCAGGCTATAAAGGAGACACGTGTCTTTCACTGCTACGGGGTTTCCTGTGGTTTTCCTGTCTGAGACTGATGGTGCTTGGAGGAGACTGCATGTTACAGAGCGTTTCTTGTTTCCTCTTGATTTGTACTGATACCACCGCTATACAGGCCGCATAAAAGGAGAACACAAGAGATGAGTTCTGTCTAATGTTTTTTCAGAATCTCAGAGTAATCAATATGAATGAGAGGTCATGATTTTATTTGTTTGTTTGTTTTTGGTTCTAGTCAGTCTGATCCACACTCCATCCCACTTGGTTACAGTAATGCACCAGCTGGTTGTTTGCCAACCGCCAATAAAATTCAGGAAGATGAATGATAAATAGAATTCAGTGAGCAAAAGCTTAAATATGAGGTAATGTTGTTTTTTAGTTTGGTTGTTTTTTTTTCCTTGAAACAGCCCTGGTGAGAAGTGCTCATTTTGTGTGAGACAAGAAGAATGACAAGATTCCAAAAAGGGGAGAAGGAGGAAAGTAATATGGTGTGTTGGACCTTTGAGGAGGAAAGGGTATGTCTTTATTATGTGTGTCACAGAGGCTGTATAAGAGAGCTGCCCTAATAAGTTTCTCCTGTCAGGAATAAGGACATGTTGCTGCAGTTTGTAGGGTGTCGCAGTTGAGAGAAGAACAACTGCAATTGGGAGAAGAACAAGCAAAGTGCAGCGTCAGCACTGTTACTGGCAGTTAAGGACTGGGCATAGGCGGAATAGGCATTAAATGCTAAGGGCCCCGCCCACCCCTTGGGGCGCCGGAGCGCCCAAATTAAATAAATAAATAAAATAAATATTTTTTATTACTAATACAACTTAAATATTATGGATTAAAAAAAGTGATCGTCCTACAAAGACAAAAATACAACATTGCTTTCCTGGATCCCGATCCCCCCCGGTCCGACTGAGTGACGCATCAATCGCCCCCGCCCTGCTGAAAAAAACCCCCATCCGTTACCTGTGTGTGATTGTGAGTGACGGATGGCCGAATTCACTGACACTGATAAGCTGTCATTATGTCAAAAAGACCGAAGCCATCTGGTGCCCAGGGAAGAAAAAAAAGAAGAGAAGAGGAAGAAAAACGCGAAAAAGACAGAGGTAGGTAATGATGTGTGATCAGTTTATCTGTGTTGTAGTTCAACGATCACGATGCCTGTAACGTTCGCTAATTAGGGCCCGAGCACGACCGTGTGAGGTCCCTATTGAATTTGCTCGGATTATTTTTTTTTTTTTTTTTTTTTTTTTTTTTTTTTTCTTTTTTCTGCAAAGTAGGCTCAACTGACATGGCCTAAACATTCTCGAAAACTCACCAAAATTTGCAAACATGTCAGAACCGGTGAAAAATTTCGTATTCTACAAATTTCGCACATGGGCGTTGCAAAATGACTCACTAGCGCCACCTAGAAAATTGGAAAAAATTAGCCCCTCGTTCACGTTCAACCTACATCTACGAAATTTTCTGGGGACATGTATCATGTCAAGACGCACAAAAAAGCCTCAAGAACCCATAGCCTAAAGTCAACAGGAAGTCGGCCATTTTGAATTTTATGGCCATTTTTGGATGATTTACATACTTCGTACTTTAACGAACTCCTCCTAGGGATTTAGTCGGATCGACGTCAAATTTCTGCTGCGCCTTCTAAAGGCATTGAAGATGAAAAGTTGTGCTATTTGCGCGTTTTCGTCAATGGGCGTGTCCGTGGCGTCGATGATTCGCAATGAAACAGGAAGTTGTTGTAACTTCAGTGTACATGCTCACATCCGGACCAAACTGTACATGTAGGATGAGAGTCCCGCCCTGAACACATGTACATGCCGACATTCACCCACAGTCATAGCGCCACCTGCTGGCAACAGAAAGTGACCTTTAACGAAGCAGCCCCCGCCGCACGTTTCACCTACGTGCACGAATTTTCTGTGGTACGTGTATCTTGTCCAGACGCACAAAAAAGCCTCTTGGAGCCATAGCCTAAAATCAACAGGAAGTCGGCCATTTTGAATTTTACGTCAAATTTTGGATGATTTACACACTTCGTACTTTAACGAACTCCTCCTAGGGATTTAGTCCGGCCGACCTCAAATTTGTGCTGTGCCTTCTAAAGGCATTGAAGATGAAAAGTTGTGCTATTTGCAAGTTTTCGTCAATGGGCGTGTCCGTGGCGTGGCGTCAGAGATCAAGTCTTCGCCATGACACAGGAAGTTGTTGTAACTTCAGTGTACATGCTCACATCTTAACCAAACTTTACGTGCTTGATAACTCTCCCACCCCGTTATGGAGGACCGATCCTGACACAGCCAGAAATAAATACAGAAATAAATAAATGCTCAATAAATAAATAAGCATCCAATTAAATACACAAAAAAATAAAGTAAATAAATAAATGTAGGTAGTAATTAAATTATACAAGGAGACATAAATGTTTATATTTTAATTAGTGCCTTTACTTATTCACCTTTGTTATAATTACCTTATTTGTTTATTCAACTTTATTTATTACTAATTTTTTTAATGTATTTATTTATGTGTGTGTTTTAATATTTTTGTCTGTTTTATTCTTCCTTTGTATTTATTTACCTTATTTATTTTCACCCATGGTATTTATTTCTGCCTGTCTTTTTTAAATTTTTGTATGCATTTCTGCCTCATTATGCAAATGAGGAGGGGCTGTGTCTCAAGGGGTCATCTTCTCTGCTATTGGTGGACCAGTCAGACAGGAGAGCTCTTACTCTGCCTGCAGACATCAACGATCTTGCCCCTCACACAGTCAGATGGCTTCCTTCAGTGCGCTGAGGTGTTTAACAACTCTGAAGACAATACTACCAGCCATGTCTTCCTTCTCTTTTCACGTAGACGCTCCGACAGACAGTGCTTTCAGTTTGCTGCATGCATGGACACAGAACTGCGGTATAGGGAGAAGCACACGGTCAGCTGGCTGCCGCTAAATCTGGAGTGCACTCGTATTCAACTCTGTATGGTAAATTCAGTTTTAACGGAGCAGAGCGAGCTGACAGGCAGAGTTAGAGACTTTTTCTGTCCGTTTCTCTCTTTACAAAGACGCACGTTGCAGTCAGAGTCTTCTCTGAAGAGGGCAATGAAGTCTCAGCAGTACCCGATGCGAGCACCACATACAACACAATTTATCAAATTACACAACGGATATACAGTATGAAAATAAGATTGATTGGATTATACTCACAGGAAGTATAAAACCTGTTACATGCGTAACACAGTAATGTCAGGGAAATTACTTTACTTAGATTTAAGTACTGCAGTTGTTCATTTGAAATACCTTCCTACCTTTCTGATAGGAAGCCTTCTTGAGGTGGTATAAAACATTTCTTCTTATATTCTGATTTGAGTTGTGGACAACTATGACCACATGAATTAAAAAAACATTTCACTGCCCAAGTCAGCTATAACACAAGTCTTGTTCATCAGACTACATGCTGTACAGTATTTGTGGACAGATTTTGTCCCAGGATTTATTATGCATTTCTTCTTCTTCGTTGCATGATTTAGAATAATAAGGTGAGAAATGGGTCTATTCTGAGTTCATCCTGCACTGCAGCAGCTAATAAAGTCCATTTAATCCCAGAAACGCTTTTCTTTTAGGCAAGCTGGAGCAGAAAACAACTCACCTTTCTCAAGTTGTACAGTAATGTCACATGTGTATGAAGGTGGATCAAACAAGCTAATCTTAAATGTCAAAGTAGAGAGGAGCCTAGTAGGCCTATTTATTTTCATTCATTACACAATATGAATAAGCTATGCAGACAGTTGTAAAGAAAGAACATCTTTTTCTTCTGTTCTCTACTTGTTATAGTTACACAGTATTAGGGGTGTGGGCTGTATTAAAAGTACCCACTGTTCTCACATGCTCTAACACACAGTAACGATGAAATGTGTGCTGTTCTCACATTCTTCCTCTGTATGTACACATAAACAACAAGGCAGGGAAATATAAAAGGAATTTATTTTATTGTTTGGGTACATTATTGTTCAGTGTACATGCTCACATCTGAAACAAACTTTACGTGCTTGATAACTCTCCCACCACGCAGACATCTACACGCCAATACCGATTTATATTCATAGCGGCAAGTGCTATGTAGCTCCACATAGGGGACACAGGAAGTGACATATAACACCTTCATGCGGCGTCGGAACCGCGTAGGAAATTCACAGCCGCACCGGCAGAGCTCCAGAATATGCAACTCGGCCAGCTCACACGCGGACGCGCTTACAAGTGCGAGGGCCCGCCCAACGCTGCTTGCAGCTTTAATTTGAATTGAAACTTGTATTAGAAATGCAAAACTTTCCAAATCTGCCATCAAAAATTATGACAAACATTGAGCTCCTGACTTTCCTGCACGAGAAGAAGCTGATGGATATTTTCCCCAATATGTGGGTCGCTCTGAGAATCTCTGCCACTCTACCTGTGACAGTCGCTGCTGCTGAAAGGAGCTTCTCTAAGCTCAAACTGATTAAAAACTACCTGAGATCTACAATGGCTCAAGAACGTCTCAGTGGACTTTCAGTCATTAGCATAAATCATGTGGTCTCACAACAGCTGTCTTATGATGATATCATAGATGACTTTGCGGCTAGAAAGGCAAGGCGAGTAAGGCTGTAGAACATTTGCTAAACATTTTGCATAGTGCATTCAAGTTTGTGTATAGTTATTTATTTTTTGTGCAATGGTCTTATTTATAATTTTTGGAATGTTACATATGCTGTAAGAAAGGCAAGGAAAGCAAAGGAAAGCAAGGTTTCTGTAATATAGTTTTTTCTGCAATAACATAATATATATACATATTTATATTGTATCTATAATACGTTGTGTGTTTGTGTTTCCAAAATATTTTCTAAATAAAGAAAAACAAGACAAACCTGTGCAGTTTGTTTCTGTGTAAGTTTATGAACAAAAATCCCGGGGCATCAGATGAAATTTTGCCTAGGGCAGCAAATTGGCCAGGGCCGGCCCTGCAAGGACTCACTTCCGTTTTTTACAAAAAAAGAGGTTGTGCGGCAAAGTTATAGTCATTAGTATTAAATACATTTAACTGTCAACTGTCAGTGTATTCGGGATATTTAACTTAAATGATCTCCGCTAACAGTAACTGAGGTTATCAGCACCGTTAACTAGTCCAGTAGATTTAAGGTCCTTCTCCAACATGTCAACAGTTCAGGAGCTTCTGTCCTTCTGTTTCTGTCTGCTGACTTTGTCCGGAATAACACTTGGACTTCCAAATGGTAAGAAATCTCCACTACCTTTAACGTTAGCTAGAAAACAACGCTTCTGTCACATTCATCCACATTGACAGTCAGAAGATATTATATAATTACTAACATTAAGTTTACTTGTTAACATCCCTGCATATAAACTGTTAAGTCATCACAACAAGTTCAAAATAGTTTCACACCTGTAATTTGTAGCATTTCAGTTCTGGTTTCGGTTCATGTTCACACTGCAGTTTAACAAACAAACCAAGAGAAGTAAGCATGGCGTAATACAGTCTCACAGGTAACTTGTTGATTGGACAGCTTTAGCGATATTCATCCTGCATCATCAGGACTCACGTTAAACACTTTAATGCTTCTGATCTGTATTGCAAGAGCTCATAGCTCATAGGTCTTTTGTTTAGTGTCTTTTTGTTCCATGTGTGTTTCTACTGTTCTGCCTTGTTTATTCTTGTTTTGTCTTGTTCAGTCTTCACCGTCCCTGCTTATCCCGGTTATGTCCTAGTTGATGTCTTGATGTGTGTAGTTCTGGTTCTGTGTTTTAGTTTTCTGTCTCAGTTGTTAGATCTAGTTAGTTTCTGTGTCTAGTTTCGGTTCGTCTTTCTGTTTCAACAAGCGCAAAGACAATAAAACACATAAAACAGACAACAAGATACACGATAAAAGCAGGAAGAAACTTAGTCTTTCCACTTGGAGGACAGCACACTGTCAGTTCATTAAGTCTATAAAACACTTGTGACAGGGATCCCACAATTATTACTGTAGGCCTATATGTCCTTTTATTTATGTTAATATTCATATTAGACTGTGTGGTCGGTCAAAAAGACACTAAACAAAAGACGCATGCAATGTGACGGTCACGTTACTTCCCAGACACAAGAGGGAGAACTGACTCATGACCTACAGGAGAAACATAACTGAAAGCAACACAGAATAAAATAATCTTCTTCTTTCAGGGTCGGGTGTCGTCAGAGTGGTTGTGAAAGAAGGGAGTGACGCCATTTTACCCTGTTCACTCAGCAACAAGGAGAACGCTGAGTCAAAGCTCTTTGACTGGAAGAAAGATGGTCAGAAGGAGGTTTTCTTTTATGATGCAGGCCTTCATTCTAATAACAGCCGTCCAGGTCAAGATCAGCAGTTCAAAGGTCGCGTCTCACATTTTCAAGATGAGCTGAAGTACGGCAACGCCTCCATCATCATCAGAAATACGAAGGTGACCGACAGAGGAGACTACAGCTGTGATTTTCCACGTCTTCAGCCAAGACAGATATTCCACATTCAGCTTGTTGTTGTTGGTGAGTGTTTTCATTAAACAGTTCAATCTATTTTGTTCATCAAAACATCAAGCTGTTTTTTTAGGTTTGGTTTGACTCAGTTCAATTCAAATCAGCTTTATTGGCATGAATGTATATCAACAATATTGCCAAAGCTACATATAAATTACATAAGAACAATTAATTGCATACATTTAATTAAATAAGTAAATAAAACTTTGTGTAAAATTGTGTTTGTGTGTTAATAAATAATAATAAAAATATATAAAATATACGTATTCCGTAAAAATAAATATTCAAAGTAAAAGTAAATAAATAAAACGGTAAGTGTGTGTGTGTATTATTAATTTAAAAGAAAAACAACAACAACAAAAAAAACAGTATCAAATGTGAAATTTAAAAACAAAACAATTACTAAAATATCAAACAATCAAAATAATAATAATTTGAAAATCAATACAATTATTTATCAGTCCACTGGTTGTCCTCCCACAAATAGGAAATAGGGGAGTTTCTGTGTGTCTGATAGAAATTCAAATTTAGTGTATATTTGGGAAATGTTTGCAAAGTGTTTTTGTCTTAATGTCTATGAAGATTCTCAGTCATCCAGGAAACTACCTGTTTCCAGCAGCAGCACTGTTTGACTGATCAGTTGAAGCTGATGTAACATCTGAAGATGTTTTGTTGGCTTGGTTCATTGTGGACATAATGATAAAATTTATGAATATCTCCCAGATCTCAGGTGACTAAGAGTTGTAGCACACACATTGCAGATGTAGAGATCAGAGACATTAAAATCAAAAGTCACCTCTAGTTTCTCCTGATCTGTCTTTAAGGTCCGATGTAAAAGGCTGTTACATCGTTGGTGAAACTGTGTTCAGTTAGTCTACCTCTGCAGTAACTGCAGCACGCTACAGAGCACAGAAATCAGCCAGCAGCTTAGACTATAATCTCAGTTTCTACAGTTACACTGATAACTGAAAGATGCTTTTCATGTCATATGAAATCAGTGAACACTCTCACACACTTTGAGGTGTTCGTACTTTTCAAACCCTGCTTTTAATGTTTGAAAAAACTAGATTTATACCTGAACAATGTGTTGCAGTTCATTAGGGCAGCTCTGCTATAAATTCTCCCAGAATATTAGAAACACCTTTTAACTATAATTCAGTCCAGATCAACACCATCTCTAATCATCATAAAGTGAACTTAAAGACAGAACAGTTGTGTTGGACTGCATCAGACTGTACAGGTGTTCCTAATAAAGTGGCTACTCACACAGTTAGGGGTGCACATGCTTTTAAAAACCCTGTTTCATATTTTATAACACATGTTTATTTTACTTTAGTGTAAAAGAAAATATTGTCGAAATATCAGACAACAGATTTCATGTGACGTCATTTCACATGTTAAAATTGAGTTTGTCCAAACGTCTTCACTGTATCTGAGCTTCTGTCATGATTTGAGTCAGAAACAGTGTTTGCAGCTGTAAATAGTTTCCAGACTTTTGGTAGAAGTTAGAAATGTTTGAAATATCATGTCCTATCTAACAATGCTGGGAGGAGCAACTGAGGCTGATACTGTGCTTTTCTGTTCCTCTGTGTTTTTCTGTTAAACACACTTTAATCCTCATTTACAAGCAGAGAAGAGACGAACAAGAAACATCACAGTGTTACATTTATAATCCTGTTATTGTCCTTTTATAGCTGATGTGTCTGTTTACTGTGTTCACAGGAGCATCTCCAGAGCCGTCTGTCACAAAACTCCATCAAACAAAGGACTGGGTCCTGCTGCTGTGTGAAGTTCGAGGTGCTTCTCCAAAACTTACAGTAGAGTGGCAGGACAGTGCTGGAAACAAACTTCCTGCTGAGGAGCCACAGGTCTCAGAAACAGGAGGCAGCTTCTACATCACCCTCCTAACTACTGTGATGAAGACCGACCGCTATCGCTGTGTAGCCACACAGGAGGAGATCAAACATAAGATTTATGCTGAGACCTACGTGTATATCAGCGGTGAGATTCGTCCTATTTGTATTTTTGTATTTCAGTAATTTTAATAGTTGTGTTATTAGTTTTCAAACATGTTTAAGTGTCTTCAGACTGAACACAAAGCAGATTGGGATGAAGACGTCAGTACAGTGAAGTACAGTAGAGTGAAATGTAATTAGGTAAATAGATCAGATAGAGAGAAACTTTTGAAGGAGAATCTGCAGAGTTACAGCAGCAAAGTCACACAAATGATTCACATAACAAACAACACGAGGACACTCAGAGATGAAGAGGAGATTTCAGTCATTGATGATTTTATTTTATTTTATTTTATTAACTAGAAACTGAATTAAACTAAAAACAGGAACAAAATTTAACTCTTAAATATAAACAGTGATAGTTCCTGGTAATAATTTGATACCATTTACTGGACGATGCAAACTTACACCGATCAGCCAAAACATTATGACCACTGACAGGTGAAGTGAATAACACTGATTAACTTGTTACCATGGCAACAGTCAGTGGGTGGGATATATCAGGCAGCTAAACTTCTGGGTCAGAGCATCTCTGAAACGGTCTGCAGAGGTCAGTACCTATCAGAAGGGGTGCAGGGAAGGAAAAGCTGTGAACTGGAAACAGGGTCCTGGATGGCCAAGGCTCACTGATGCACGTAGGGAGCGAAGGCTGGCTCCTGTGGTCCGATCCAACAGATGAGCTGCTGGAGGTCAAAAAGAGTCCGTGTGCCTCCACGGGTCAGGGCTGTGTTGGCGGCAAAGGGGAGGCATACATTTTGACCAGCAGGGGGTCATAATGTTATGGCTGGTTGGTATGACATTAGTGCCAATTGCAAAAATAAAGATATAAATATGTGTTGATCCATTATAACACAATAACAACACATAAATCAGCCAGCAGCCTGGTCTGTAATCTCACTCCCTGCAGTTACACTGATAACTGAAAGATGCTTTTGTTGTAAGTACAAAAGATACTTTTCTGTGGTTATAAGAAATCAGTGACACAAGATATTTCTCACAAACAAAATGTACAAACTTTGAGATGAACAACTTTTGAAACTCTGTGTTTAATATTTGAATTGTCAGAAAATAGTAAAAAAATCCTTCCACTGTCGAGTCGAGCAGGAGGACATCAGCTCTGAGGTCAACGCTAACATCACTGTGTCGGGTGAAATTCATTGTTATCAAGTAGTTCTGTGTAGGTAATAACCAGTGTGCTGCACATGAGATACAGTTTACATTCTGAGTGTGACTCTAGGTTTTGTTGTGTGTTTCAGAGAAACTGTTTGAGGACACGTGCAGCAGAGGAGTTGTCGCAGGATTGTTTGGTGGAATTTTTTTAGGAGCTGTAATTGTTGCTGCTGTTTTAGCTTCACTTGTAGCTAAAAAGTTCATCAAAATAAGTCGTACTAAAGGTGAGTTTATAAAATGGATTGTATCAACATCTGCAGACATCAACATAACTGATACTTAAAAAATCTATTTGATGATTTAAAAATCAATATAGTTATAAACACATAACTGTCCATTAAATGGATGTTTCTACATTTTCCCCAAATGTCCAATTAAGTTTCTTTAAATTTTCTTTAGATCTTTGAACATCATTCACTTATTGTTTTTCCATTTTCTCTCTTTTGAAAGTAAAAGTCTAATTCTTTGCCCAAATGTGATCCAAATGTGATCTTTTTATGACTGTGTGAACAGTCACATGGAAACTGATCTTTTCCCGTTCGGATTTGGGCCACTTTGATATGTGGTCCAAATCTGATACAGATCGGATCTTTTTAAATGCGAGTCTGGACCATAGACTGTATATTAAAAGGTCTGGACACTCGGTCGGAATTGATGCGACTTTGACGTCACTCTAGAGCAGCTGTTCCCCGCCGGACAGAGCCGCTATGAACGAAAAAGATCCACAGAAGCCATAATTAAACATGTGGCTCTCCTTCTTCTCTAGCTCGCCATTATCTGCTCACAAATTCATAAAATTTTATTTTTTAATATATTTTATTTATTATTATTTATTTTTAACACACACGCACACACTTTTACGTTATTTATTGAATGAAATGAATCTTTTGTATTATATTTTAAGCTTTGCCAATATTGTTGTTTGACGTTCATGCAAATAAAGCTGAATTGAATTGTGAGTTGTGGGGCAGTTGCGTTGTCCAGCACCAGAAACCGAAATGAAAAGAGAAGAAAGTTGTGAACATTTGACATAATTAGGGAGAAAAGTTTCACGTGAGAGGACAATAAAAAACATCTCCTGTGAAAATAAGGAGGATATAAGGAAATAATTCAGCATGAGAACAGGTGTCTATTTTATTTAAACGGTTTCTTTTTTTGTCTGATTTAACCATGTTTGTTGTTTTTACGTTTGGGAGTCTGCACAGGGTGTTTTATTTAGGATCGACTTCCTTCCGTCAATAATAGACTCTCTGCTGATTCTCTGCGGATTTGTATGTTATAACTGTTGATTTTATGTAATAATATATTTTTCTTTTCTGCAGGTTCTCGTGAGCAGAGAAACGGTTATCATTGAGATCCTGCAGAGCTGCTGTCAAGGTGTGTGAGAATCTATAAACTGAATCATGTATATTAGTCTCACAGATCTAAATAAATTGTAGGTGTTGGACCAACAGAAGACAGCAATGAAAACATGCACACTGTAGCTCCCTTAAAGGGAGAGTAAGTGACTGTAATCCAGTACACCTTTTGTTAAAATCAGCGAATACACTACGTGCACAATTGTTAGGTGAGTGAGTATTTCTTTGTATACTTTCCAACTGCAAGCTGTATAAAGTTGAATGGTTATTAGATGTATGAATATCAGGTGATGAGTATTTGTGTAAATATGGAGAGTGTGTCCTAAGGAGATAAACACACTATATCAAGGTGTGCATAATTATTACATAATCATTACTTCAGGTAAAATGGGCCAAAGAAGAGATTTAACTGACAGTGAAAAGTCAGAAATGCTTTTCAGATGGATGGATAATTCTGCTACTGGAGCTGCCTGATATTAGACTGTAGATTATATTTTTACAATGTCAAGTATGATGATCCAGTCTGAAGAAACCTGCCAATAAACTGCACATGAAGGGGAACTTAACTAACTTTCACATCTCCTACATCAAATATTCAGTCTTGGAAAAGCTCCCACACTGGCGAGTTCAGACGTTTCTTTAGTGGAAGCAGTTTGTTCCCTCTGCCAGAGTTTAGCCAGTGAACAGTAGTAGCCTCCACCTCTCTGATAAGCATAGCACTTTAAGCTGTTGCTGCACTCATGTAACTTATTTTTTTGTTTTGTGCAACAGAAACACTCATTGATTGATTAACGGACGTTTTAAAGAGTGGTTACAGTGGAATCCGATAATTGCTGCATCCCTACTTTGTTACTTTGTATTTTTCATTGTGTGAAGAATTATGTGTTTTATTCATGTTGTCTTGTTGGTTTTGTTGTTAAGTTTTATTTACATTAAGTGTAACAAACCACTATTTGTTTTCTTTAAGTGAAACGTGTTTTGTGCATTTCTTTCCTCAACGCTAGTTTTAAAGAAAGATTGTGTTTTTAATCATATGAAAGAAAGAATACTGGTGCCTTGTTTCAATGACTTGAAGTTTCACTTTCTGGATGTAAGATGTCTGTTTCACTGTAAAGTTCACTGTGTGTGTTTTTGCACTGGTTCGTCACGTCACACTTGTAGATGCATACTGCCCTATGATTGATCCAAACTAAATGTGAATCAGCATGCTTGTTAGTGAAAAAAGCTCTTCCAAATCTGTTTACCTTCATTTCCTGTCTACTTTAAGCTGTTACATAAAAGTGTTAATGTCATACAAACATTCCTAATGGTGTTTTTATTTTGAAGAAAAGAATAACAAAAAGTTGTTATCAGCCTGATTCAACACCTGTTTTTTTTTTGTTTTTTTTAGATAATCAAATGTTTAACCTCTTTTAAAATCCTTTGATTTTAAATAAAATACAGTTAATCAAAGGTGTTTTAGACTAAGGAAAAGGTCATTATGATGATCCAATCTTGCTAAATTTAGCAACCGCCAAAGTAACTATTTCCCCCCACACCAATAAAGTCTAAAATCTTTTCCGCTGACATTACATCATAATTTATTAGATGACGATTTATCTGAATCTGCAAAGTAACCAGTACCTAAAGTGGTCAGATAAATACAGTGGAGTAGCTTCAACTATGCACAGAGCAGCTCAGATATACCAAGAGCAGATGAGTCTTTTAGTTGAATTCACTTTTATGGACGTGTTGAATGTTGTACAATAAGCATCTGCAGTTAAATCCCACCGTAGTGCCATAAATACAATAAATGTAGAATTTATTATGTGTATAGTTTTTACATGTGGGCTGTCTCCATCCATCATCAGAGGAGTTGTTGAGAGATGTTTGTTCATTTCGGTCAGTATACACTTTTAGGTGTTTAGAATTAAATAGGACATCCACTTTTTCATCTACTGCGATGGACTGGCGACCTGTCCAGGGTGTACCCCGCCTTTCGCCCGATGTCAGATGGGATTGGCTCCAGCCCCCTCGCGACCGTGTCTGGACGCAGGTTCAGCGGTTGACGATGGATGGATGGATGGATTTACTAATTTACTTAAGATAGGGATTTTTTATGGTCTCCCGGGTGGCCAGCCGCCGATAGTTGTAACTCACTGACAGCTAATCTGATTTCAGCATTTTGCGGCCGCGGTCCGAGGTGCTGAACGTTTATCTGGACGCAGGTTCGAATCCCAGTCGGGGCGAAGGCTGTAATTCATGATAAAAGATAAACAGCTATTTTTTAATAAAATGATGTAAATTCCACTTCGATGAGCACCTTTCCTTCTGATTAATATGAAATAGTAGCCTACTTGTCAGAGAGGAGAATACTAATGGTTTAAGTATTCAATATTAATTTCAACAGTACTGAGCTGCTGCACTACTTTTTATTTCAAGGAGCATCAGCTCAGTTTAAAAGGTGTACATAATTTTTTGTATAGAGAATTTTTTAAAGCAATGCCCAAAATACAGTTTGTTATATCGGTTTATTATGTAATATTACACAGCAAAAATCATATTTACAATCAAGGATGTTGTGTTAAATTCAAAATTGAATTAAACAATAACTTATTCACCTCAGCTTATGGTCCTCATGAAGCACAGACTTGTAAATGGCCTTGTTGTAAGTTAGGTATGCTGGCAGAATGTTTGTGAACCGCTTTTGGCAATTTATCCGACCACCGAGGACTTTTAAATAACCAGATCCACGCAGCTAAGGCGTGAAGCAAAGATGTAGTATTGACCACCACTGGTTTATCCACACAGGCGGAGACTTTATCTGGCTTTAGACAACCTGTAGACACTGGAGTAGGGCTGTGCAATACTGACATAAATACTATCTAGATAGTTTCTGGGATGTATATATTTTGGATAATTAAAGAGAGAGAGATTTTTGACATCTTTCAAAAATGTGTAAAAGTCATGTGTGAGAGGGGTAGAGGAGTGTTTGGTGTCAGCAGTAAGCCCTCAATTTAGCAGTAAATGTACAGTATAAGTTTCTGTTTAACTGTTTAACTGCTGGTTACTAATGACATTAATGGAAACAGGTCTTATTTATTTACAACTGAAGCATTTAGTGAAAACAATATAAAAGCACTTAAGGCACCTGTGCAAGTATGAGTAAACCTTTTCATCTGTCACCAGTTAAGCTCTGAGTTCTGTTGAAGCTGTTGTCTTAGTGGGTTTGATTCTGTCATCAGTGTAGTTGTGTTTAAACCAGATCTTGTTTTTGTGCCGGTACCTCGGCTGGTTCAGGTCTGTCGTGGACAGCTGACTCCCGGAGCCTTTTATATTCTGTGCGGTGGTTAGTTTGTGGTCTTTCACAGCAACCAATTGTTGACAGTCAAAGTCGACGTCTAGCTCCATGCAAGTGAGGTCGATCCAAGTCTAGGAATTCAGTCTAACAACTTAACGTTAGACTGCGAGGCTGGTAGCGTCATGAATCTTTCAGCAGCAACATGTTTACTGCATGCATGATGCAGTGACTGATGTGTTTTTTGCAAAGCGAGTGACGTAGCCTACTCGAAAATGTCTACTCACACACCATTAAAACAACAATTAAGATTTATCGTAGAAGATACATGCCCATACATGGGAGAATGTAATTATTTCTCAGTCTCGCCATAATGTCACTCTCTGGTTTACCCCCCCGAAAAAGGGATGGGAGCGCAGACACAGTGTCAGTGAGTTCTGGATGTGGAGGCAGATGCTATAATAAAAAGGTCCCTGAGGCTGGAGCTCTGTCCTTACCCTTCTTATATCCTGATGCGGTCTCTGTGCCGGTGGGGCAACAAAAGCAGAAGGCCCAGCTGTGAGGACAAGGATGAAAAACAACAACATTATTAGTGACATGTAGTCATTTTCACACATTGTATTATTATCACAGATGTTATAATAAATGAAAACATTTTGGCCACAGAAACACATTTAGAGTAGTTTTAAAAACCCATAGTGCTTTTCCATCGCTGGCACCAGCTCATCTCTACTTTGAGTCGCTTTTGGCCCGCCGTCCTCTGTTTTCCATCGCAGGTAGAACCACCTCAGTGTAGCTGGTTCCTTACTGTGTGGTGGCTCAGGGGTATGAGGGGCCGGTCTGGGTGTCAGTGGGGGAACAACAGTAAAAAGGCCCAGCTGAGAGAACAAAGGAAAAGCTAAATTAGCGAGATGTCATAATTTTACAAGACTTAAAGCCACAGCAACATCTTCAGAGTAAAGAAAACATCTTACTGTGTGGTGGCTCAGGTGTATGAGGGGAAGAAGAAGTCTCAGAAGGTGAGAGGGTTCCTGGAAAGATCAATGTATGGTTCAATTAAAACCAAGAAACTCTGTTTACATTTATTTATTAACTTTTTACCACAGCTGTACATCCTTATAGATATGTATAAGACTCTTGCAGGCCACAGTGTAGACATTGTTTAGAAGAAAATACAACTGAATATAAAATCTTCCCGTGATACACACCTGGTGCTGAGACCGTCTTCTCAGTTTGCTGGTGACTAGGAGCTCTTTCACCAGAAACTGCAGCTCAGGAGGAAGGGGCTCCTCTCTCTTTACTGTAGGCATGGCGGGCCTACGAAGACAGAATGACAACAAGATAAGAAAAAGCACTCACCAGTATATGTCTGAAGTATAACAGAATTACTACAGAGCATAAGACAATACACTTTATTGATTAGCATGAATGTTTTGCAGATGGAGAAACAAATTACACCGTTTTACCATCTACTAGCGGCTCAAGCAGTTTCCTTCGGGTGTCAGCAGGGAGTCGGTGCAGTGAAGCAGAGGGTACTAAAACAGACAACAGTCGCTCTTCACCTGCTAAGTCTTAAAAATTGAATGAGTACTTCATTATAATATAAAAGATAATTGGTAATATAATAGTGATGCACTTCATTCACACATTTTGGTCTGGATGCTCAATTAAAATACTCTTCTTTAGCCTTTATAAGTCTAAGCAGGTGACGCAATATAGATAGATTTTTCTTGCATGAAGACAAAAATGGGTACTTACCCTCGCTACTGAGCAAATCAGTTCATGAACCCTGCTGGTTACCAGGAACATCAGCAAGTGATGATGATGATGATGATGATGATGATGATGATGGAGCAGCAGCTGGCAATGCACAAAAAGATTCAATGGTATAACAGATTGGCATTTAATAACACTGTTTGACCAAAATTGTGTTTGAGTGTTCAGTAAGTAAATTTTCCTTGGTGGGTGATGTGCTCTGCATTGCTTTCTCCAGCTCCTCATCACCATCCATCACTGTGACACAGACAGAGAGAATTAGAGTGTTGTAAAAACATGTATTTCTGCTTTGTACTTTAAAGTACTTTGGTTTACAAGCACATGTTCCATGACTGAGTTGTATTTTCTGTATAGCCATGTGCAGAGCTCTGTTACCTCAGATATATACAACCTCATTCAATGCAAGTTTTAATAAAAAAAAGAATCTAACCTAAAATGCTCCTGTGTTGTTTTCAAATTTGAACTGAAAAAACACATAATGTTGATTAAAAGATCATATGTGAATCACAATATTCTTGCAACTCTCCCCTGATGTTAGCCAGATGTGCAGCAAAGACAGAAGCACAAATCGATGTCATTCAACAGTAAAAGCTCCGACATTCCCACAGACATCGCTGATATCTGCTCATTGTTTATCTAGTCCTTCGTCAAAATGTATAAAAGTCCCTTACCTTTGTTGCATAAAACACAATGTGCGGAGTTGTTGTTGTTGTTGTTGTTCAGCTGGACTTCGCCTCTGTTCTTCTCCAGTCACCGACCGAAAAGACGAGGAGAGACGGAGCTGAAGCGCAACAAAGCGCTGGTGGCCGGAAGGCGCATTATATTACATTCAACAGCCATTACAAAACGAGGAAGTTCGTGGACCACGCGGCATACTGTGCATTTTGTTTTAATTGAAATAACGTTAGATGTAATGTTTAGTATTAGTGTATACTTGCTCAGGGACACGATGGCGGACGGGTCACAGTGGGGAATTGAACCCGGGTCTCTCGCACCAAAGGCAGGCGTACATTTATTTTGAAATATCTCAGCTAACAGCAAGTGAAGTTATCTGCACCGTTATCGTTAATTTAAGTTACTTCTCCAACATGTCGACAGTCCAGGAGCTTCTGTTCTTCTGTTTCTGTCTGCTGACTTTGTCTGGAAAAACACCCGGACTTCCAAACGGTAAGAAACATAATGAGCACAAACCTTCACATACGAGGAATTTGCTTTGGTGATGAGGTGCTACACGTAGAACTATATAAATATGGAATGGACAATGCAAGTTATATAATAATAATAATAAAAGAATAGAGAAAAATAATACAACTGTTAGCAGAGAAAGAACAACGTTGCACATATTTACATGTGCATTACTCTGGGTTTGTGTTGTGCAGAAGTAACACAACGGAAGATAATACTGTGTACATAGCTGCAGATGGGAAGAATCTGTTTTTGGGGTGGGAGGAGTCAGCTGATTGCAGCCAATCACCTTCTCTGCAGAGTGAATGATGCGCTGCAGCCTGCTCTTGTCCCTGGCAGAGGCAGCAACGTGCCAGATGGTGATGGAGGAGGAGAGGATGGACTCAATGATGGCGGTGTAGAAGTGCACCATCATTACATTTATTACATTAATATACAACTTGTTTATATTACAGTACATGTTATTACTACAGTAGTCTTCCACCGTATTATAATGTATTCATTTATATTATAGTATATCATGTAAAATTATAATTTGCAAAGTAAATACAGTTTTTAAGACAAATGTAAGCGTAAAAGCACAAGTATCTTAAAATTGTATATAATGACAGTACTTGAGTAAATGAGTATGTAATACCAGTGCACAACAGTGAAGGTAGCTAATTAGCTTCACCTCTAGATAAAGATTATTTAATTATTAAACCTGACCCTCCACAGCGTCCTCCTGGTTCATTAGATGTTCAGAGTACTTTGGGAGCTGCCCACAGGCTGTTGTTAAAGAGCCATCCAGAGTAGTCCAAGACCTTTTCATATTTGGTTTCATCATCACTACTGCAGAGTTGTGGTGTTAAATGTATTTTGAAATGTCGTCATGATGATCTTCATCATTATGATACAGGACAATGTTTGCATTAAAGTGTACATGCAGATCAGAGACATTAAACTCAAAACTCTCCACTAGTTTCTCCTGATGTGTCTTTAAGGTCGGACTCTGTGGGTCACGATGTAAACGGCACATCAGCCTTTTAAACTGTTGGTGAAACTGTGTTCAGTCAGACTCTAGCACTGCAGTAACTGCAGCACGCTACAGATCACAACATCTCACTCTCACTCTCACTTTAATCCTCATTTACAAGCGGAGAAGAGACGAACAAGAAACATCACAGTGTTACATTTATAATCCTGTTATTGTCCTTTTATAGCTGATGTGTCTGTTTACTGTGTTCACAGGAGCATCTCCAGAGCCGTCTGTCAGGACACTTTATCAAACGCAGGACGTGGCCCTGCTGCAGTGTGAAGTTCAAGGTGCTTTTCCAAAACCTAGAGGACAGTGCTGGAAACAACCTTCCTGCTAAAGAACCACAGGTCTCAGAAAGAGGAGGCAGCTTCTACATCATCCTCCAAACTACTGTGAAGAAGACCGACAACTATCGCTGTGTAGCCACACAGGAGGAGATCAAACATCAGATTTATGCTGAGACCTACGTGTTTATCTGTGGTGAGATTCTTTAGTGTTCCTTTACAGCAAGTTTTCTTCAACTCGAGTAGTTCACCTGTCACCTGCTCGCTCGCGCACACACTCTCACACTCACACACACAGACAGCCGCCCATCTGCCCCCCAAAGCAGTCAACCTGCAGGTGTAGAGATCAGAAACATTAAACTCAAGACTCTCCACTAGTTTCTCCTGATGTGTCTTTAAGGTCGGACTCTGTGGGTCACGATGTAAACGGCACATCAGTCTTTTAAACTGTTGGTGAAACTGTCAGACTCTACCACTGCATTAGACTGTAATCTTACTCCCTAACGTTACACTGATAACTGAAAGATGATTTTATTATAATTAAGATTCTTTTCTGTGGTTATATGAAATCAGTGGAACATATTTCTCATTGACAAAATATACGCACTTTGGGGTGAACATGCTTTTGAATTATTTGAATTTAGCTTGACAAAAGCTAAATATTAATCTATAAAATTATATTTTTGAGTAAGGCTGCAACTAACAATAATTTTTTTTTCTTTTTTTTCATTTTTCTTTTTAATTTTTGTTTTTAAATGTCAGGAAATAGTGAAAATGCCCAAAGTGATGTCTTCAAATTGCTTTTTTGTCCAACGAAGAGTCCAAAACAAAGTCCAAAAAGATATTCATTGTACAGTGATAAATGGGATTAATAGAGGAACCGTTACTAAAAGTTTTTCTGACTCTTACATACAGTGTACTGGGTATTTTGGGGACAAAAACTACATTTGTAGTGCTCTAACTGTTTGTATTGTTTTCTTATTACTGTGTTCACAGGTGCAGCTGCAGAGCCGTCCATCACGATAGTTGATGTCACAGAGTTTGGGGTCCTGCTGCAGTGTGAAGTTAGAGGTGCTTTTCCTAAACCTACAGTAGAGTGGCAGGACGGTGCTGGAAACAAACTTCCTGCTGAGGAGCCACAGGTCTCAGAAAGAGAAGGTCACTTCTACATCACCCTCCAAACTACTGTGAAGAAGACCGAAAACAACCGGTTCCACTGTGTAGTCCAGCAGGACGACATCGGTCATATAATCAGTAATAACATCACTTTGCCAGGTGAGATTCATCTTAGTGGTTTTATCTGCAAGTAGTTTTACATGTTCATAGATTTTAGCAGCATGGTCGCCTCAGTAGTAGTTCTGTGTAGGTAATAACCAGCGTGCTGTACATGAGATACAGTTTACATTCTGAGTGTGACTCTAGGTTTTGTTGTGTGTTTCAGAGAAACTGTTTGAGGACACGTGCAGCAGAGGGGACGTCACAGGATGGTTTCTTTGTGGATTCTCTTTAGGAGCTCTACCTGTTGCTGCAGTTCTAGTTTTGCTTGTAGCTACAAAGTTCATCACAGTACGCTGTAATAAAGGTCAGTTTATATAATGGATTGTATCAACATATTCATCATGTGCAGACATCAACATCACAGATGCTTGACAGAAACCATCTTGTGTCGAGATGGTCTCGTCCTCTCAGATATACGGTATTAGTTTTTTAAAATTTTATTGCCTTTATTGGACAGGAGCAGCTGAAGAGAGACAGGTAAACGGGGAGAGAAACAGGATGACATTCAGCACAAAGCTGGAGGTGGAATCAAACCCTCACGCTCCACCAGGTGAGCTACCGGACTTATGTTGTAGCCTTTATTTATTTATGAGGCATCTATCTATCTATCTATATAAAAAAAACTTTTGTTTAAACAGGAAATGTCCCATTGAGACACAGTCCTGCAAAGCACAAATAAAATACAATTTTTCAACCATGAGCTGAAAAACAATACATTACGTAAATTAAAATACAAGACAGATTTACACACAAAGTTTACAAAATATTTACATGGACAAAAATGCAAAGAGTTTAAAATATATTAAAAAAACAAAATAAGGACTAAATGTAGAGATCTACCTTCCGTTAATTAAAACAACTGCATATGTCCATCAGAATATCAGATATTCTTTTTTTTCGCACCAATCTTAAGCTCAGACTGGAGTTCATTCCTGGACGAAGGGCCGTAGTAAGACAGACTCCTCTTTCAAACAAAGTAGTTCGTCACTAGATCATAAATATTTGCTTTGCATATGAACAAATTTTAAACAGATATAAGAAGGCAAAAATCCTAAAATAGCTTTATAAATAAAAATGTGCCAGTGTAGCATCCTGCGCAGTTTGAGTGACAGCCAATTTACCCTACTGTATAAGATGCAGTGATGTGTCTGATAGCCAGCGTTTGTGATGAACCTGAGAGCCGCATGATAAAGAGGGTCAAGCTTTGTCCAGCCGGATACCCAAGTATTTATAAGTATCAACAAGTTCAATGGCTTCGTCTTGGTTGTGTTAATAGCGAGAGCTGGGACTTTAGTATTAGTAGGTGCAAATATCATCACCTTTGTCTTGTGTGCATTTAAAAGTAGCTTCAAATGAAACGGGGCAGATTGTAATGAGGCAAAGTCTGACTGCAAATTTGCACAGGCAGTCTCGAGTGTAGGGGCACAGCTTCTGGTTCTCATTCTGATTGTTACAAATAAATATAGCGAGTTGTAAAACATAACCGTCCAATAAATGGATGATTCGACATTTTGATTTCCCTAAATGTCAATATTTCGTCTTACAGAGTCTTTAAACAGATCTAAAAGATATTTACCCCATTAATGTCACCGTATTACATTTTTAATCCAAATATTGCACTTATATAAACATTTTATTGTCAGCTGCTTACCATATTTTTACCAATTACTATAATATTGCTATACTAGTAGTTTTGCATTGATGCTATCTTTAAGGGCAGGTTCACACCAAAATGTCCGTTTTCTGAATTGAAAGCAAGTTGACTTTATGTAATATATACTTTTCTTTTCTGCAGGTTCTCCTGAGCAGGGAAACAGTTATCATAAAGATCTTCCAGAGCTGCTGTGAAGGTGTGTGTGAATCTGTAGACTGAGTCACGCATGTTAGTCACAAACAACCAAATACTGTTTTGTTGGACCATTTACATTTACTCATCTGGCAGACGCTTTTATCCGAAGCGACTTACATTTGAGGAACAACATACAAGCGTCAACAGAGCATCAACTACAGATCTACAACTGACAATACATACAAGTAAGAGCAGCAATAAATACTAGTAGAGCTCATAGTTCATATTAGTATTGGCAAGTTCGAGTCTTTTGACAGACTCGTTCATTCAAATCTCTTTGTTTTTTTGAGTCATTTCGTTCATTTGAACTAGGCTGGTTATTGCGGCGCTGCAGCCCTCTAGTGGGCGATTAAAAAACAGCTCGCCGTTCTCAAACACGGAAGGCTGCCTGGCTTGCTTTAATTGACAAAGTATAATGGACAAATTCACCTCTTGATTATTGTATATCATCATTATATAACCCCCCCCTGGGCCCACAGCCAAATTCAAACCATGTAAAAACCACAGAAATATGCTGTCTATATGTAATCACCACTACTCTGGCTAAATCCGTCCATTGTCACAATCTTTCCCGAGTAGTATACAACCAGACCGGCCACATAAAGGCTGATGTATATAATTACTATCATTATCTCTAAAGTGCTCATTCATACAGCAGCCTAACGTCCCTATCCAGGAGTAAAATATTAATATCAGATTTGCAGTAAATATATTGAAGTAATAAGCTTGATACACTATATGAAGAAACACACTCTTATTAAAATTCAACCAATTTAATAATAATCTGGATCGAGCCACCAAGTTCTTAAAGAACTCCAGCACAGAGAGAGGAACAAAGAAATATTAACACATTATATAAACGCAGCAGTTTGGCAGGTCTGGACGCAGGATGGGCCACATCAGGTCCAGATTCTGCAGACAGAGAAACACACATGAGCACGTCGCTCTCAAACACTGCAGGTTGTTCACCAGTCACGAGCTGTGAAACAACAGCTCGGCTCTGTTGATGAATAAAAAGGAAAAGTTACGCTGCGTTCCCTGGCAGACCTGGATCAGCTGTTAGCTGTTTACAAAGCTAACGCTAACGTTGCTACGTGGCTGTGTTTTAATGTTTTAATGACCGGGTCTGTTTGTTTTGGAGAGGAGACGACCTCGGAGGTAATTCGGCTCCAGGTAGAACCCTGTCAGGGCTCTGAAGTGGACCCAGAACAACTCTCATCAGCTGTTAGCTGTAAACACTAGCAAAGTTACAGTAATAACTATAACTTAGCACAACATCACTGCGCTGTAATAACGTTGTGCTTTGTTAAATGTCACATACTTAACAAGAAAGCTATATAATATCAGTCCAGTGACTGTTACCTGACAGCCGACCTGCCTCTCTTTCTCCACAGTAGCTGTCACGTGACAAATGAACGACTCAAACAGACCCACAGTTGAGAGTCGTGAACTAATCAGTTCTGTTTCCTGTGCTGACGCAGCTGCCGTGTGACGAGCGAACGTAAGAGTCCAAGATCCTTCACGCATGCGTGAAAATGAACGAATCACTCACTGAGACGACCCGTTCCTCCCGAGTCATACACACGATTAGGTCTAATGAACGAAACGTTCTTTGAACGACACAACACTAGTTCATATCACATCATTGGAGTAAATACCTAGCGAAGGAAGAGTTAACAAAAAAAGTGCAAAGCAGTACAAGATAATTGTAGGGGATAGAAGAAGAAGAGCACAGGAAGTGCATGTTAGATGTTAGGAGTTAGAGGTGTTATAAGAGGAAGTGTTCTCGGAAGAGATGAGTTTTCAGGAGCTTCTTGAAGTTAGAGCTCTGATGGCGTGTGGTAGCTCGTTCCACCACTGTTGGCAGCATTAGTGACTTGAATCTGATTCTGGAGGCCACGGGGAGCCAGTGGAGGTCACTGAGTGATGGAGTGACATGAGTCCTTTTGGGCTGATCAAAAACCAGATGCGCTGCTGCGTTCTGAACCATTTATAAGGGTTCAGAACGCAGCAGCGGACCAGTAGAAGAAATATTGTCAGCACACTGTGGCTCCCTTAAAGGGATAGAAATGTACTGTAATCCAATACACTTGTAGTTAAATATAGCGAATATTTCCTCAGTGTGCTCCGGTTTTCCTGCACAGCCCAGGCTCTGCAAATGGAAAGCAAAGAAAGTTGTTCCAGCCAAGAGCGAGAGAGAGATCAATTAACCGGTACATTAGACCGCTCTGGACTCCTGGCACTATTAAGAAACAAGCCCGTCTGGCACCAACAACCACGCCACATTAAAAGTCTCTTAAATCCCCTTTTCCCCGGTTTGAACTTCAGCAAGTAGTCCTGACCCCGTCTACTTGATTTAATGCATTAAGTTGCTGCCATGTGATTGGCTGATTAGCTATTTGTCTTAAAAAGCGGCTGATCCGGTGTTCCTAATAAAGTGGCCGGTGAGTGTAGACTTCTACAATTGAACCTCTTTATGCAGTCAGTGGAGTCGCCACCCTGTTGGCCTTTAAAAGTATTCAGCGCTTCACCCAGAGATTCTCTCATGCGTCTCTCACACTGAGTCAAAACTACTGAATTATCCACTCGATGTTGTTAAAGACATGATGGCATCTAAATGAAATGGACAAAGCTACATACGTATCTCAACACAACAGAGCTTTAAAGGGACCTGGTAAAAGTAGAATGGATCAAATCCAAATATTTATTTCCACAAACTCAGGGGCTAAAACCAAAAAGAACAGGTACCCTAAATAATCAGGTGGCTTGTTAAACCAGCAGATCCCAGATCTGTAATGTAGCCTATATAAAATGTAATGTTTACCTTAACCATGTAGTGCCTTCAAACATTCAAGCCCGCCAGTCCACGCAAAGTCTGGATTTTGGCGGCTGTTTTGTGCGCAAATTTTGTCAGAATATTTGTGTCGGAGGAAAAATCAACAAAAATTCTTTATTTTGTTTTTTGTTTGTTTGTGAAAAGGTGACTGAACTTTACTGAAAATGTTTGCAGGGAAAATCTAATGTTACTTTTTGTAATTGGAGTTCACTTGTTTCAGAAAAGTATGTATTTGTAGTGAGAAAACTCAGTGTTCAAATAAGCTACTTAAATGGTCAGTCCTCAATGAATGTATAATTTAATATTTATCATGGTGCCAAGGAGTCAAATACAATGCTGACTGTTATCTTAATCTTGCTGGTGCTGTTTTTGAACAATACAGTGTCATTAGCTTGAATGTATTCAATTAAATGAAGTTAATTCCACGTATATTATAGTGAATATACAGCTGAACCAGTCTGTCACTTACATGTTAATATGTAATGGTTCTCGCTTTGTTGTAGCAATTGTTTATATTGAATGTGCTCGTTTCTCTTGAACAATGAGCACATTATTCATTATGTAAACAATGTATTTAGTTATATTTCCATTGTTTCTTAACAAGCCACTGTGTGTATTCTTGAGGTCAAACATGTTGAATTTGAAGATCCCCTATCTCATGTTTTAAGTCACATAAAAGTGACCTTATTAGAATAATAGTTTGTTTCTTATCTGGTTAAAAATGACTGTAAATATGTGTAATTTTAAACGTTTCGTCCAAAACTGCGCTATGATTGGTCCAAACTACACGTGATGTCACACAGCATGCTTGTTACTGTACGAAGTTCCCAGTCGGTCCCCAGACCTGGTGAAGTAGCGACGGCTGCTCCAAATGTGTTCACCTTCATTTCCTGTCGTCTACTGAATAAAAGCATTAATGTCACACAGACGTACAGTCCTTTCTTATCCTTCCTGTCAATATTCTGTCTTTTATCTTTTAAAGAAAGATTTTTCTGCGTGGATCTGGTGAATCAGTGTAAACGTTACTTCTCTCACTATATTAGAAAACAAATAATTAAAGGGTAACGACCACACTTTATCCCAAGGAACAGTCTGTATCAAAACTGATATGGGAATTTAATACTTTGCCAAAACGTCTGAGTAGCTACACAGTCGAGGAGAGAGGAGTAAGTGGACAGTAGCGAAGTGGAAGTGATGGAAGAGCAACAGCAGGACGACGCAAGGGCTTCCTGTCTTTAATCTCAAGACGCCTGCTGTCGTGTTTCAGACGCATCGAGTGGATAAAACATTCAGGTCGGCCGCTACCTGACCTCCATCCTCTTTCTACATTGGGCGCACTGATTTTGGGTGTTGTCACAGCCAAGTTGTTGCTTTTTGATGTTGTGTTTTGTCATTCTCAGGGTTACACTCACTATAAAGAGTTAAAGGAGGGAGGCTTCCTGAATCTATAGACAGTTTATTACACTGGATTGAAACAGGAAATACAAAACAATATTAATGTAGACAACACAGGTTATAATATGCAACATGTTTCCTTCCTTCACTTTGAACAATCATAAAGACGTGTGAATGACAGTGTTGAACAGTTTCTACAGATTCTTCAGAAACTTTTCCAAGGCTGCATAAACATTTGCTGATCGGTCCGTTGTTGTGCCTGCATGGCATTAAACCTTCTACCCTCTGCCTTCTGCTGAGACCTCATCATGTTCTCAGAGAAAGCGTTGGGCTTGATGGGTTCGATCCACATTAAGCATCTGCTCCAGGAATCTTCTTTGTTCTGTCTGACACCAGAGAAGATTTCACTTTCCTCTTCCTGGACTGACTTCCAGGAATGGCGGTCAGGGTGTCACTTTTTGTCTTCTGCCTCCACGTCAGTGGAGTCCAGCGACTCTCCTCTCTCCCGTCCTGTGGTGCAGCATCTTCCCCTGTCAGTAACAGCAAGTAGTTACTGAGTAACGCTCATCAGAGACTGAACATGTTAACAGTGGTGGTAGGAGTAGGCTGTAGCTGTTCTCCGAAGCTGACCGGGAGGCCACTGCTGCCAGTGATGCATGCGTTTATCAGGAGAGTGGCATTAAGTAACGTTTAATATTGTTCTGTAAAAACACTGAATACTGCTTTTATTAGTGCATGTGCACAAAAACAGTAGTTCAACAGTCGTGAAAGCATTGCTTTGTTTTTTATTTCAGCCAAAACCATAGGCCAACTTCTTGCTGCTGATATGAATATGCTGTTAGTTGAACCGTCGGGAGAGATATTTATGTAGTTAAATACTGTATACTCAGAGCCCTGTGGCAGCATCATCTGGTCTGAGAGGCTGCATGTTGACAGCTCAGGTTACTTATTGTAGTAACGAGTAACCTTAACATAACTTGTTACTTTTAATACCCAGTAATAAGTAATGTAATATTATCCCTTTTAAGTAACAAGTAACTTATTTAAATTTCTGAGTAACTTGCCCAACACGGTTGTTTTATAGTAGCCTTGTAATGGTAGGCAGATGTTGTTTTTAACAGTAGTAATAGTATAAACAGCAGTTGTTGTTACAGTGATATTATAAGCAGGAGTATTAGTAGTAGGAGTAGCTTAGTTGTTGTTGTTGGTTGTAGTACAAGTATTATCATTTCTAGCAGAAGTAGTAGTAGACTAGCAGTAACATAGATGCAGTAATACAAGAACTGATGAAACCAGCGACAGGCTCCAGTTACTCACCGTCTCCATCCAACTCCACACCAACATCTGATGTGTTGTTCTGACCAAATGTCAGTGAGGCATTTCACCTCCTCGCCGCACCAAGTCAACACGCGATTCATTTTCACGGAGATGTCCGACAATGAAAAAGGCGAAACAATCTAGATCTAGTCTCTTGTTGGGGGAAAAACGGTCCGGGGCAGGATATATTAAACCCAGTACACACTGCAGTTTTCCATTTGAAGGCATCAGCTGATCTCTCATCAGTCCAGTCAACTGTGGTGTTTTTATGTTAACCAGCTTTAGTTCATGTTTATCGAAAGATAATAGCTCAATTCACTTAGTTAATGTTAAATTTCAAGTTCTTTGGCAACAAACAGAGTTTATCTTCAGTTATTAGATTTGTTGTTAAAGTTAGAAACGCGTATTAGTTAATCTGCTCAACGTGACTCGCTTCTAGGAAAGTTGAACCTGTAAAACTGCAGATAGATAATTAACTTAATATATGTTCTGTTGAGGAGGCTGACATGTGAAACCGTCAGACTGACTTTGATGATTTAGCAAGCCATTTATCTACAAAGGATCCAAAAAGCAACAAGGTAGACCTACATAACTGTCAACTCTCCAAAATAATAAGTAACTTCACTTTCCTGTACTGACAGTGTCACAGCATCCCCACCAGGCGGCGCCACGATGTTATGTTGTGGGGTTTTGTGGATGTGTTTGGGAGAGTGTGTAATAGAAGAAGGAAGAATGATGGGAAGTAAAGCACCACTATAAAACTGTAACTGTCTCCAGACTCTTTTCTCCAGAGTATGAAACCTTCTAAATTTCTGAAATTTAAAATGAACGGTTGTTTCTCATTTGCTCAAGTGTAGCTCTACAATTTAACATTTGTTTGGAGTCCCTAAATCACACAGCACAAAATTTATTCAAGGTTCTCATACATCCTGGAAAACCTGGAAAACACTTGACCAACTTTCCAGTCATGGAAAACACATGGAAAATGAGGGAAAAGGCCTGGAAATGTTTTTTTTAACATTGTGTTGCGGCAGCGTGGTCACTCAAACCACTGGGCTAACCTGCCACCTACATTACAACAGTGACAGATCCACAAAATTACCAAAGTTACTTTAGTTATTCGGGAGATCGCTTGACACCAGACTCTGTGCTAGTGGCGGTCATGTGTAGAAGGAACTGGTGAAACGTTGCCAGGGATTAACACCTGATTCCTGATGGTGACTCTTGCTGCAAAGAAACATTCATAGCTGCAAGCATGTAGGCCTAGTGCTGAATGGGAAAATATCAGGCATTGTTTATTCTTTATTATATGTTGCCCTTTTGCTACAATTAGGCTTCACACAGCAGCTGCCTCTCTACACTGCAGGGGCGATTCTAGGATCAGACCTTTAGGGGTGCTCAGCCCCTAATGAGAATGTAGCATGCATACAATACCTTGCAAAAGTGTTCACTTTTAGGCCTACTAGAGAGGAGCTGGTGCAGAGCGGAGCGGGTCACTTTGTGTTGAAACGTGGTGGGGACATGAGGGCTCAGATTAGGGGCGTGATGATGCACGAGAACAAGACAAGAAGATTGTTAGTCACTATTTAGATTAAATATTTGATGGTAAAATACATATGAGGGGTCTGGGAGTCGTCCCCCAAAAGATTTTGAGCATTAAACTGGTAATTTCCTTCCTTCTGGAGACATTTTCTGTGGAGCAAGCTGTTTTTCTTCTGTTTTTCTGATTCTAAAGTCTCACGGCAGCAGGAAGAAAAGATCTCCTGAATCTCTCCTTCACACAGCGTGGGTGTATCAGCCTGCCACTGAAGGAGCTGCTCAGTGATGTTAGTGTCTCACGAAGGTGGTGGGACGAAAACCAGCCATTTCAAAAAGTCCCAGCATCCCCAGCGTAAATGACCCCTATGGTGTCAGTGGACCAGCTAGGGTCAGACAGCAGTGTGGAGCTGTGTGCTGTGTTTACTGCCTCGGAGTTGACTCATTTTCCCTGTAACTAGCTAACAGATTGCTATTTCCAAAACATTATTACAGTTACTAATCCAAGTATCGCTGCGGTGCTGAGTCAGCTGTCGACCAACAAGCTAAAGTAAAGTAGCCTAAAAGAAAGACTGGAGAACGAGGGAGATGGACGTTCTTTCGCCCTCTTCTCTGTTGCACTTGTCATACAAACCTACGTAGCAAACCGGTGCAAAAGGTTTTGGATTGAACTCACCCCAGATGGAAAGTAAACTCCTTTGATCGGCGCCGTTGAGCCAATCAGAATTCAGCGAAAACGGACGTCTAATATCCTTGTTTATATTTGGGAAACGGACTGTAGCCTATAATAACATGACTTACTGCTGAGTTATATATAAAATAAAGACATAATCTTTTGCAATTATCCTTATAACTCTGCATTATTTTACCTGCTGTGTACCAACCAATCCAACCCATTTTTACCTGTTAAAATAACTTTAAATGGTGAAAACAACCCATAAAATGCAGTATTTTACTTTCCAGACAGTGACTGAAGCCTCTACTTATTGACTGAAAGGTTATTTCTTCCTCAAAATGACTTGATTTCATTCAGAAGAGTTATATTTGGCATATTATAACTCACCTTGTACTTTTTTACCTGTTAAAATACCTGCCAGAAAGTGCCTGAACATGTGATCTTTTGTTACTTGGTTCACCAGGTGAAGTAGTGACGGCACATTCCTCCATATTTCCACATCTGTTTACTTTCATTTCCTGTCATCTACTGTTGAATACGAGGTGTTATATGTCACTCAAATATTCCTAATAGTGTTTTTATTTTCAGGGAAAGAATTAATTATCTGCCTGACCCAACAGCTGATTTTGGATTCTCAAGTCTTTGAATTTAAACTCTTTAAAAATCTGTTTATAATAAATTACAGTAAATCAGTAAAAAAGAGATTGAAAAGTCATTTATGTTTATGAGTAATATAGAAAACAATTGGTGACCACATTGGAATCACATTAGGATTTTCAAAGCTGATAGAGGTCGCAGAGTTTTTAGTTTTTATTTACAGCCTGAGAAGCAAACATCAGCTGAGACACTGCGCACTGGGACAGGGAAGGTGATGCAAAACCTCCTCCTTAATAAAATCAGATCTGAAATGTCAGCGACACTGTGGAGCAGCAACAAGTGAAGTTAGCCAGCTGCGGCTTCGCGCATGCGCGATTCATTTGCAGTCTCGCCGCGGAGGAGTGAACATCTCCTGCTGTAGCTGCAGCCGGGAGGGACTGCTGGACGAGGACCGGGCGGCCCGTGAGTGCCTCGGAAAGGGGGAGGGGCCCTCTGCGCTGGTTGGATCTTCTTTAGGCCAACCTCCTGTTGGAGAGGAGGAGGGTTCAGACACTGCTTTGGTCTCGGTGTTTTCAGCCAGAGTCATTGAATTCTCAAACACTGCTTTGGTCTCGGTGTTTTCAGCCAGAGTCATTGAATTCTCAAACACTGCTTTGGTCTCGGTGTTTTCAGCCAGAGTCAGTGAATTCTCAAACACTGCTTTGGTCTCGGTGTTTTCAGCCACTATTTAAGGTTGGACAATCTGCCATGGAGCTGTTGAAGTCGAGCCTCGGACGGTTGAAGTTTGTTCTCCTTTGTATGTCGGCTGCTCACAGACCTGAAGCTCAGACCTTGAAGAGACATATAACAAGATATCTGGTTTATTACCGCGGCTTTACCACCAACTTTCACGGAGCCCCCCCTCGTTTCAGTTTACCCGACATAAGTTATCCTCCCTGGTATGTTCATGAAATTACTGCATCTTCTTTTATTTCACATTTTAACGCATCAGCTGACCTCGTGAATCCAATGTTTTTATTTTATCTGAACCAGCTTTAGTTCATGTTTATCAAAAGATAATATTTGGTTAGATTCTAACTTGAGGAAGTTGTTTGGCAACAAACACAGTTTATCTTCGGTTATTAGATTTGTTGTTAAAGTCTCACTTGGTTGACAATCAATAAAATGAATCACGTTACAATCGTATGTAATGTTGTTTAATCACAATATTTTAAGTTTTAACCTTCATGAAGGCATTTATTACAGGACTGCATTAGTTTTAGCCTGGTGTACCTGATAAACTGGCAGCTGTATATTAATGCTCATAGGCCGGATAGAAACATGCACCGCGCTGAAGTTTTAAGTTGGATATCCGACAGACATTCAGCATCAAACGGCGTCTTGTTGATCTGTTTCCCCCGGTGTTGGCAGTATAATGCCGGTTAGCTCACCTCCGAGGGCTCGCTCTTAACCACCAGGGGTTTGCTTAGGGACCATCGATAAATTACTATTAGTCAATCAAGAGCTTGCAAGTCATGTGATTTAAAGACACCAAACCAATGCCGAATTGTAGTACCGCACTTCCTATTAGATTTGAGTGCATTTTCTATTTTATATCAATATTTATTAATATTTCTTATTAAAAAAATGTTCCATGTTATGTGACCCAGGGACTCCAAACCAACGCTGAATCAGTACCACACCGTGCAGATGAGACGCGCTGCTTCATATTAGATTTAGTGCTTCATGTATTTTCTATTCATATTAATTTCTTATTGAAAAAATGCTTTTTAGTTTTTATTGTGAGACCTTTTATAATGTACAATGGAATGCAAATAGAAGAGCTCTGACATGAATAATGCTTTTATAATAATTAAATTATATGCATTGCTGAGGTAATGGTTGAAGGTTATATTATGCTTGAGATTGTATTGAGAGGATTTTTTAATACTCTGTAGGCAACATAACAGAATATATTGTTGACTTGGTGTATTGTGGATGACTTTAGATAGTATAGGTGTACCTAATGAAGTGGCCACTGTAGAATCAAGTCAAGGTTTCCCCTGCATGTGTAGAAGTTAATGCCGGTAAAATATGCAATTGGCTGGTAGATTTAATTCACTCACGAGCCAAAGAAACGATGGTGATCTACTGAACGGCTGGTACACTTTGAGCATTCACTAGTTATTTGGCTGGCGGACAAAAAAGTACATTTTGCTCCCTGCATGCAGCTGTGTTGTGTTACAGTGATGTTAATGTGATTCTTATTTTCAGATGTCTTGGACAACCATGAAGCTTCTTCCTCTCGTGTGTCTCTGTCTCCTGACTCGGTCTGGAACAACGTTTGCTGATGAACACGGTAAGAAAAGGAATTACTTGGACTGATAATCAATATCCTGATTATTAGCACAGATCAATATAAAAACATGTGGTGCCATTTAAGCATCCTTCTGATTGATCTATGTGGCTGGTGTTAATTTCCTAAATCAATTCATGGAGGTTCACAGCAACAAAACAAATGACAGGAGATGTTTTTAATAACTTTCATGATTAAAACAAATTTGATTTCCAAATCACATGCACATATGTTTTAATTGTCCCATTTTGGGGAGTCACCTTCCCCACCAGGGGAATTGTCCTGCTCACAGAGAGAAAGAAAACAGGAGAAAAGGGAAACACACATGAATCATCTTAAAACAGGGATGCAAACTTAGGAAAATATGAAAATCACAGCAGGACGACACAATGCAAGTTATTCATTGACTGCTTCACTGTGACTGTTGTTGGTTTAGGGCTTTATAGATAAAACTGACTCGAGATAGGACAAATAAGATAACTTGACTACACAGTGATCATAATAACAGTGGTACTCAGATCTTTCAACATGAAGTAAAAATACTTTCTAAATGTTGCATTCAGATTCTTACTTATTGTTTTTATTTAACCAGGAAGTCCCTTGAGATTGAAATCTTTGTCCTGAGGGACACCCGACCACTTTAAATAGAAACAAAACATGTTGAACAAACATCACATATAAAAGCAAAATGTATAAAATTCTACTGCAACTAGTGATTATTTTCATTATCGACTAATCTGCAGATTAGTTTCACGATTAATCGACTAATCGTTTAGTCTTTAAAATGTCAAGAAATTGTTAAAAATGCTTATCATAGTTTCTTATTGTATTATATAATAGGAACATTATTACTGCTGCATTGACACATCAGCAGTATTTTAACAACAACAGCTGGTTATGGTGGAGCAAATTTTTACATCAATACGCACAGTTAGGAAGTTTAATCTATAACAAGTGATCATACTCTATAAGATGATCATCTGCAAAGTAACTAGTAAATATAATTTCCAGATGAATGTAGTGGAGTAGAAAGCAGAAAGCAGGTTTCCCCCATGTTTGATCTGCATGTCGGCCTGAGACAGTTTTTCTCTGCTGATTTAATGTGTTTGTTGGAAGACTGGAAATGCACTGAAGCAGCGATCATATAAATGTCTTCACCTGACTCTTGATGATTTCTGGTTCTTTAACTGTCATTTAAATCATTTAACGCAGCTGCAGACACCGAGTTCAGATTTCACCTGAGAGTCTTCTGTTCACAATCTTCTCCTTCTTGTTCCTCCCATGAAGAGAAATGTGTTTCCGTTCGGCTGGTGTTTGCTAAATAATGAGACGCAGCTGCGTGATCTTTGAAGGGAGAACAGTGACCCGACAATGTGAACATACAGAATATTTGGACAATGTGAAAGTTTCAGAAGTGACTCCAAATGAAAAGCAAACACACGATCAGCAAACTTAAAGATCGTGGGCGTCCTCTCAAAGACCCTGTAGTCATACTGAGACTGGATTGGTCTGAAGTGTCTGTGTCATGTGACTCATCAGGTTTCTCATGTCAGCTTAAATATTCTTAAATGATGCCAACAAAAAAAAAATCTCCATAAATAATGTGCCGCCTAACTAATGTGTTTATAAACTGGTGTTTCAGAATGACTAAAATAAACTTCTTCTTTCAGGGTCGGGTGTCGTCAGAGTGGTTGTGAAAGAAGGGAGTGACGCCATTTTACCCTGTTCCCTCAGCACCAAGGAGAACGCTGAGTCAAAGCTCTTTGACTGGAAGAAAGATGGTGGGAAGGAGGTTTTCTTTTATGTTGGAGGCTTTCATTATAATAACGGCCGTCCAGGTCAAGATCAGCAGTTCAAAGGTCGCATCTCACATTTTCAAGATGAGCTGAAGTACGGAAACGCCTCCATCATCATCAGAAAAACAAAGGTGACCGACAGTGGAGACTACACCTGTGATTTTCCACTTCTTCAGCCAAGACAAATATTAAAAATTCAGCTTGTTGTTGGTGAGTGTTTTCATTAAATAGTTAAATCTACATACACTATATTGTCAAAACTATTGGGACGCCCCCTCAAAATCATTGAACTCAAGTGTTCCAATCACTTCCAAGGCCACAGGTGTATAAAATCAAGCACCTAAGGATGCAGACTGCGTCTACAAACATTTGTGAAAGAATGAATTCAAGCGTGGATCCATGATAGGTTGCCACCTGTGCGCTGAAGTTGCCAACTTTCTGCAGAGTCAGCAGCTGCAAACGTCACCAAGCGCAATGAAGAGCATCGGATGCAGCGGTGTAAAGCACATCATGCTTCTTTATCTCGTCTCGTAATCCGATGGACGAGTCTGGGTTTGGCGGTTGCCAGGGGAACGGTACTTGCCTGACTGGATTATGCCAAGTGTAAAGTATGGTGGAGGGGGCATCATGGTTATTTTTTTCAGGGGTTGGGCTCGCCCCCTTAGTTCCGGTGACAGGAACTGTTAATGCTTCAGCACACCAAGACATTTTGGACAATTTCATGTCCCCAACTTAGTGGAAACAGTTTGGGGACGGCCCCTTCCTGTTCCAACATGATTATGCACCAGTGCACAAAGCGAGGTCCATAAAGACCTGGATGAGCCAGTTTGTTGTGGAGAACCTGACTGGCCTGCACAGAGTCCTAATCCCAACCCGACAGAACACCTTTGGGATGAATTAGAGCGGAGACTGCGAGCCAGGCCTCCTCGTCCAACATCTGTCTGACCTCACAAATGTGCTTCTAGAAGAACGGTCAGAAATTCCCATGAACACACTCCTAAACCTTGTGGACAGCCTTCCCAGAAGAGTTGAAGCTGTTATAGCTGCAGAGGGTGGACCAGCTCCATATTAATCCCTACGGATTAATACTACAATAATATACATCAGTAACCTTCATGTGCATGTAAAGGCAGGCGACCCATAACCTTTGGCAGTTTAGTGTATATTGTTCATCAAGATCTCCTGCTGTCCTTCTAGGTTTGGTTCCAGCTTTTCATACTTGTCTGTTCAGATTTATTTATAACTTCCAGATTGGTTTGAAATCAGCACCTCATGCTTCATCTGCCCCCTGTAGCTCCTGTACTTTCAGCCTGTGATGCTCTTGGTATCGAACTGACATCTTTTTCTTCTTCTCCTCCTCTTCCTGCTTTTCCTCTTCCTCCTTGGTCTTTTCTCTCCACATCAGTAACTATAATCAGACATGTAAGTTGTCCTGTCTCCTGCCTGCATGATCTTCTTTGTCTCCACATCGTGTCAGAACTGAGCCTCTGATCTCAGGTGACCAACAGCTTTGCTGCTGCTGGATGCTCTAACCACTTCTGAGTTTACTTAAAAACAAACTAAAAGTTTTTTTATATTCAGTCTTACTCCCAGAAACATATTCTGTTTTTTCCCTCTTCGTAAAACACTTGCAGTATTTTAGTAGTAGTACTAGTGAGTATTTTATATCTAACCTTGTTTAATCTGTGTTTGCTGACTTGCTGGTCTTCTGCTGCTAGTTTCCCTGCTTTCAGTCTTTATGCTAAGCTAGCCCAGCTGTCTGCTGCCTGCAGCTTCATATTTACAGCACAGTAAAGTGTGACATCGATCATCTGTGCAGTAATTACTGTTCTAATTGTGTTAATTAATGTTCTCTTTCAGAGCTCACCTTCAGAGACCGATCAGGAGAAATCACAGGTGCGTCACTGATCTCTACATCTGTAATGTGTGCTACAACTCTCTGGGCCTCAGGATAGAGATCAAACATGTATTGATCAGACATCTATCAGATCTACAGCCGTCTGTCTTATAAACCAGAGGAGGTGAAATCAGCGGTCTGTCCTGATGTTGATGTTACTGATCTCTACATCTGCTGATTATCAGCTGATTCTGGGACACAAACACACAAAGTTCACTCTGAGATACTTGATGTGGTTCTTTAGTCCAGCAGCTCAGCTTCTACAGACTATTTCACTGATTCAAACAGAACAACCCGGTCTCACTCCCAAGTCATCACATATGGACGCTTGGTCAAGAGCCATAATCGTCAGTTTGTGACGCACTAGGGATCCCTTTGACGTCATAGTTCGACGTATTGCGGGAAGCCCTGTTGTGTCAGTTTTATATTTAAGAGAAAAGACGAAGTAAGGAGGTGATTGGGGTGGATAGAGGGCCAGAACCCGGACCTTGAAGCAGGAGAACAGGGTTTGTGTCCCGTGCGAAACAAAACATTAAATGTTTTTATTTAGGCGAGTGAGGTAAATTGACATTAACGTTAGTTAACTTAAGTCTTAATTGACATACATAGCTATTTGAACCCAAACCATGATCTTTTCCTAACCTTAACCAAGTAGTTTTGTTGCCTAAACCCAACGAAAGTACTTTCTGTGCCTAAACTTAACGAAACTGCAACGTTTCACGACTTTAATTATGCGCGTTTCAACATGGCAATGTATCGAAACGTTACGTTTTATCTTGAAAGTGTAACCGGATATTGCATATTTATTGTTGCTAAGCGTTGCTAACTTGACTGTGGATCCCTAAACGTCAATAATTGATGCAAAAGGGCTACCCAAGTCTTTAAAAAGCGACGACAAAGGGCCTTGACCATGCGTCAGACATTTGACGAGTAGGGAGTGAGACTGTGTTGAACAGAAACATTAAAATGGCTCCAAGTTTATTTCCTGTTAAACGTACACTTAGACCTGCAGTGAAACTTCCTGTTTCCAGCAGCAGCACTGTTTGACTGATCAGTTGAAGCTGATGTAACATCTGAAGATGTTTTGTTGTCTTGGTTCATTGTGGACATAATGATAAATTTATGAATATCTCCCAGATCTCAGGTGACTAAGAGTTGTAGCACACACATTGCAGATGTAGAGATCAGAGACATTAAAATCAAAAGTCACCTCTAGTTTCTCCTGATCTGTCTTTAAGGTCCGATGTAAAAGGCTGTTACGTCGTTGGTGAAACTGTGTTCAGTTAGTCTACCTCTGCAGTAACTGCAGCACGCTACAGAGCACAGAAATCAGCCAGCAGCTGAGACTATAATCTCAGTTTCTACAGTTACACTGATAACTGAAAGATGCTTTTCATGTCATATGAAATCAGTGAACACTCTCACACACTTTGAGGTGTTCGTACTTTTGAAACCCCGCTTTTAATATTTGAAAAAACTAGATTTATACCTGAACAATGTGTTGCAGTTCATTAGGGCAGCTCTGCTATAAATTCTCCCAGAATATTAGAAACACCTTTTAAATATAATTCAGTCCAGATCAACACCATCTCTAATCATCATAAAGTGAACTTAAAGACAGAACAGTTGTGTTGGACTGCATCAGACTGTACAGGTGTTCCTAATAAAGTGACCGCTGAGTGAATGTCTCACTGACACAGTTAGGGGTGCACATGCTTTTCAAGACCCTGTTTCATATTTTATAACACATGTTTATTTTACTTTAGTGTGACAGAAAATATTGTCGACATATCAGACAACAGATTTCATGTGACGTCGTTTCAAGATAATTTTTTCAGCTCAACAAATGTAAAAATTGTCCAAACGTCTTCACTGTATCTGAGCTTCTGTCATGATATGAGTCAGAAACAGTGTTTGCAGCTGTAAATAGTTTCCAGACTTTTGGTAGAAGTTAGAAATGTTTGAAATATCATGTCCTATCTAACAATGCTGGGAGGAGCAACTGAGGCTGATACTGTGCTTTTCTGTTCCTCTGTGTTTTTCTGTTAAACACACTTTAATCCTCATTTACAAGCAGAGAAGAGACGAACAAGAAACATCACAGTGTTACATTTATAATCCTGTTATTGTCCTTTTATAGCTGATGTGTCTGTTTACTGTGTTCACAGGAGCATCTCCAGAGCCGTCTGTCAAGATACTTAATCAAACGCAGGACGTGGCCCTGCTGCAGTGTGACGTTCAAGGTGCTTCTCCAAAACCTACAGTAGAGTGGCAGGACAGTGCTGGAAATAAACTTCCTGCTGAGGAGCCACAGGTCTCAGAAAGAGGAGGCAGCTTCTACATCATCTTCCAAACTACTGTGAAGAAGACCGACAACTATCGCTGTGTAGCCACACAGGAGGAGATCAAACATCAGATTTATGCCGAGACCTACGTGTTTATAAGCGGTGAGATTCTTCCTGTTTCATTTTAACAGTTCACCTGTTATGTTTCAAACTAAGTTGAATCTTCACACTTACACTGAGACTCAGACTTAACAGAACAGAAAGATCTGAGGTTTGTTGGAAAGAGATCAGCCTGATCAAACATAAGGACAAGAAGAGTGTGAAGAGAAGGACGCCGGTTCTGACGAACAAAGACTTTTGGAAACAGTCATAGGCGACATATACAAGCCAGGTCAGAGTGAGAATCATTAACAGCTTAGCTCATATCACAAAAGTTTTATTAATCATGCTGTTCAGATTTTCTTTAATACATCTTGTATCATCGTGAGTGACTTTTCTCTCATGTTTGAAGAGCTCTGCCTGGGCTTCTCTCTGCAAGAGGAAACGGAGGATGCATGTGACGATAAGGCGTCTGTTTCCAGAGAAGGGAAGCTGAGAGAACTAGAGACTGCAGGACAGGAAATATGTGACTGTCGTTTGTCGCTCGCAAGAAGGGAAATAAGGAGGAGGAGGAGTAGCAGGAGGTGTGAATGAGAGTTAAAGTTAAAACTTTAAAACTGGTTTTCAGTGAGGATGTCTCCTGTATGTACGCATTCCCTGATGACATCAAAATAATCACGTTAATCAGCAGTATTTGGCCGTGTGTCTCTAACCTCCGACTGCTGGGCAGGAAGAGCTCGCTACACATAAAAAAGGGGAAGTACAACGAGCTGAGAATGTAAGAACCATTCAGTCTGATAGTCCTGCTGATCCTTTCAGTCTTAGTGAAGTTTCCAGCCTTCACCACTAGATGTCACTGTTTCTGCACCACCGTCCATTATAAACCACATCATACATGAAGTTCACAAAGGAAGATGAGGATCATCTCCTCTATATGTTACCATTTATTCTTTAAAACTTTCTATTTAAAATATACTAGTGCTTAATTTTTAGTAACTAGTGACTATTTATTTAGGTGAGGAACAGATTTATAAATGGCTGCTGCAGCCTGATCCTGAGGCTCTGAGTGAAATGATAAAACACAGAGACTCTCTGAAGGTAGATTAGAGAGAGAGAGAGAAACTTTATTGATCCCTCTGAGAAACCGCAGAGTTACAGCAGCCAAGTCAAACATGAACCACAAACATGAGGACAATTTATTTTTTAACTACAAACTAAACTAAAAACTAGAACCAGACTTTAACTCTAAATATAAGAAATAATAGTTTGTGGTAATACTTTGATAGCGCTGAGGCACAAATTTTTACTCGACAATTTAAACAGGTAACAATATTTATTGTTAAAACAAATAAATATTTGTTGATCAGAAATCTAAGTGTGTGCATTTATAAAAATTTAATCTCAATTATGATTTTGGCTTCCAACGATTTGTAAAATCAAGTAAATGAGATAAAACGATTATAACTGATGTGACTGATAACTATAAGATACTTTTCTGTAGGTACTTTACATGAAATCAGTGACAAGATATTTCTCACTGACAGAATGTACACACTTTGAGGTGTAAATATTCTGTTAATATTTAAACTTATCTTGATAAAAGCTCAGATCTGAAATATATATCATGATGCTTTTGTGTGAGGCTGCAGATAACAGTTATTTTATTTTTGATTCATCTCTTTCCAAATAATTTTGATTTTTTTGTTTATAAAATGTCCAAAAACAGTAAAACAAAAAAATACTTCCACTGTGTCGTCGAGCAGGACGACATCAGCTGTATGATCAACGCTAACATCACTGCATCAGGTGAAATTCATCTCTCTGGTTTTATCTGTAAATAGTTTCAGACTTTAGCAGCATGGCCGCCTCAGTAGTAGTTCTGTGTAGGTAATAACCAGCGTGCTGTACATGAGATACAGTTTACATTCTGAGTGTGACTCTAGGTTTTGTTGTGTGTTTCAGAGAAACTGTTTGAGGACACGTGCAGCAGAGGGGACGTCACAGGATGGTTTTTTAGTGGATTCTCTTTAGGAGCTCTGGCAGTTCTAGCTTCACTTGTAGCTACAAAGTTCATCACAGTACGCTGTAATAAAGGTGAGTTTATATAATGGATTGTATCAACATATTCATCATGTGCAGACATCAACATCACAGATACAGAAACCATCTCATGTCATGATGATCTTGTCATTTCAGATATTGGTCTATTATGTTGTTTTATATTAAACTGATCTTTTCCCCTTTATTGAACAGGAGCAGCTGTGAAGAGACAGAGAAACAGGAGAGAGACAGAGCGGTCTAATGGAACCAGTGTTCTCCACCAGGTGAGCTACTGGGAGCCTGTTATGTTGGTATTTACATTCATAAAAAATCTACAGAGCCTTTATTTCTGGTTCTCATTGTGATTGTTATCCATCATTCACTTCTTTATTTTTCTATTTGAAAGTAAAAGTCCTGAATATTCTGCCTGTCTGCTGATACTGACCACCATTTAAATGATTTGATTATCTCTAAGTGGATTTATAAAAACAAACTGTGCTGTGTTTTGGCCTGATTCTGCGATTATAAGGAGCTATTTTTACAAGCCTGTGTGTGAAAACCATGTGACATGACATTTTCGCCGCCATTGAATTTTGTGCAAAGTTTAACACGTTTTAGAGCATGTTTAGGCCGCCAGAAATGTGACTACTTTGCCAAAAACAATTGGGTCCTCGCGTGTTTAATGTCCGGGCCCTAATAAGGCAGCTCAACAACATCACAGTCTGCAGCCTCCTGAACAGTCAGCACCACTGACAAGAGATCAGTGAAGATGAAACAAGTTTCACAAAGTGAAAAGTGTCTTTGTTTCAGGTCTCTGCAGCTCAACAATGTTAACAGCTGTTTGATTAAGATCTCAAAAATATTTGTGAACCCTGGATGTTGCTCTGATTAATTTTCTTTCCTTGTTTTATTATCGTATCTCATTTGTATTTTCTGCTCTCTCCATAGACTGTATAAAGAAGTGGACGAAGCCTCCGTGACGCCACCTGCTGGTTTGTCAAGTCAGGTTTTATTTAAAGTGCAAAATCACCAAAAGACATGGTCCCAGTACACAAAATGCATTGAAATTAAATAAAATTAACCTTAAAATACAGAATGCATGTAATAAAAAATACAATCAGAATAAAATGTAAAGTAAAATGATAAAACGATAAAATTGAATTATAATTTAAAGTTTGCTCAACACTGTCCGACTAACAGCTTTATTAAACAGAAAAGTCTTTAGTCTAGCCTTAAAAGTGGTGATGCGGTCCGATTCCTGCACCCAAATTGGAACCAGGTTCCATAGTAGAGGCGCTTGATAAGTAAATGCTCTTTGCACTCTTAACGTTTCAGAGCCTGAATTTGGAATATTGGCCGTCGCCATCTTGTTTGTTTTTGTTTTTTTTAAAGCTCATCAGGAGTTTACTGAGGTGATAAATCAAGTGAGAAGTCGGGTCATAACAGTGAAGCTAAAGTCATGTTTAATGTTAAAATGGCTTCGACAACTAACTTCATGAAGTTTCTTCCTCTTGTGTGCCTCCTCGCTCGGTCTGGACAAACGTTTGGGGATGAACAAGGTAAGAAAACTTCTTAAAGCTGTAACGTTACTCATTTCACATTGATAGCGTTTGCCTTTTCTCTTTTTGGTCAGTTTCATCGCCACGAGCACAAACCTGAAAACTCTGTTGGTAAACATGGCGGTCGGGACGGTGTTACTTTGTGTAGCCTAACTTATCCCATAGACAGTAAGCCTATGAGGTTAACAGCAGCTTACAGTTGTAGTGTAGCCACAGAGTTTCTGTATAACAGCACCGTGCAGGGAAGGTGACAGAAGTGGTTAATATGCTCTGAGGGACGTTACAGCGCAGAAGTCGCGACAGCAGATGCACGTTAGACTAAGAAACTTACGGGAATCAATGACAGGTAGACGGAGGGTGTGTCTCAGGTATATCATCCACGCACTGCGTAAAAACGTTTCCATGACAACACCAGCTTGCTCTTGTTAAATTTATTAAGAGAAAGGTTTATCGCTAGTCACATGACTGTTACTCGGAAGTACTGAGAGTAGCGCCAGAGAAGGCGAACTTTTAAGCTCCCGTCTGTTATTCTACAGCTGGTCTACAAGGCGAACACGGTAATAATTATTAAGTTAATTATTAAGCACTGTTTAATGTTGTTTACAGGAAAATGTGAGACACATTGTATCGGTCTGTATAAGAAATAAGAGACAGAGTATATAAACGTTGTTGTGGTGGTGCTTTGTGCTTGAAACGGTTTTGTTTATCCTCTAGTTTTCACGGTGTTCTATGATACTTCAGAGGAGAATAAATGTGAACGTGGACATCAGTAAGAGGCGTTTATTAACTTGTTTATAAACTGGTGTTTCAGAGTCAGTGAGGTGACATGTAAATGTGTTATCTGATGAACAGAATGACTAAAATAAACTTCTTCTTTCAGGGTCGGGTGTCGTCAGAGTGGTTGTGAAAGAAGGGAGTGACGCCATTTTACCCTGTTCACTCAGCAACAAGCAGAACGCTGAGGAGAAACTCTTTGACTGGAAGAAAGATGGTCAGAAGGAGATTTTCTTCTATGATGCAGGAATTCATTCTAATAACGGCCGTCCAGGTCAAGATCAGCAGTTCAAAGGTCGCGTCTCACATTTTCAAGATGAGCTGAAGTACGGCAACGCCTCCATCATCATCAGAAATACGACGGTGGCCGACAGAGGAGACTACACCTGTGATTTTCCACATGTTCAGCCAAGACAGATATTCCACATTCAGCTTGTTGTTGTTGGTGAGTGTTTTCATTTGTTCAGCAAGATCTCCAGCTGTTCTTTCAGGTTTGGTTTGACTCCAGCTGTTCTTAGTCTGTTCAGTCTTCTGTTTAAACCACTGACAACCAGGAACACCTTGAAAGTACGACTCTAATTACACCACGGTGCACTACTGCACCGCCAACGAGTCCATCCTCACTTCCTCTAACCCCATCTGGTACGCTGCTGGCACTGCCAAGGGCAGCTTATCATTCGCTCTGCAGAGAAGGTGAGGCTGCATCTCCACCACACTGCACACCTCCTGCACACTCTGAGGTGTGCAGGAAAGATTGTGGCCGACCCCTCCCACCTCCAGAAACAGGCTGTTTCAGACTCTCCTGTCTGGCAGATGGTTTGTTAAGCGCAGGCTTGGTATCACAGTATTACAGTATACCATGGTATTTAGATATTACTTTTTAATACAGTCAAAACACACTGTAACCACTCTGTCTCTCTGCCATTCACCTGTCTTGTGCAGAGTTTTTGCCGTGCGGCCGACAACTGCGTGCAGGTCGCGGTTCCTCACGGGTCTATTTCAAGTAGCCGTCTATTTAAAAACGATATAATATTCTTTGTGTGGTTCATCAACGATGAGAAATTATGTGAAAGTCCCGCGAGGTGACAGTGAAGTTGGGGCTCAGTCTCTTCAGCAAGTGTTCCTCCACTGCCACTACACACATGCACACTGACGACCCAGGCTTAGGGTTATAATTTTGGATTTATTTACGCACTTTAAAAACATTTATTGAAAGTTTAATTCTTTTTACATGTTTATTTACAGCATTAAACGTTGTATGTTGTATGTACAGTGGGTACGGAAAGTATTCAGACCCCTTTAAATTTTTCACTCTTTGTTTCATTGCAGCCATTTTCCAAAAATCAAGAAAGTTCATTTTATTTCTCAGTAATGTACACTCAGCACCCCATCTTGACAGAAAAAAACAGAAATGTAGAAATTTTTGCAAATTTATTAAAAACGAAAAACTGAAATATCACATGGTCATAAGTATTCAGAGCCTTTGCTCAGTATTTAGTAGAAGCACCCTTTTGATCTAATACAGCCATGAGTCGTTTTGGGAAAGATGCAACAAGTTTTTCACATCTGGATTTGGGTATCCTCTGCCATTCCTCCTTGCAGATCCTCTCCAGTTCTGTCAGGTTGGATGGTAAACGTTGGTGGACAGCCATTTTCAGGTCTCTCCAGAGATGCTCAATTGGGTTTAAGTCATGGCTCTGGCTGGGCCATTCAAGAACAGCCACGGAGTTGTTGTGAAGCCACTCCTTCGTTATTTTAGCGGTGTGCTTAGGGTCATCGTCTTGTTGGAAGGTAAACCTTCGGCCCAGTCTGAGGTCCAGAGCGCTCTGGAAAAGGTTTTTGTCCAGGATATCCCTGTACTTGGCCGCATTCATCTTTCCCTCGATTGCAACCGGTCGTCCTGTCCCTGCAGCTGAAAAACACCCCCACAGCATGATGCTGCCACCACCATGCTTCACTGTTGAGACTGTATTGGACAGGTGATGAGCAGTGCCTGGTTTTCTCCACACATACCGCTTAGAATTAAGGCCAAAAAGTTCTATCTTGGTCTCATCAGACCAGAGGATCTTATTTATCACCATCTTGGAGTCCTTCAGGTGTTTTTTAGCAAACTCCATGCGGGCTTTCATGTGTCTTGCACTGAGGAGAGGCTTCCGTCGGGCCACTCTGCCATAAAGCCCCGACTGGTGGATTGCTGCAGTGCTGGTTGACTTACTACAACTTTCTCCCATCTCCCGACTGCATCTCTGGAGCTCAGCCACAGTGACCTTTGGGTTCTTCTTTACCTCTCTCACCAAGGCTCTTCTCCCCCGATAGCTCAGTTTGGCCGGACGGCCAGCTCTAGGAAGGGTTCTGGTCGTCCCAAACGTCTTCCATTTGAGGATTATGGAGGCCACTGTGCTCTTAGGAACCTTAAGTGCAGCAGAAATTTTTTTGTAACCTTGGCCAGATCTGTGCCTTGCCACAATTCTGTCTCTGAGCTCTTCAGGCAGTTCCTTTGACCTCATGATTCTCATTTGCTCTGACATGCACTGTGAGCTGTAAGGTCTTATATAGACAGGTGTGTGGCTTTCCTAATCAAGTCCAATCAGTATAATCAAACACAGCTGGACTCAAATGAAGGTGTAGAACCATCTCAAGGATGATCAGAAGAAATAGACAGCACCTGAGTTAAATATGAGTGTCACGGCAAAGGGTCTGAATACTTATGACCATGTGATATTTCTACTTTCTACTTTCTATACTGCAATTACACACACAGGTTTTGCCACAGTGAAAAGCCAAGTAGTTTTTGACTTTTGTAATCTCATAATAAATCACCGGAGGACTACACAGAGGGTTAGAGTAATTTGTGTGCTGCGCTTACCGTGACTGCTTTGTTTGGTCGAGAAAGTGTGAAAGGCCAGTCCAGACTTTCTTCTCAGACATGAGAGATATGATTTATTTCTGCATGTATGGTCTTCAACATACGAAGCAAACAGGATATTTATAAGTGGAGTTCTGCCTAAACAATTTCACCTGCTGATCTCAATCAGATAGATTCTTGTCATCATGTTACTAGATGATGACCTAAACGTGCAGCTCTCTCATTAAATGCTTGACCTTCACTCTGAATCTGAACCTCTACTGATGTTGAAATGTTCTACTTTGTCTTTCAGACCTCACCTTTAAAGACCGATCAGGAGAAATCCCAGGTGAGTGATGTTTTTTTTTTTTTTTATTTAACCAGGAAGAAGCCCATTGAGATATAATCTCTTTCTAAAGGGAGACCTGGCCAAGAAAGGCAGCAAAACAGCATTTAAAATTTACACTGACATACATATAACAACAATACATCTTCCAAGACACCTATTCATACGCTTAAAGAATCCAACCTATGGAAAACCTCTACACTCCTACTTAAGCCCTGGATATACTTGCTTTTAACTACACATAAACGTACGCAAGATGGCTGCCACGGGTATCCTGCGTTCCTTTAGAGCGTAGGTTGTGCATGTCCCCAGGAATTAATGCTTCGCGTCCGCGAGATGCACTTCCGCACATTAACGTGGGGGCAGTATGTCGATCTGACCGGCAGGTCAGCAGCAATCTACTGTTCCACACACCAGCCCAGGTGGTGGCGGTATGCAGGTGGTTTGCCAACCGCCCTTAAATACAAAAGAAGAAGAAGGTCAGCAGCATACTTGAAAAAAGGAGATTTATGGCGGGATGTTTACAATAAAACTCCTGGAGCCAGTCCGCAATTCAGAATCAGAAGGAGCTTTATTGCCAAGTACTGTTTTACACATACAAGGAATTTGCTTTGGTGATAAGGTGCTACACGCAGACTGACATACAGCTGACATTAATAGATGTAGAATATAAATATTTAATAAACAAATGCAAGTTATATAAGAATAACTAAATAAAAATAATTATAAAAATAACAACGGAACAATAACAATTTACAATTAACAACAAATATGTGCAATGTGCCAGGTTCGTGCATGATATGACCTGAAGTGATATTTACATGTGCAAAGACGATTGTATTATTTGAGGAGGGGAGAGTGTCAGTGGGGGGGCCCGGGCCTAATGAGACTAGCTGCAGACGGGAAGAATCTGTTTTTGTGGCGAGAGTCTGAAACAGTTTGTGTCCGAGGTGGGAGGAGTCAGCTGCAATCTTTCCTGCTCGCCTCAGAGTCCTCGAGGCGTACAGGTCCAGAAGAGAAGGAAGATTGCAGCCAATCACTTAATCTGCAGAGTGAATGATACGCTGCAGCCTGCCTTTGTCCCTGGCAGTGGCAGCAGCGTACCAGATGGTGATGGAGGAGGTGAGGATGGACTCAGTGATGGCGGTGTAGAAGTGCACCATCATTGTCTTTGGCAGGCTGAACATCTTCAGCTGCCGCAGGAAGTACATCCTCTGCTGGGCCTTTTTGATAAGGGAGGTGATGTTCAGCTCCCACTTGAGGTCCTGGTAGATGATGGTGCCCAGGAAGCAGAAGAAGTCCACAGTGGTGACTGGGGAGTCACACAGGATGATGGGGGAGGGTGGGGCTGGGCTCTTTCTAAAATCCACGATCATCTCCACTGTCTTCAGAGCGTTGAGCTCCAGACTGTTCTGGCTGCACCAGGTCACCAGATGGTCGATCTCCCACCTGTATGCAAACTCATCCCCACCAGAGAGGACTGGTGTCGTTTGCAAACTTCAGGAGCTTGACAGACTGGAGGTGCAGCTGTTGGTGTACAGGGAGAAGAGAAGAGGGGAAAGAACGCAGCCTTGAGGGGATCGTTATGACGTCTCATTATAATCATAACCTGCTCGAGTTTGGATTCAGATTCTTTATTGTCCTCAGTGGAGGAGAATTGCTTTCACAGTCTGTACAAAGAGCACCTTCAAAATGAATTCTACAAACAAACTACGTATAGAACACACATATATAGACAACACATATCCACACATATCACACTGCATCATTAACTTGTCTGGGAGTTTATCGCTCTTACAGCGCAGGGTACAAAACTTTTCCCAAAGCGTGCCTTTTTGTAGAGCAGCTGTCTGTATCTACGGCCAGATGGGAGAAGGGTGAAGCATGAGTTGAGAGGGTGGCTGGGATTTTGAACTATGGTAACTGCACTGCGAGCAGTTATTAATGAGGGCTGGCAGGTTGGGAGAGCGAAGACCTATTATTTTGGTGTTAGGGATTTTAAGAAACTTGTTCCTATTGGTGAGAGAGAGCATGGTGAAGGAGCAGGTAGCACAGGGATGGGTTCAATGATACTACGGTGCAGGAGAAGCAGTAGGTGTGGTTTGGCTGAGAGAGTCCTGAGTTTACACATGGCAAAAAGTCTTTGTTGACAGATGTGAGATGTGAAGCCAGCGTCTTTTTTTTCAATTAATTCCAATGGGAGTGTTTTTTCCGGTTGAAAAATGTTCAGCTTTGGGAAAAACGCTGCTCTTGTCGCTGTCACTTTTTACCCAGCTGTCCAGTCACAGTAGAGGAGGGGCAGGACAAACAGCAACGGTTACTATCCTGGGACCAGGCTTCGTCCAACCTCAGCTCTTGGACCAAACGGCGGTACTCGCCGAGATGTTTCCTCACCCACAAAATCTCATGAACCCACATACGGCGAGTTCGTCCTCTCTCTCTACTTGCTTCAGCCTTCTCTTCATACAGAACAAGGGCCAGAGAGCAAGTGCTCTACTGTGCTGACATTTTTACATCCAGTAAAGTTTCAGCTGGCAAAAAACACTTGGTGGACACGGGCCCTTAGTCTCCTCAGAAGCACCTTTAAAGCTCAATGGATATTTGGACTGTTTTGCTACCATTAACCTTCACCAACTTACTTCAGTTGTGTCCTCGTCCAAACCAACGACCTGCCTCACAGACCCCATCCCAACCAAAGTGCTCAAAGAAGTTTTGCCCTCAGCTGGCACTTCTTTGTTAAATATTATCAACCTTTCTTTGACAACGGGCTATGTACCTCAGCTTTTTAAGGAAGCGGTTATTGAACCACTTCTTAAAAAGCCTGCTCTTGATGTTCAGGCGTTTTCGACCGATATCTAACCTTCCTTTCATATCCAAGATCCTTGAAAAAACTGTGGCAAATCAACTCTGCTCAAAATTTTCAGTCAGGTTTCAGAATGCATCATAGTACAGAGACAGCACTGGTGAAAATCTCTAATGATCTTTTAACAGCATCAGATAAGGAACTAGCATCTGTATTGGTCTTGTTAGATCTAAGTGCGACATTTGATACAATTGATCACCATATTTTACTACAGAGACTTGAACACTTAATCGCCATTAAAGGAACTGCTTTAAGCTGGTTTAAATCATACTTATCAGATCGCACCCAGTTTGTACATGTAAACGATAAGTCCTCTCTGCACAGCAGAGTTACCCATGGAGTTCCACAAGGTTCAGTCCTTGGACCTGTATTATTCACCTTATATATGCTTCCACTAGGTAATATCATTAGGAACCACAGTATAAATTTTCAATGTTATTCTGATGACACTTAGTTATATCTTTCTATCAGACCTGATGAAACCAACCAGTTAGCTAGGCTTCAGATGTGCAACAAAGATGCGAAGACCTGGATGTCTTATAATTTCTTGATATTGAACTCTGAAAAAACTGAGGTTGTAGTACTCTGATCTGCTTGATGTTGTTCTTTAGTCCAGCAGCTCAGCTTCTACAGACTGATTCAATCAGAAACATTAAAATGGCTCCAACATTCCAACGTTCCTCTGTGTTTTTCTGTTAAACACACTTTAATCCTCATTTACAAGCAGAGAAGAGACGAACAAGAAACATCAGTGTTACATTTATAATCCTGTTATTGTCCTTTTAATAGCTGAGGTGATGGCGCAATGGATAAGACTATGCCCGAGCAAGACACTTAACCCCTAGTTGCTCCAGAGGCGTGTGATCTCTGACATATAAAGCAATTATAAGTCGCTTTGGATAAAAGCATCAGCTAAATGAATAAATGTAATGTAAATGTAATGTGTCTGTTTACTGTGTTCACAGGAGCATCTGCAAAGCCGTGCATCTGTACACTTAATCAAACGAAGGACTGGGCCCTGCTGCAGTGTGAAGTTCTTGGTGCTTTTCCTAAACCTACAGTAGAGTGGCAGGACAGTGCTGCAAACAAACTTCTTGCTGAGGAGCCACAGGTCTCAGAAAGAGGAGGCAGCTTCTACATCATCCTCCAAACTACTGTGATGAAGACCGACCGCTATCGCTGTGTAGCCACACAGGAGGAGATCAAACATCAGATTTATGCTGAGACCTTCGTGTTTATCAGTGGTGAGATTCTTCCTGGTTGTGTTTTGTATTTAAGGAATTTCAATAGTTGTTGTTGTTTTTTTAAAAATGTTTACCTACCTTCAGACTGAACACAAAGCAGATTGTGATGAAGACGTCTGCACAAGTTTGAAGTTTAGCTTGATTAAAGCTAAAATCAAATATAAAATATATATCATGATATTGTGTAGGGTTGCAACTAATAATTATTTTTGTTTTTGATTAATCTGTTGTTGTTTTTTTATTATTTGAATTTTTTGTTTATAAAATGTCCCAAAATAGTAAAAAGAAAAGATTCCACTGTGTATTTGAGCAGGACGACATCAGCCAAGATCAAACCTAATCACTTTACCAGGTGAAATTCATCCCAGTGATCTTTTCTGAAAATAGTTTTAGATGTTTACATGGTGTTATTTTAATGTTCATAGACTTTAGCAGCATGGCCGCCTCAGTAGTAGTTCTGTGTAGGTAATAACCAGTGTGCTGTACATGATATACAGTTTACATTCTGAGTGTGACTCTAGGTTTTGTTGTGTGTTTCAGAGAAACTGTTTGAGGACACAAGCAGCAGAGGGGACGTCACAGGATGGTTTGGTGGAATCGTTTTAGGAGCTGTAATTCTTGCTGCAGTTCAAGCTTTGCTAGTAGCTACAAAGCGCATCACAGTACGCTGTAATAAAGGTGAGTTTATATAAATGTATCAACATATTCATCATGTGCAGACATCAACATAACAGATACTTACAGAGACCGTCTCGCGTCACAAGGTTATCGTTTTCTCAGATATATTATGTTGGACGTTTTGCCTTTATTTGACAGGAGCAACTGAAGAGAGAGAGGAAACCAGGGAGAGACATGATGACATTGAGCAGAGCATCTGAACCTGTGTAATCCAACCTTAGCGCTCCACCAGGTGAGCTACTGAGGCGCCCGTTAAGTTCGTATTTACATTTATGAAAAAGAAAATCCACTGAGCCTTTATTTATTTGTGAGGCCTCTGGTTCTCATTCTGATTGTTAAAAATAAATATAACAAGTTATAAATACATAACTGTCCTTTAAATGGATGGTTTGATTTCACAAATGTGCAAGGAGACATCTGGGTAATTTTAGACTGAATTTTGTGTACTTAGGGTACTAAGAGTCAAAAACAAAGGGGAATAATGGGAAAACATATTTGATGGTCAGAATGGTTTTATCACTGCAATATTGTGATACAAATTTGGTAATATGGTGACATTAACAACATGGGAGCTGCAGAGCGCTCTCTGGTGGACAAACTATGTAACACACTCATGACATGATTGTAGGATCCATCTCTCTGTTTCTTTTTTATTTGTCATTAAATAATAAACACTGATTCAGATTTATCTGATATGAGCCTTTATTGATTTATCGGTCAGGCTCTAGTACAAATTATATGTTTAATGCTGTGACTTTTTACCTGGAAACAAAATAACTCTGAATCATGTTTCTATTTAATTTCATAGTAATTTTCTGTCCTTGCACAATGTAATGTGATGTATATCTGTTTTAAAGAGTGCACGTCTGTTTTCAGTCAACTCAACAGTATCTTGGCCTTCAGCTTCAACCTTAGTGATCACCTTGGAGTGCTTTTTCATATTTATTGTGTTCTTAGGTTACTAAAATATTACTCTAATACTAAATAGTTTTGCCTCACTGCTACCTAAATTATGTTTTCCATTATTCCGCTTTTGTTTTTGACCATTATTAACCTGTTAGTTGCATTTAAGTTTAATATTACCCAGATATACTCATTGTTAATACCAAGATATTGGTTATTACTTTTTTTTACCATGTTATTAACAAGCTACCAAGTTCTACCAAGTTTTCATACTCTGAGGCCAGATTTGTCCTCCTGTCATCATCATCAGGTTTATGGTTCTTAAAAAGTAACAACAGGTTAGTTGTAGATCTGAAACAATTAGCTGATTAACTGATTAATCATTAGGTAATTTAATTTATCAAGCAAAAATCCCAAACTTTCTCTGGTTCCAGCTTCAACAACAGTTGCAGGTTGAATGTTTGTGCAGCTGAAGTGATTAGAGTCATGTATATTCTGCAGGTGGAGATCCATAAACTGTGTCTCCCAGCTGTGATTGACTCTTAAACTTTCCTGTTAACAAAGACTTGTGTGAGCAGAGAGCTTCATTTGGCAGCACAGTGGGTTTCTGTAGTGGTGGAAGCTGAAATGATCACATATTGTTAAATGTGATTTCACAGGTTTAGGATGTTTGTTTGGAGGTGGACCTCAGGGTAACGCTGAACGCTGAGTCATCTCTAAAACTAATTCATTCATGAACTGATAAAAACCATTCAGACTAACGTCTCAATCAGTCTCCAATATTAACTGTTTGAGAATCGGCTTTCAAGAGGGAATCTTTTTGGGAGGGGACGATTCTGTTTGTGTGTTGACTTTATGTAATATATACTTTTCTTTTCTGCAGGTTCTTGTGAGCAGAAGCACGGTCAATGTAAAGATCCTTCAGAGGTGCTTTTAAGGTGTGTGTGTGTGTGTGTGTGTGTGTGTGTGTGTGTGTGTGTGTGTGTGTGTGAATGGATCATGCATATTAGTTGCAAACATCCAAATATCATTTAAGACAGGAGCTGGACCGATAGAAGACAGCAATGAAAACATGAAAAAGATATTGTAGCTCTATTAAAGGGTCAATTCTGTAAAATCAATCAAGACCCTATTTTGATACTAATGGGGAAATTAGTCCAGAAGTGAGCGAGCGTGATGCTGTCTGGTTATTTCAAGGATTATGTTGAAGCAAGTTTCACTGCTGCAGACTCCCTCGATAAAAACAGTAATTTTACCTTGCAGAACATGGGAGTTGCTCATCTACCGCTGCGTCGATCTGATGAGTTTGTTTGTTATTGTTTGACTTTGGCGGGGTTTTTGTGTGTTTGTGTTATTGTGTGATGTTTTAAAATAGTTTAAAAAATCTATTTCACACAATAACACAAACTAACCGTGGCAGCAGATGAGCTCACTGGCTTCTCGCCGGGCCCTGGAGGTTTTATAAACTGTGAGCCTTGTACTAAATCACATATGATAAACACTAGATTCTGCTGAGTTCAGTCATGATTAAGAACAGAAGTTCAGCATTTACACTAACACTGTCCCCACCCAGAGGACATGTGATTGTTTAATTTGATTGATTTGATTGAACACTAAAATGCACTTAATGTTTTTTACACACTACGCCATTTCATTCACTGACAATGAACGAATTGAGGCAAAACTTTAATTTTCGGTGGACACAGAACGAGAATATTCGTGTCCGACTTTGTTTAAAATGTTTGAATAAGAAAAATGAATGAATATTCTACTACAGTTTTTTTCATTTTGTTCCCTGAGTGAAAAGGCTACACATGGGACGTGACTAAACTTAAGCCTGCTAAACACTATATTTCATCCCTTTAATGTGAATCTCTTTTTTTTCTTAAAATGAATGTAAAGATAAATGTAATGTCACTTTTGTTTTGTTATAGGAGTTTTTGTTGAACTTGAAGCATGTAGTACTTTATGCCAATGTTGACTGCTGCTATTATTTTTATTATTATAATGTTAATATAAGTTTATAATATACACTATAATACAATACATATAATAAAGGGTTGTCGGTAGGACTTTATAATAACTGCACACTATAAAGCATTAGTTAAGCATTAGTAAATAAGGAATTCATCATTTATAAAGCATTATTCATACATTAATACACATTACTTAACAACTGCTTCATAGTGTTTAGATAATAAAAAAATAAAACATTTATAACTGTTTATGAATGACTTACTAATGTGTATTAATGTATGAGCAATGCTTTATAAATGATGATCTCTGTATTTACTAATACTTAACTACACACTTTATAGTGTGTAGTTATTATAAAGTGCTACCGGATTGTCTTGTTACATTTCACCACACTAATGGTCGTTGGCTCATAAATATTGAATGTGCTCATATCGCTCTGCATCCATTATGTAAAAATATATTTTTTATGTATGTAGCCTGTAATAAAGCATTTAAATAATTGACTTCTGTTTGCCAGGAAGTTAAATGTGCTGAGGAGTGTTGTTGTGAATAAGCTGAAGTTGTAATCTTTATATTTTTTATTTAATTTATTTGTATTGTTGACATCAAACTAGCATGTTGAATGTTCTTTTGTCATAAAACATTTTCAAAGCTGATTTAAAAAAGTGCTCTGATTGGAAGTTCGTGTTGCAGAGTTGTCTTTATTTTTTGTTACATGTAGGGCTGACCCCAAATAGCCAAAGATTTCCTCCCAATAAGTTAATACACAGCCTGTTACAATATACATTGTCTAGAGAGGACCACTTGCTGAGGAGACAGAGCCCCAGCTTCAGCGGTGTTGGGCCGAGTTGTCGGCACCTTGCGGGACTTGCAGATAATTTATCATCGTTGATGAACCACTCAAATAATATTTTATCGTTTTTAAATAGCCGGCTACTTGAAATAGACCTGCGAGGAACGCAACATGCATGCAGATCCTATGGGGAAGTTGAGCCACCCCTTGTTTCTCAGCAACCATGGACAAAATTGGTTATATGAATGGACATTTTTGAAGAGTTGATCATTTTACTCACCCTTTGATGGAGAGAGGCCCATGGAATAAGTGATCAGCACATTTAAGATCAAAGAAATGTTTTTTGCCATTCAAAGTGATTAATGTTCAAGGAGTCCTGATTCTTGTGTCTGAGCAGACAGGTTTGAGAAAATTGTACGCATGTGTTAGTGCTTTAGGAAGTTACAATATGAGGCTAAACTGTTAGCATGATGTTACTCTTGAACTGCTGGATGACACAATTTTGTCCCTCGTATGGTTGAGCCAAGAGTCCACTTTTTTTGGAAACCCATATTTTAAAAACAGTTTATTTTAGATCCAAATTGATTTTTACAAGTTGATGCACCACATCCTAAAATATATATGTACATATTTCAGTTGGAGGCATTACTGTCATGTCCGCACTTAAAAGACACATCAGGTAAAAACCGGCTCACCCCCCCGACGAGGGTTTGTTTCGTTTCGTTTCCGGCAGCTGACGTTACCGCAGTCTTTAAAGGGGGAAAGTGTACCACGCATGCGCAGAACTCCACGGAGCCTGTGTTTTGGTCTAGACTGTTTATGCTCCAAAGTTACTGTTATAGTTATTATTGTGAAATACTGAAGCCTTAAATCATATCGCCTTGTTCAAAAGCTACTGACAGTTTATTCATTTAACTTCAAATATCTCAGCTGACTGTCTCCGAGGAGGCTTGTTAGTTAACTGTGCAGATGTCATCATGTTCACGCCCAGACTGACAGCTCCGGCTCTTTCCTTGTGTTTCTTCCTGCTGGATCTGTGTGGAATAATACTCCTGCATGCAAACGGTAAGAAAGTTAATTCCCAATAAATAGTTATATGTTATCTATCGAGTGATAGTAAACAAGACACCTCGCGCTGTGAGTCGCTGCCTCATTGTGTCAAAGAAGTAAAGAAGCTGATTGTTTTGGGATAAAAACATCTAAAAACTGAAGAGCAGACTTTCTGTGTTTGTCACTGTGAGCTGAACTTAACGTGTTTGTGGGTTTATCCATATTTGTTTTGGACCTGAAGTGAACCCCCCCTGTTTTAACCGTAGAGTACATACTGTGGAGGACCGATCCTGACACAGTCAGAAATAAATACAGAAATAAATAAATGCTCAATAAATAAATAAGCATCCAATTGAATACACAAAAAAATAAAGCAAATAAATAAATGTAGGTAGTAATTAAATTATACAAGGAGACATAAATGTATATATTTAATTAGTGCCTTTACTTATTCACCTTTGTTATAATTACCTTGTTTATTTATTGTCTGTTTTAATCTTCACCTTTATTTATTAATTTTTTAAATGTATTTATTTATGTGTGTGTTTTAATATTTTTGTCTGTTTTATTCTTCCTTTGTATTTTTCTACCTTATTTATTTTCACCCATGGTATTTATTTCTGCCTGTCCTTTTTAAATTTCTGTATGCATTTTTGCCTCATTATGCAAATGAGGAGGGGCTGTGACTCAAGGGTCATCTTCTCTGCTATTGGTGGACCAGTCAGACAGGAGAGCTCCTACTCTGCCTGCAGACATCAACGATCTTGCCCCTCACACAGTCAGATGGCTTCTTTCAGTGCGCTGAGGTGTTTAACAACTCTGTTTGAAGACACTACCAGCCATGTCTTCCTTCTCTTTTCATGTGGACACTCTGAACTACAGAGTTTTCAATTAGCGACTTATACGTACACAGAACTGCAGGAAAGTGAGCTGTTGTTTCTGGGAGCCACATCAGTTAGCCGCAGCTAAATCTGGAGTGCACTCCTATTCTAGTATTTACGGTAAATACACGGAGCAGCTCGTTGCTCTCCATAACATTCTGCCTCTGGAGAACTAGAGAATACTCTGCTGCTGAAACAAGTATCTGAAACTAGTAATGTGCTTTTTACGAGTATTATCATAGTAAAATTGTGTTAATATCCCTTTTATCAATTTACAATAAATACAGAAACTTTTGTTAAAAAAACTTATCTTGCTATTGTGAGCAGCACTGTGCTTTGAAGCTCGATTCTGAGGCTGTTCTGTAAATAGTTTTCTAATAAATATGGTAATATATATTACTGCCTGCTTACAAGCTGTTAAACCACCATGTGCATTACCTGCCTACATGTCTACTTACAAACTGTAGAGTTTATTGTCTGTATCATGTGACTCATCAGGTTTCTCATGTCAGCCTAAATATTCTTAAATGATGCCAACATGAAAAATCTCCATAAATAATGTGCCGACTAACTAACGTGTTTATAAACTGGTGTTTCAGAGTCATTGAGGTGACATGTAAATGTGTTATCTGATGTTCTGTCTGAACCTGATTGATCTCTATTTGAACAGAATGACTAAAATAATCTTCTTCTTTCAGTGTCGGGTGACGTCAGAGTGGTTGTGAAAGAAGGACGTGACGCCATTTTACCCTGTTCACTCAGCACCAAGGAGAACGCTGAGGAGAAACTCTTTGACTGGAAGAAAGATGGTCAGCAGGACGTTTTCTTTTATGATGCGGGAATTCATTCTAATAACGGCCGTCCAGGTCAAGATCAGCAGTTCAAAGGTCGCGTCTCACATTTTCAAGATGAGCTGAAGTACGGCAACGCCTCCATCATCATCAGAAATACGAAGGTGACCGACAGTGGAGACTACAGCTGTGATTTTCCACATCTGCAGCCAAGACAGATATTCAACATTCAGCTTGTTGTTGTTGGTGAGTGTTTTCATTAAACAGTTAAATCTATAAATATTGTTCATCAAGATCTCCAGCTGTTCTTTAAGGTTTCGTTTGACTCCAGCTGTTCTTGTCTGTTCAGTCTTCTGTTTTGTTCTGTTCTGACTTTAATTCCCCGATGGTGCACTTCTACCCCACGATCCTAGTCCATCCTCACTTCCTCCAACACCATTTGGTATACGGCTGCACTGCCAAGGACAGCGTAGCATTCACTCAGCAGAGAAGGTGATTGGCTGCAATCTTCGATCCTTCCATGACCTGTTCTTCTTCCGTGAACTAAACTTCACTGTTCACCTTTTCCTCTCTTCTGCTGCATTCACCTGCTGCTCGCTCTCTCTCTCTTGCACAGCCACACACTCACTACACTCACAAAAAGGAGCTCCTCGTCCTCTTCTTCTCCTGTTCTCACTTGTCCGTTCGGTCTTCTGTTTAAACCATTGACAACAAGGAACACGTTGAAAGTACGACTTCAATTTACATATCAGCAATTTAAGTAAACACAGTGTTGCAGCCATTTTGTCTTCAAAGCTGAAACCAGACACGATAATGAGGAACAATTCAAAAAGACCTTCTCAGAGTACACCAGAGGGCTTCATTTAGGTACGTAGGTCCATTTATTGTCACAATATAACAGGTTACATAGTGAAAAAATGAGCTTTGTAACTCCCTTCTGCTACACAGCAGACAATAATACATTAATACAGAATAAATTGTGAAAAATTATAAACTGGAAACTTCTGTATCTCTTCCCAGAAGGCAGCAGGGTGAACAGGCTGTGGTTGGGTGGGTACTGTCCTTTAGTATCCATTGGGCTCTGCGTAGGCGCCTCACTCCACCTCACCAATGTAAAAGCTGACTAGAGCTTGGTGTGGGAATTTGGCCTTCTTAAGCTTCCTCAAGAAATATAGTCGTTTCTGAGCTTTCTTCACCAGCGTGGAGATGTGAGACGACCATGTCAGGTTCTCTGTGATTCCCAGGAACCTGAAACTGTTCACCTGCTCCACCTCAGCTCCACTGATGTAGACAGGGGTGTGTGTCTTTATCTCCTTGGTTTTGCTGACGTTGAGCAGCAGGTTCTTCTCTGCAAGATTAGGAATTTCCTCCCGACATGAAGTCTCATCGTTGTTTGAAATCCGGCCGGTGATGGTGGTGTCGTCCACAAACTTCACAACAGAGTTCTCTCTGTGTTGGAGGATGCAGTCGTGGGTGTACAGTGTGAACAGGAGGGGGCTGAGCACACAGCCCTGGGGGGCTCCGGTGTTGAGCACTAGAGTGGAGGTGAGTCCGCCAATCCGAACTGACTGGGGTCTGTTTGTGAGGAAGTCCAATATCCAGTAGCAGAGTGTTATGTTTAAACCCAGAGTGCTGAGTTGGTTGATCAGCTCCATGAGGGAGATTGTGTTGAACGCTGAGCTGAAATCCACAAACAGCATTATGATGTTTTTTTCTCAAGGTGTGTGAGGGCTGAGTGGAGGGCAGTGGAGATCCTCTGTGGATCTGTTGGTTCTGAAAGCAAACTGGTGAGGTTCCAGGCTGGCTGGGATGTTGTTCTTTATGTGCTGAAGAACCAGTTTCTCAAAGCTCTTCATCAGAACGGGAGTGAGTGCCACATGGCGGTAGTCGTTCAGACTAGACACTGCAGACGTTTTAGGTAGAGGAACGATGGTGGCTGTCTTAAAGCAGGTGGGAACCCTCTCCTGAGGCAGCGAGATGTTGAAAATGTCAGAAATAACATCAACAGGCTGACTGGCACAGGATTTTAGTACACGGCCGGGAATGTTTTCAGGCCCAGCTGATTTCCTCATATTCACTCTCAGCAGGACTCTCCTCACATCTGCTGACAGGGGCCGGTCCTCTGGAGGTGGAGGAGACTTTACAGCTGACTCCTTGTTGAGGAGATCAAGCATAAAAGGTGTTTAGTTCATCTGGTAATGTGGCCTCACACATGACGTGGGAGCTCCTGCTTTTGTAGCCTGTGATGTTTTAGATGGCCTGCCACATATCTTTGGTGTTGTTGGTGTTGAGGTCTCTCTCCAGTCTCTGCTGATGTCGCCTCCTTGATGCCAGCTTTCAGTCTCGCTCTGACGGTGCTGTAAGCTTCTTTATCACCCGACTGAAAAGCAGCTGTTTTGGCTCTGAATAGAGCCCTAACCTCTCGTTTTAGTGGTCACCGCATCATTGGCACATTTGACAATGTTTGATGTCACTGATGATGTATATTCCTCAGGGTTGATGTGGCTCTCCTGGGCGGCGGCCTCTCTGAACACACACCGATCTGTGCTCCCAAAACAGTCCTGCAGAGCTGCTGTAGATTCATCTGTCCACACTTCGACTGTTTTAACTGTTGGCTTGACCCTTTTAATCAGCTGGCTGTAAGTGGGCTGAGGAAGCAGCGAAATATGGTCCGATAAACCAAAATGGGGACGGGGAGGGCTTTGTAGCTGCCAGGAATATTGGTGTAGACGTGGTCCAGCGTGTTTGATCCTCTGGTGGGGATGTGGACATGCTGATGGAATTTAGGTGACACTGTTCTGAGATCTGTTTTGATGTTTGCGTGTTAAAAGATTTTCTTCAACAGGGGTTTGGTTTGCAAACATGTCACCTTTTTCATCCCTCCTGAGTTTGCAGGTCTGATTTTTAAACTAACATTGTCTAACTGTCTGCTTGCTGTAGCTTCATATTAACTGCACGTACGTAAGTGTGTTATCGATCTTCTTATCTAACTCTCTGCAAACAGGAAATTGGTAAGTGGAGTTCTGCCTAATCAGTTTCACCTGCTGAGCTCAATCAGAAAGATTCTGACGCATCTTGTCACCATCTTACTAGATGATGATCTAAACGTGCAGCTCTGTCTTTAAATACTTGGCCTCCGCTGTGAATCGGAACCTCTGCTCATGTTTCCCTCTGACTCCATTTTTGAAGGTAACAAATGACTTCATTAGTAGGCCATGCACTGTGTGTGAATTAATGTTCTAATTTGTCTTTCAGATCTCACCTTCAAAGACCGTTCAGGAGAAATCCCAGGTGGGTGATGAGTTATTTATTTAACCATGAAGAAGCTCAGATATAATCTCTTTCTAAACGGAGACCTGGCTAAGAATGTCCACTGACACACATGACAATAATACATTAAAACATCTTCCAAGACACCTATACATACACTTAAAGAATCCAGCCTATGGGAAACATCTACACTCCTACTTAAAGACATCTGTAACCTGGGACTTGAACTCCATAAGAGGTACCAGCACCTGTAACTGGAGAATCTTCTGTAAGGAGTTCAATGTTGACGGTGTACAAAATGATATTACTCATCTCTACGTCTGTAATGTGTGCTACAACTCTCTAAGCCTCAGTACCTTAAAATGTTTGATGCAGTCTCTTCATTTTGCCTAATCTCTACTAGGGCTCTATGAAATCCAGATTCCAGAAGTTATTTTTCCCCCCAAATTCTGTGTTTTACAATTTAAGCACATTTTGTCATCAGAAACAGTGTAGTGTGGTGGATGAATACAATTTCATCATTTCAATAAGAAATATTAAAAATGTAATCAATATAATGAATGTGATGAATCATGCAAATATGCATATAGAAATATTCAAATGTGCAGTTATTTATGTGGACATAAATGTAGGTTATTCAAATACTATAAAACTACAAATACACAATACAGTACATCCTGATAGTTAAATTATATATTCTGGTTGGTCAGTGGGTAGTTTATTAGGCACACCTGTACAGATTAATGTGAGCCAACACAACTGTGATTTTGACAGATCTGTGAACAATATTTGAGAGAAATAGGCCTTTTGTGTACATAGAGAAAGTCTCAGATCTTTAAGTTCAGCTCATGATGAATGGGGGCAAAAACAAAAGTGTTGTGTTTATAATTTTGTTCAGTGTATGTTTTCAGTGGTGTATAAAGACCTTATGAACCGTTATGTTTTTATTACCTTAGAATGAGCCTATTCTACAGTATTTACATACACCGCGGGTCCTCTTACATTGAAGTCGCCATGTTTCTACAGTAGCCCAAAACGGAAACACAGCGCTTCAGGGCGCGTTTTGTCACTACGTTCTTCTTCTTCTTGTAGAATTCTGGCAGTGTAGACACTCATCACTACGTTGAATACGTATGTTACGTGGAAGAAGAAGTAATACTATACAGCAGCGGCCGGCTAATAATTTTGTGTGATGAGAATATCAGACACAATATTTACATTAAACATTATGGTGTTTGGTTAGCTCAGTCTGTAAAGTGCAGGATTCTCTTCTAGAAGGTTGTGAGTAAGATCACATGTTCCGCATCCATCAACCTACAGATGCTTTTGCATTTCCCCAGTATCTCCAGGCAGAAGACTTTTAGGGGAATCACGTTTTCTGACGGCTCTTTTAGAGGTGTGTCAAGCAGGCTGCAGACTCTTTTAAGTAAAAGCCCCCAATTCAACTCCAGTATATTGTTTCTGGCGGGCAGTTTTGACGAGGGTCATAATCAGAGAGAATTAATATGTTTCTCTTGTCAGTGTTTGTATAAACTTTATCTAATGTGTCGTTTATAATGGACTGTGGTGCACAAACAGTGACAGTGTTTCACACTCTTTGCTTACATTTTCCATGTTGTCTGTCAGTGGCCAAGTCACAATAACACATGGTTTTACTGAATAATTAAGTACATTTAATTTCTTAAATAGGTTATTACTCGACTACTGATCATTTCCTCCCACGGGTTTTCTGCAGGACAGCGTTCATATGCTGCTCAAACACACCATGTTATAAGTGGATCTGACAGGGGCTACTCTTGTGTGGGCAACGCTCCTCCTTGTTTGCAAAGCTTGACCTGATGTAACTATTTCATTTTTTGTTTTTTTGCATTTACAGATGTAATTCTTGCTAGTGTGCTGACTTTCTTCAATATGATGGTGTGTGTGTGCCCTCGGTGAAACACCGGTAACAGCAGAGGACAGAAGCTGCGCCTGTAAATGACACCAAAACATACCCATATACTTTTTCTGTTGGTTTGGCATAAGTGCTGTGAAAAAAATGCATTTTGCAATTTGTTCACTGTAAAGTACAACGATAGCTGGAATCAAGTAACATACTCACATTATATAAACTAAAAATTTGGAGTTCCTTCTTGCAACACACAACATATACTTAAGTGTAGGCCTATATGAATATATGGTAACAAATAAAATAAAACAATACAGTTATTTATTTACACATATACAGACACAGTGCATTTTTAAAATTTGCATCTGGGGTGAATGTAAACAGCAGCAACCAGGTGATAATATGAAATTTTCATCTTCACAATATACAGTCTGACATCTGGGAGTCCATCTTAACTGCGTTTGAGCACCAAACATCATCGATGTAAAACAGTCCGCGTCCTCTCCTCTTGAGTCGTTCACTGACAGCTCGGAACATGGACCACCTGTCGAGTGCTTGATCCGGGATGTTGATGAGGCAGGTCTCTGAACTCCGTTCTCTGGTCAACATGAGTACCGTTTTGTCCAGACCGGATCTTAAGGAGCAGAATTAGGCTCAGCCTAATATCTGTGACTGTCTGAGAAAGCACAAGACTACAGGAAAGGGGAGAAATTGTGTTAGTAACATGCAATAATGGGATGAGGTTGCATACAGAGGGAGCGAAAGTAGAGGAGAGAGGAGCTCAGTGCATCATGGGAAATCCCCCGGCAGTCTAGGAGTATAGCAGCATAACTAATGGATGGTTCAGGACTACCTGAGCCAGCCCTAACTATAAGCTTTATCAAAGAGGAAAGTCTTAAGCCTACTCTTAAATGTGGAGATATATTTGTATTTGATAAAAGCTAGATTTATACCTGAACAATCTGTTGCAATTCAATACAACAGCTCTGCTATAAATTCTACCTTTTCCAAGTTTATAATGTTCAGTTTTTGTTGATTTTGTCTGAAACATGTAAATTCAGTTACATGTTTGTTACTGAGCTCATAGTTAAAGTTGCTGTTGTGCTGGAATACGTTATACGTTGTCGTATATTTACAGACATGAGGCGACGCTTAGTTTCCAGACTTTTGGTAGAAGTTAGAAATGTTTGAAATATCATGTCCTATCTAACAATGCTGGGAGGAGCAACTGAGGCTGATACTGTGCTTTTCTGTTCCTCTGTGTTTTTCTGTTAAACACACTTTAATCCTCATTTACAAGCAGAGAAGAGACGAACAAGAAACATCACAGTGTTACATTTATAATCCTGTTATTGTCCTTTTATAGCTGATGTGTCTGTTTACTGTGTTCACAGGAGCATCTCCAGAGCCGTCTGTCAAGATACTTAATCAAACGCAGGACGTGGCCCTGCTGCAGTGTGAAGTTGAGGTGCTTTTCCTAAACCTACAGTAGAGTGGCAGGACAGTGCTGGAAACAAACTTCCTGCTGAGGAGCCACAGGTCTCAGAAAGAGGAGGCAGCTTCTACATCACCCTCCAAACTACTGTGATGAAGACCGACCGCTATCGCTGTGTAGCCACACAGGAGGAGATCAAACATCGGATTTATACTGAGATCCACGTGTTTATCTGTGGTGAGATTCTTCCTGGTTGTGTTTTTAACATGTCATTCATTTTAATAGTTGTGTTATTAGTATTTAAGTGTCTTCAGACTGAACTCAAAGCAGGTTGTGATGAAGACGTCTGCAGAAGTGTAAAAAGTGTCAAACTGAGTGAAAGCTTCACTCTTATACTGAGACTCTGAGACTTCATGAATCTACAGAGATGAGAGGAAGAATGAGAGGGTCTGCAGGGAAATAACAGAAAGAAACTCTGAGATCAGTCTGATCAAACACAGGAACACAAGAATTTAGTAAACTTCACTCACAAACCCAGTAACAGATTTATAAATGGCTGCTGCAGCCTGATCCTGAGGATCGACATGAAAACAAGTTACACTGATAACTGAAAGATGACTTTCTTATAATTATGAGAAGATACTTTTCTGTAGTTATATGAAATCAGTGACTTTGTTGATGAAAGATAAATTTAAAAAATGACTTGTGTAAAGCTGCAACAACAATTATTTTCATTTTTTATTACTCTCTATTTTTTAACATAATTTAAAAAAAATTAGTAATGTAATGGTAAAGAACGCTTTGTCGCCCACTGTGTCGAGCAGGAGCACATCAGCCATATAACCAGTGCTGAGTGAGCTCATCCTATTGGTGGTTTTATCTGCAAATAGTTTTATACTTTAGCAGCATGGCCGCCTCAGTAGTAGTTCTGTGTAGGTAATAACCAGTGTGCTGTACATGAGATACAGTTTACATTCTGAGTGTGACTCTAGGTTTTGTTGTGTGTTTCAGAGAAACTGTTTGAGGACACGAGCAGCAGAGGGGACGTCACAGGATGGTTTTTTAGTGGATTATCTTTAGGAGCTCTACCTCTGGCAGTTCTATCTTCACTTGTAGCTACAAAGTTCATCACAGTACGCTGTAATAAAGGTGAGTTTATATAATGGATTGTATCAACATATTCACAGACATGTGCAGACATCAACATCACAGATACTTAACAGAAACCATCTCATGTCATAATGGTCTCATCTTTTCAGATATATAAATATATATAATGTCTTTATTTGACAGGAGCAGCTGAAGAGAGACCGGAAACCAGGGAGAGAGACATGATGACATGCAGCACAGGATCCGAACTTGTGTAATCCAACCTGTGCGCTACACCAGGTGAGCTACTGGACGCCCTTATGTTTATGCCTTTATTTATTGGTTCTTTGATAAATATAGCTGTAAATATAAATTGTCCATTAAATTGATGTTGTCCTTTTGATTTCCCAAAATGTGAAATTATTTCTTTAAGTTTTTTTAAGATCTTTGAACATCGTTCACTTCTTGTTTTTCCATTTTGTCTCTGGAAACATTTGAAAGTAAAAGTCCTGAATATTCTGCCTGTCTGCTGATACTCACCACCATTTAAATGATTTGATTATCTCCTGAAGTGCAACTGTAAAAACAAACTGTGCTGTTATGTCCTGATTCTTAAAATGATCGAATACACCAAAATATCTGTGCAGTATTCTGAGGTGAAACATCAGCTCTGAGTCAAAGCTCGCTCATTATTTGTGTTTGTTTGATGTCATCTGGTTTGTGACTGAAATATTCACAAATGACAGAACTAACAGGTCTAAAACAAAGGGAATGAATAATCAGAAAACACATTGTAGATAGTGGCGAGGCAAAACTATTTAGTAATGTTAAACTAATATGTTGGTAACAATATGATAAACTTCTAACAATAAAATGGTTTCATCAGTGCAATATTTGGATTATATAATTGGTAATATGATGAAATAATGGGGTAATAACCTGATAATAATGAGGTAATATAGTATAATATTTAAATAGTTTAGAATATAGGTTGATGTCACAATATTATTCGCTTCTATCAACACAATATCTTCAAAATCACATGAAAAACATTCTGTCCTGTTTCAAGGTAATACTGTATAAATTTATTGGTTATTATAAACACTGATACTGATTTATCTGCAATTACTCATATTAATTTATCGATCGGGCTCTAGTACAAATTAAATGTTTAATGCTGTGACTTTTTACCTGAAAAACAAATTCTCTGAATCAAGGCTGCAAAATGCTGAACTACCTTTTTCCATTTCATTTATTAGTAATTTTCTGTCCTCGCACAATGCAGTGTTACATATAACATTTTACAGAGTGCACATCTGTTAAGTTTCTGTCAACTCTACAGTAACTTTACCTTTGCCTCCAACCTTAGTGATCACCTTACAGTGGTTTTTCATCTTTATTTTATCGTTAGGTTACCACATTGTTACTAAAATATTACTCTAATTCTATTCTAATTGCCGCGTTGCTATCTCTAAATGTGTTTTCTCATTATTAACCTTTGCTTTTGACTCTTAAAGTGTTACATACATTTAGTCTAATATTATCCAGATATACCCATTGTTAATACGAAGCTATTACCCGGTATTACTTCAGTAATTACATGGTATAACATATTACCTCTTTAATATTAAAGTATTACCATGTTACCTGAGGTCGCATTTCAAAAAAATCAGACTATGAAGGTAAATATGGTGCAAAATGTGAGAACTTGTAGACTTGATGTGAGCACTTGTAGAACAAAAATCTGAACTTGTATGTTGGAATTTTTTTGGCACATTGTAAGGCTGTGCCATGTTGAGCGAGTACATTTGTGAAGTTGCAGAGACAAATTCGAGAGGTTGTAATTACCAAGTTGTGGTTGTACTGGAAAATGGACTCAGGTAAAACAAACAAAAAACAAACAAAAAGAGTAAATGTTGCATTTCAAGTCTACAGCTGTCTTTGTATTTATGTAAATATCAATCCACACATTTGTGAATATATATTGAGAACACGCGTGTGTGGAAGGTGTTTGAGTGTAACTTTCAACATACAAGTTAAGATGTATTTTATACAAGCTTTCATGTTTTTTTTCTTTCTGGGACTTCAAATTCAGCTCACATGTTCCTGAATGTTTTATACAACCAAGAATTTTAACATACAGGTTCAGATTTTGTCCAACAAGTTGTATTCTACAAGTGCTCACATTTTGTATCGTAAAGTAGCCCAAATCTGAACTGGAAAAAATCAGATCAATGTGAAACAATCGATCTGGCCTAGAGTCAAGGAAAAAACTATGGAGATCAATAAA
>NW_024043372.1:4179962-4331049 GCF_014851395.1 Micropterus salmoides
TGGCACAAGATATTTCTCAATGACAAAATGTACACACTTTGGGTTTACATACTTTTGAAACTTTGTGTTTTATATTTAAATTGACAAAAGATGATGTACCCTAAACAGTCTGTTACAATTCAATACACGCTCTGCTATAAATTCAGCCTTTACAAATTATAATGTTCAGTTTTTGTTGATTTTGTCTGAAACATGTAATTCAGTTACATTTTGTTACTGAGCTCATAGTTAAAGGTGCTGTTGTGCTGGACTACGTTATACTGTCCTATTTACAGACATGAGGCGACGCTTAGTTTCCAGACTTTTGGTAGAAGTTAGAAATGTTTGAAATACATGTCCTATCTAACAATGCTGGGAGGAGCAACTGAGGCTGATACTGTGCTTTTCTGTTCCTCTGTGTTTTTCTGTTAAACACTTTAATCCTCATTTACAAGCAGAGAAGAGACAAACAAGAAACATCACAGTGTTACATTTATAATCCTGTTATTGTCCTTTTATAGCTGATGTGTCTGTTTACTGTGTTCACAGGAGCATCTCCAGAGCCGTATGTCAAGACACTTAATCAAACGCAGGACGTGGCCCTGCTGCAGTGTGAAGTTCTTGGTGCTTCTTCAAAACCTACAGTAGAGTGGCAGGACAGTGCTGGAAACAAACTTCCTGCTGAGGAGCCACAGGTCTCAGAAAGAGGAGGCAGCTTCTACATCATCCTCCAAACTACTGTGATGAAGACCGACAACTATCGCTGTGTAGCCACACAGGAGGAGATCAGACATCAGATTTATACTGAGATCTACGTGTATATCTGTGGTGAGATTCATCGTAGTGTTATTTTTGTATTTCGATCGCTGTGTTATTAGTTTTCATTTTATTTAGGCTGCAAAAGGGGAAGCACACATGACCAGCAGGTGGTCATAATGTTATGGCTGTTTGGAATAACATGCTGATTGCAAAAAAAAAAAAGATATAAATATGTGTTGATCTGATATATTTTAGGCTAGATCTACAGCTCTATCTGAAAAGACATTGTTTGATCAGTTAAAGCTGATGTAGCATCCGAAAATGTTGTGTTGGCTCGGTACTAAGTTGTAGCACAGACATTGCAGATGTAGAGATCAGTGACGTCAGAATCAAGACTCTCCACTAGTTTCTCCTGATGTGTCTTTAAGGTCGGACTCTGTGGGTCACGATGTAAACGACACATCAGCCTTTTAAACTGTTGGTGAAACTAACCAGTGTGCTGTACATGATATACAGTTTACATTCTGAGTGTGACTCTAGGTTTTGTTGTGTGTTTCAGAGAAACTGTTCAGCAAAGGGGACGTCACACGGTGGTTTTTTGGTGGAATCATTTTGGGAGCTGTAATTGTTGTTGCAGTTCTAGCTTTGCTTGTAGCTACAAAGTTCATCACAGTACGCCGTAATAAAGGTGAGTTTATAAAATGGATTGTATCAACATATTCATCATGTACATCACAGATACTTAATAGAAACCGTCTCACGTCATGATGGTCTCATTTTCTTAGATATAAGATATTCATTTTTTTTTATTAAACTCATTCTTTTTGCCTTTATTGGAGCAGCTGTAGAGAGACAGGGAAACAGGTGAAGAGCCAGGATGACATACAGCACAGTGCCAAAATTCATTAAAAAATTCACTGAGCCTTTATTTGTTGATGAGGCCTCTGGTTCTCATTCTGATTGTTTGAAATAAATATAGAAAGTTATAAATACATACATGTTTCTACATTTGGATTTCCTCAAATGTCTGATTAAGTTTTTTTTAAACAGATCTTTGAATATCAGTCACTTCTTTGTAAACTAAAGTCCTGAATATTCTGCCTGTCTGCTGATACTGACCACCATTTAAATGATTTATTTACTTCTGTGAAGTGTATTTATAAAAGCAAACTTCCTGCGCTGTTATGTCCTGATTTTTAAAATTACTGAATACACTTAATAATAAAATAATGTGGTAATAGGTTGATAATAAAGAGGTAATAATGAAGTAATACCATGTAATAAGCAAAGTAATAACCAGGTAGTAGCTTGGTAATAACTATCGGTGTATCTGCGCAACTCATCAACGTAATCGATTAACACAACAATTTGCACAACATGCATCACCGCATAGTAACGAAGTGCTGCGCCCGTCAGGGAGAACAAGCTGCAGCTAATAAATCTCGCCATCTAAAGTTGGGGAGTATTTTAGACAGAGACTCAGAGACAGCGTGGTGCATCGTGAGCTCCTTAAATTGCAATGCCTTATCACAGTTTAGTACAACTGCTGTGCACAGTGAAGTCATCCTGAACGTGTGCGAAACAGAGGGACAAAGTGACAGGGCGGCGGGACGGAGGGAGCAGGAGGAGCAGGAGGAGCAGGAGGAGAGTGGAGGTGAAGTTGTTGCTAAGCATGGAGTAGCTCAACCTGTAGGGAGGGAGCGTCATTTACACTGGGGACAGGTAGCCACCACTTTTTGAAAGCATTTGTAAAAAATGTTCTGAAAAATATCTTGCACCAAGAAATGTTAATTAACAAATAAAATTGCTATGAGAGGTTTATTTGCACAATAAGCCTGTAATGCAGTGTAAATATAGAATAAATCTCTGAGAAAAAGAACAAGCTACTGATTACTGCATTACATTCTATTATATTTTTATATTCTGAATTGTCACCTGCCACCTAAATTTTGTCCTTCCCTTTATAAAATAAATACATTTCCACCATAAATGGGTGCAGAAAATGTCTCCAGAAGTCATGCAGGAAATTAAGTGTTTAATACTCAAAATCTTAAGTGGGAGGAGCCCAAGACATCAAACATTTCATCAATATGTTTTTAAAAACTAAATTCAAATTAAATAAGCTAATTGATCATTAAGATGAAAAGGTGCCATATGCACATTAAAAAACACTTAGGCTACTTCTGTCATGCCTGCATGGTTGTAGACTCAGCTGGGATTACAGTTGATCTACAGGAGAAACATTTGAGAGCAATACAGAACGCCTGAGAGCCTTACTGAATTGTCACCGCAGACATTTCCTCAATAAAGTGGTGCAAAAAAATTCACCAAGTGTTTAAAGCCCAAATTTTTCAGGGGGAGGACCCCCCCGAGTTAATATTATCAGTGTTAATTATTATCAGAAAAAGAGACAGATGTTAGAGTTACTGTGTAGAGGTCATTTACTGTTGCTGTACAGACGTACTTTGGTTAGGCGGCAACAGGGAGTGAAAACAGGTGAAAACATGAAAGATTTCTGGGCTGGGCTAAACCCCCAATGTTTCAAGAGCCTGATGTTGATGTTACTGATCACTACATCTGCTGATTATCAGCTGATTCTGGGACACAAACACACAAAGTTCACTCTGAGATACTTGACGTGGTTCTTTAGTCCAGCAGCTCAGCTTCTACAGACTATTTCACTGATTCAAACAGAAACAGTAAAATGGCTTCAAGTTTATTTCCTGTTAAACGTACACTTAGACCCGTGCTGTGACCTTAATAGGGGTAACGATTCTACAAATCTATGTTCGGTTCAGACCTCGATTTTTGAGCCATGGTTCAGTTTTTGATCACTGAATCATGACTGGACCAAAAGAGTCACGTGACACTCTGCCCTAACTATAAATACAGCGTTTCCCACAATGCTTTTCTGATGTATTAACAGCTCCCAAAGTATATTTGGCGACACATTTTAGCATTTTGCAGAGAAACGCAGAGAGAGATGTTTTCTGGTACAATTTTACATTAAAGAGGGACAGTGAATGCACCAGTGCAGATGTCACTCAGTATCATGTTGTTTTCAATCCTGCTGCTGTGAAAACGGGAACAGAGACACATACAGAGAGAGACAGAGAGAGAGAGAGAGAGAGAGAGAGAGGGAGGCGAAGCAGGCCGGTTGGGTTTACAGTAAGAAAGCAGAGGTGATGGTTTGTGTGTAGGAAACACGTGAAGAGACAGGGAGCAGATTCAGTTGGCGAGTAAACACTAAAATAAGATGGAGACTGAAGCAGATTACATTAAATGAAATAATGAAATAACCTACTAGAAAACAAATATGTCATACACCACAAAGGTGACTATGTTGTAGCACACTAGTTGCCGATGTAGAGATCAGTGACTTATTTCTCCTGATGTGTCTTTAAGGTCGGACTCTTTAAAAGGTCGCCTTTTAAACTGTTGTTTAACTGTTAAACTCTATCACTGCACGCTACACATCACAACAAATGTCAGAAAATAGTGAAATATACCCACGGTGACATCGTTAAATATCTTGTTTTGTTCAATGAAGAGTCCAAAACCCAAAGATATTCATTGTACAGTGATAAGTGGGACTAATAGATGAATAGTTAGTAAAATGTTTTTCTCTCTCTTCTGCACACTGTACTGAATGTTTTAGAGGGAAGGAATGAAAACTACGTTTCTAGTGCTCTAACTGTTTATATCTATTCTTCATCACTAAGATCACAGGCGCAGCTGCAGAGCCGTCCATCATGATAGTTGATGTCACAGAGTTTGGGGTCCTGCTGCAGTGTGACGTTCTTGGTGCTTTTCCTAAACCTACAGTAGAGTGGCAGGACAGTGCTGGAAACAAACTTCCTGCTGAGGAGCCACAGGTCTCAGAAAGAGGAGGCAGCTTCTACATCACCCTCCAAACTACTGTGAAGAAGACCGAAACAAACCTACGATCAATAGTTAACATCACTGTGCCAGGTGAGATTCATCTTCGTGGTTTTATCTTCAAATAGTTTTGCATGTTCACGGTGTTATTTAAATGTTTTAGGAGCCGCCTCAGTAGTTGTTTTGTGTAGGTAATAACCAGGGTGCAAACTATGGGGGAGCTTAGTTCCTCTTAATAAGACATCAGCTCCCCTAAAAGCATGATTTGTGATATTGCTGTTAAAATATTAACAGCATGCTTTATCGACGTTAATCTCTATATTTCTCTATCATCATGGATGCGGCGCGTCAGACTTCATCTAGTCAGAGGGAACGATCACCGACCGTCCACAGCAGACCAGTTGCTCCGCGATCTCCCGCTGCGGTACACTGCAGCGCCCCACTTCCTCTCTGGTACAGGGTGTGTGTGTCGCTAGTACGCTCATCCCTCTGGCTGGATGAATATTACGCATGATCCACGCACAGCTGGGGGCTCTCCGCAGCGCCAAGCAACTCTCTAAATTCTTCCCTCTCACGGAGAAAAGAAAGAACAGGTCGCAACAGACAGCGACCGTTGATAATAATAATAATAATAACCTAATTACTATAATTATAAGACAAACATGCCTGATACTTTCACAGTCAGCCCCAGGCCTACATGCTTGCAGCTATTAATGATCAGCAAGAAGCTCAGTCTGTTGTTTGGCAGTTGAGTTCAAATATCCTTTTTAAAGGGTAACTTTAGTAAAAGTAGTGTTTTTGTTAATGGAGTCTTGGTGGCTTTGAACAGAACAATATCGGCTGTTTCTGGTTGAACAAAAAGGACCTTACTACAAAAAAAGGTCGATCTCTGTGTGGATCCTTTCCATAATGTTGTCAGACGCTTTTAATAATAATCTGAGCCTGAGTCAGTTTTGTCTTCATTAGTCACACAGACACAAAAACATGGAAAAACAGGTTTAAAAATACTGAAGTTACCCTTCATGTGCAGTTTATTGGCAAATCCGGATGTTTCTAAAGATTTAATTGTAAATATCTACAGCCTTAGAAGAGATCTATGTGAAGCATGTTATGGTCAGTTGTTGGTTAGACTTACACAGTTCAAAATACAGATTCCAATAATCACAGTCTGCAGCCTCCTGAACAGTCAACACCACTGACAAGAGATCAGTGGAGATGAAACAAGTTTCACAAAGGCTGTTTTTATTTCAGTTTTTAATCTCAGGTCTCTGCAGCTCAACAATGTTAACAACTGTTTGATTAAGATCACAAAACATTTCTGAACCCTGTATGTTGCTCTGATTAATTTTATCATCGTATCTCATTTGTATTTTCTCCTCTCTCCATAGACTGTAGAAAGAAGTGGATAAAGACACCACGACGTCACCTGCTGGTTTGTGGACTAACGTTTTGGCTCAAATTTGGCATATTGGCCGTCGCCATCTTGGTTGTTTAGAGGGTTGTTTGGGGAGGCGATGGGGCAGTGGACAAGACGCATGCCTGTGGTGTGAGAGACACAGGTCCGATTCCACCACTGTGTCCCTGAACAAGACACACAACCCCTCGTCGCTCCAGAGGCGTGCGACCTCTGACATATATAACAAACTAACAAATGGAAGTCACTTTGGATAAAAGCATCAGCTAAATGTTTACATGTTAGAAACAGAAGTGATCATATTTTCACTCATCAGGAAAGTGTTTACTGAGGTAATAAATCAAGTTGGGTCATTTTCATATAGAGTTCTATACAATCAGACTTCTTCATGCAGTAACTGGAGTGCTGATCTAGTATTCAGGTTTAAGGAGGGTTCCCTCTTGCCTCTTTCACACTGTTGTTAAAGACATGATAGCACCTAAATAAAAGGAGGAAGCTACATACATATCCCAACATAACAGAGCTTTAAAAAGAGCGACCTGATAAAAGTATTAGAATTGATCAAATCCAAATATTTATATCCAACAGGTCAGGGGCTAAAACCAAAAAGAACAGATACCCTAATTAATCAGGTGATTTGTTAAACCAGCAGATCCCAGATCTGGTTCTCAGATTAAAATCTGTAACATGGGCTAAATGCAGTAATGTAATTGTACCTCAACCATGTAGTGCCTTCAAACTTCTACAAAAGCTTGAGCTGTAGTATAAGATAAACCTCTATTAATCCTTTGTAGAGGAAATTCAGGTTAATGTTTGATACTGTTTTCTTTTGGTTAAAAGTTCTACTAGTCTGAATAAGTTGGTAATAATTGAACCCATCTATCTCTATGAGCCCAAAACACAAAGCCTGAAACTTTTTCAGACGCTGCAGGAGGTTTTTTTCTGCAGCTGTTTGTTTGAATGTTTGTGTAACAGGAAAAATAATCAATGAATATTCCTCATTTAGTTTTTTGGTTTCGTCCCCGGTGTGAAACGATCTGTGGGCAGCTAAACGTGGGAGGGGACTGAACTTTTGTTTGTTATTGGAGTTTACTTGTTTTAGAAAGGTATGTAGACTAGCGGACTGGCCCCCAGGAGCACCGGGAGATTTCCTGGTGGCCGTTTTGGCTTCCCGTTAATTGTCTACTTGACCACCAATACAGAAAACGTTTTTACTCCACGCATCAGGCCCGTCTCGAGGCCTTTTCAGACGGGGAGCGACTCTCTGCCTGCGTACTCTCTTGGATCCGCTGGGTCTCTCTGAGCTCCTCATGTGAACAGACAGGCAGACAGCGCTCTATCTTCTGTGCGCTACTGAATCGCTGCTGGTTTTATTTTTAGAAAAAAAGGTACATTGGCTAGAAATTATTGAAGGATGGACGTGTTTATTTCTGTTCTGTTTGCGTTGTTGCGTTGGACACCAGAGAGCGAGTCTTCAGTTTTTTGTCGGCTGAAGGAGCTTTTTGGACTTTTGTATTACTGACTCTGATCGTTGAAGCTTATGTTCAGTGAACATGTGAAGTGTTTAATGCTTTTGATATGACTGATGCTTGAAAAATAAAATAATTTAACATTAGAGCAAACTCTGTATATCTTATTCTCTAATAGCTTTTTGTGTCTAGCCTTGTACGTTTGTATATTTCTATGATTGGTTTCTCAGGTGTTTGTGAGGGTGCAGCCACAGCACCTTGAAAACTCAGTGTTCAGACAGGCTACTTGTTGGTCAAATGTTTGTATCTTGTAATGTGAATAACTTTCTTCCCAGGTGAACATAGTGCACAAACCTATACCAAGTTCAGTACCTAGTAGGTGTAGTTTTAACTTTTTTTTTACCAAGCTCATTGAACTTTAAATTAGATATTATGTCCTAAAACACGTCTGTATGGGATCTTTTACTTATCAAAGTTGTGCAGCCTGCAGTTTAATACGTGTTTGAAACAGTTTCAGACGTCACAAGTGAATCCAGGATCTGTGACTGTTCTTCTCTGGACCTCCATGCTGCCATCAGACCTGGTTTCTGTGTTAAATAAGTCTCAATAAAGAAATCCAAGATTTCCAAACCTTTCCATGTCAGATTAAAACCCTTCAGAGCAGTGTTTCTCAGCCCGGGAACCTCTGGGGAATGAATCATCATGTTGGGGATCACAGTACAGGATTATTTCTATTATACTGATGTTTCCTGAACGTTGCTTTCTTCCTACTGAAATATTGAATACTACTCGGTCTCTGTGTCCTCCAGTCAGCTGGAAAAACTCCTTTGGTTAAACTTTACATCACACTGAGTCTGCAGCCTTTGTTTGCTTCGATCAGCTGCTGCTCAGGGCCGGTATTTATCAAGCTTCTCAAAGTGCCATTTTAGTCTTAAGTGCTGAGAATTCATGAAATTTACTCCTACTTTTAAACTTAAGAATAAAAGCAAGTTATCAAATTTCTCAAAGCTAAGGATCACTCTTACTCTCCCAGTTATTTAAGACAGCTCGAGAGGTCTCTCAAGTGTTTAGGAGCTGCCAGTAGGGCTTGTGATGGCACTGTGACAGAGACATGCACAAATCTTTCAGAAGAGGAAGAATTTTTGAAGAATTTGACGACGCGCAGTTAATAAGACGGGGTAGGACAGTGCAGGCATAAACTATGTCAGCGAGTTGGTCTCATCACTGACTTTACACAAGATAAACTTTTTTATCTTTCATTTATTAGTGTGTAGGCCCATATCGTTATGTATTTATTGTTAAATGTGTGTTGAATATAAACTCCTCTTAGGAATTTCACCATTCAATGTGAATTTATCTGAGAATATTCTTAAATAAGGAAATCTCTTTAGTGATTGGTCCTTGGCTACATCGTCATCCAAAATCCTGTTTGCGGCGCAGCAAAGTGTCGCAAATCAGCTCTAAGACTGACACTTAAGATTTAGTCCTACACTTCACTCAAATTAGGACTATCATGCTTGATAACTTTTAAGCACAGCTTTGAGACAAGATTTATTTTTTACTCTTAAGTCACTTCTTAAATGAAATGAAGTCTGAAATTTGACTGACTAATTATTTTTTAACAAACCACTGTGTTTTGTTGAGGTCAAACATGTTAAATTAATTTCTTTAAAACATTTTCAAAGCTGATTTATAGATCCCCTAGCTTGTGTTTTAAGTCATATAAAAGTGAGAATAATTATGTGTGATGAGGTTAAATTCCCTGGTTAAAAATTATATGTTTGTCATTTAAATAGTTTCACTTCGTGATGTGAGATCTCTGTTTCACTGTAAAGTTCATTCTGTGTGTTTTTGCACTGGAGCCTTCATGTCACACTTCATTTCCTGTCATCTACTTTCAGCTGTTGAATAAAAGCATCAATGTCTCACAAACATTCCTAATGGTGCAGAGTATTTCAAGACAAATTTTATTTTAACATCTTAAAATCAATTGATATAAACCGTTTCAGACTTCACCAGGTGGTCTGTCCGCACCAGAGTTCGAGTCCAGCGTCAACGCCAACCAAAACGAACCGCACCCTTAATCTCCATTCTCAACAACGTGGCGCCCTCTAGTGCCTTCTAACTAAATGATCTCTCCTTTGTGTCAGATTCAGTAAATCAAGTTCACACCCATTCTTATTTACCTTTACTCTGTGTAGTTTCACTGAGAGCAGAGAGGTATAATGCTGTGTCTGGCACAGGGTTAAGGGGTCAGATTTAGTCCCTCTTACCAAGGAAACAACATGAAGTTGACATCCTTGGCTTGGAGCCTTCATTTTAAAGCGACACCAATTAAATAAAGAAACATGACACAGCTGCATCATCTGTACATTGTTTTGTTACAACCTGCTGCAATGATCTCTGTCGGAGGAGTAGACCAGCTGACGGCACCACAGAAAGGTTACAGACATCTTCACTTTACAGAAACACGTCTGTCAGAATTATGACATGTTAGAAACATCTCGTAGCCATAATAAACATTTCTGCATCTGTTGAAAGCAACAACAGTAACAGTTTACACTACAGCTACATGCACTACATAGAAACCCAATAAATATTAATGAGGATTTAGATACTAGTACTTATTTATTAGTTACTAGTAACTATTTCATTCTTACTAAAATAATTAAAATGTTAGTATGGAATAAGTACTAGTAACTAAAAAATAGGTCTCTAAATAATACATACTATTAAACTAAAAATAGTTAATACTAACTATTCGAATAAGTACTAGTAACTATGAATAGGTACTAGTGACTAAATAATAGATACTAGTAAAATGTTAACAGTTACTATTCGAACAGTTACTAGTTACTAATGAAAAGATGATATCTGACCTGCAGAGCCCCATTCATTTCAATGGCAAAAATCTGTGAGTAGTTAGTAACTAAAGAATAAGCACTAGTTTTTAAAGGAATAGTTACCAGTATATAAGAAATTGTTGCTAGTATCTAATGGATTAGTTACTAGTCGCTTTTAAATAGCGAATAAATGGAATAAATGTTAAAACTGCTTGCCATAGGCGTCTTGTCCGTTGCGCAATCATCACCCCAGCATAGTTAGCAAAATGTAAAGAAAGTAAAAGTACTTTTAGAGTATATGTTCCTTGATAGATGGATAGAATTCATTCATCCCCAATGGGAAATAGTTTTATGGTTTGCATTGGTTTACATAACATACAATTACAGTTACGAAACATACACAACTTACACAAAACACACAAGAGGTATGGGCAAGCAAACAAGCATGAGGGAGGTCAAGAGGAATGTAGCGGTCTGCAGTTGAAGGCGTCGCCAAATGAAGATGCACTATATTACCAAAAGTTTTGGGTCGCCTGCCTTTACATGCACATGAAGGTTAATAACATCCCATTCTTAATCGGTAGGGATTAATATGGAGCTGGTCAACCCTCTGCAGCTATAACAGCTTTAGCTCTTCTGGGAAGGCAGTCCACAAGGTTTAGGAGTGTGTTCATGGGAATTTGTGACCGTTCTTCTAGAAGCTCGTTTGTGAGGTCAGACACAGATGTTGGACGAGGAGGCCTGGCTCGCAGTCTGTGCTCTAATTCACCCCGAAGGTTTTCTGTCGGGTTGGGGTCAGGACTCTGTGCAGGCCAGTCAAGGGTCCAGCAATTTAAATGTTATTATACACCCACAACAACAGATGGCGCCAAATATCGGCAAAGCACATGCTGCCCTCCTGACTTGAAGTGGGTCACCCTCCCATCAAAACAGAGACACAGCTCGAAGTAGGTCAAGTTCACCAGCTGAGGAGGAGTTGATGCTAATTTTAAGATGATGGTGTTTTTTTCACTGAGATGCACAGAATAATTGGCAATAGAAATACCTGTAGACGGTTTATTTTCATTTCTGTAGCCTAAATATTAGGGTATAATATAATTGTGGGTTAGGGTTCTACTACAACTCATAACAGTGAAGTTATTGAATTTCATTGAAGATGAAAATAAAATTCACCAAAATTATACATATTTCTATGAACTAAGTATTGTAGTATCACAAGCAGGATTATGTGTGAGGTCATTTTGAAGACTCTACAGCATATAACAGGGAAGTTATTGAATTTTTTTTGTATAATAAAGTTCTCCAAAATTATGCAAAACTACATTTCTACAAAGTAAGTGTAGTATCACAAGCAGGATCAGTGATTTGTGGGGTGATTGTGGAGACAATACAGCTTATAACAGTGAAGTTATTGAATATTAAAAATAGGCCTACCTATTATTATGTATGTAAAAGTATTTATTCCCCAAACTAAGTGTTGCAGTATAACCAGTAGTATATAATGAGTGTGTAAGGTGATTTTGGGGGCACCACATTGTATAAGTGTGAAATTATTGAATATTTCTGCACTGTGTGTTTTCGGCTATTTATAGACGCACTCGTCTCGCTGCACGTAGAGACGTGTTATTTGTTCTGCTCCTTGTCTACTTAACTACGATAGTAAAGAGGCGTTGTTTGTGTTTTAAACACGTTTTGCTTACGAGTTATTGATCCCGGAAGTTCGAATCTGTGAATATATTTCCAACTTTACGTGTTGAAAAGCTTCGTATTGTCACTTTATTCACGACATGTAACTTCAAACATCTCAGCTAACGGTAGCTAATTCAGCTAACTAGCTAACCAACTAGCACTGTGAGGAAAACTTAACGTTTTCGGTAACATGGATGATCTTAAATTGCAGTCGACAGCTCGGGAGCTTCTGTTCTTCTGTTTCTGTCTGCTGACTTTGTCTGGAAAAACACTTGGGCTTCCAAACGGTAAGAAATCTAATGAACACTGATGCTAAAAACAATGAACAGTCACCAGCTAGCTGCCAGCTGTTCACTATATTTGGCTGGGACTGCGAAGTCATCGTGATCTTCTTCTTTACTTTTATTATTCCTCCGTCACGTTTTTTTTAGGCATCTAACGAGTCCCTAAGTTTTATTCAGGATTTTGAATACTTTCTGTTACGTTCCTCCAGATGGGGGCAAAAGAGGACAGGAAGTCAGGATTGTGTACAAACTAATGTATATTTACTCGATACTGACAAAGGAAAACCAACTCAAAACTACTCTCTCAAAAGGAGAGAGCGAGGTGAGACAAAAATAAACACTAAATAAACTCACTAAAGTCCTCTCTCTTCACTGAGGAGGTAACCAGACACTGTTCTGGGCTCACAAAAGCTCTAGGCTGGTGTTCAACCCACTGGCTGCTCACAGGTGCTGATCTGCCCTGTGGTTGCAACAGGTAGGAAGGGAAAACAGACCATGCTGTGAAAAAACCAAGCCTTCTTATCCTCCAGCACTGAGTGGTGATCAGGCAAACCTGCAGCTGAGGCATTGGGGGGAAGAGCCAGAGAGAGAGAGAAGCAAGACACACCCCAACCCAAACACATGACCCTTAGGGTCGAGGGTCGTAACACTTCCCAAAATATTAAACGTTTTCAAGGAAAAGGCTTAAAGAGGCAGGGGCATTTAAAGCAGAGGCTGAAATGAGGGTTGGTATAAGATAGAAATTTACATATTTAGCTGACGCTTTTATCCAAAGTAACTTAAAATTGCTATACATGTCAGAGGTCGCACGCCTCTGGAGCAGCTAGGGATTAAGTTTCCTGCTCAGGGACACAATGGTGGATGTCTCACAGTGGGAATTGAACCCAAAGGCAAGCATCTTATCTATGCGCCACCACACCGTGTGATCAATCACATCGCGAGACCAAACCTGTGTCCATTTCAAGAGCATAGCTTTTGCTTCAAAATTTTGGAGGCAAAAAAACAGTTGAACATTTCTGCACTAATTTATTGAAGGCATTCTGAGTTGTTTTTCAGATTTGTTTCTCAACTTTCTCACGTATTATCATCCCCTTCTGAGTCATCACACATGCAGGCTTAATTTAATTTCCCCTTGTTGGCAGAGGTGAATTGTTCAGCAATTCACCTCTGCTAAAAATAACGCGGGAGAAATGAAAACATGGTGGGGCATCTGCTGGAACTGTGACATCAGGAGAAAAAACTCGTCACATGCACATTACATCACATGTCACATGTCAATCTCAGCACATCTTATTGGATGTTGGCATTGTCCCACACACTACCTGCATTCTGAGCCTCCCAGGGGCCCTAAGCATAATTTTGCCCTCTTTACTTTTCTCGTGAGTCACAGTCACACCTGACACCGCGGCGCTCTCACTACAGTCCTCCCTCCTTTTAAACAGTCCGTCTCCGCTGGTTTGAACAGACATCTGCCCGCTAACTCAGTCCTCATGAAGTCTGTTAACCCTGGGGGCCAATCTGCTGGGTCATTTGGTGGAGCAGCAACTGTTTTATTAGGGTCTGAGCTGCGACTAACTGGTCCTCACAAAGATTGCTGTTAGAACGCGCACGTTTAATTTTGTGAAAGCGCGTATGAACGCATGTTCACGTGTGGCACGTTTTCCGAGCTGCAGTTTATAAACACCGTTGCCAGTCAGCGTTTATCAAATGTAATAAATAGTTTTGCTTCACATTTTTCAGACACAAACTCTGGCAAGCAACCAAGACACAGACAGGTTGTTTTTACATTTGATACTGATTTCTTTTTTAAAATTTATTATTATTTTTTAATCAATTAATTATTTTATTTTTGTCTATTAACACGCACACGCTTACTGTTTTATTTATTTTATTTCAATTTTTAATATTTTTTAATTTTTTAACACACACGCTTACTGTTTTATTTTATTTAAATTTTTAACATATTTTTATTTTTTTAACACACACACACGCTTACCGTTTTATTTATTTTATTAAAATTTTTAATATATATATTTTTTTTAACACACACGCTTACTGTTTTATTTTATTTAAATTTTTAACATATTTTTATTTTTTTAACACACACACGCTTACCGTTTTATTTATTTTAATTTTCAATATATAGTTTTATTTTTTTAACACAAAAACACATACGCTTTGATTACTTTACGCTTTAATTACTTGTTTTGTGAAATGTATGGGGTAGATTGTTCTTATGTTGTATGATGCTTTGGCAATATTGTTACACATTCATGCCAATAAAGCGAATTTGAATTTGACAGTCTGAGAGTTGCGCTGCGCAGCTGGGGTAGCAAGACAGACCGACAGAGATTGATTCGCTGCATCTGTGCATTGATCTAACAGTACTGTTATTTGCTTCCATCAAAGTTTGGGAGGAGAGAACATGTTTACTTTCCTCATCATAGATATGATATGTGTGTTCAGATATCGGATCTGCTGAAGTTAACGTGTGTGGACGGTCAAACTTTTTAAAGGTGATGGCCACTACAATAACGTAATTCACATCAGAGTGCAGGGCTTGCAGACTTAAAAATATTGTGAATTCTCATTAAATGGTGACGTTAGTCTGGTAATGATACTTTTTCTGAACATGTCAGAGAACACAGATATGTGGGAAAGATTCTGAATGTGCAGAAAGTTTTGAACATGAGCAGTAAACCTGCTAAAACACAAGAGCTATAAAAGTCCAGGAATTAAAAAATTACTTAATATATCATTGAAGTGAAAAGGTGCCACGTGTATATTAAAAGTGGCCATTTCCCTGAACAAAGACAAGAGGAGGCAGAGCGTGTGTGTTAGACCCCTTAGAAAAGTTGATTGACGGGAGAAAACATTTAAAAGCAACAGCTACAGAATGCCTGAAAGCCTTCCTGCATTATATTCTATTAATTTATAACAGTTTGAACTGGCACCATCTGCCTGAATATTGTGTTTCCCTTTATATAGATAAGGACACTAAAAAGGACCATAAATTGGTGCTCAAATTTTCCCCAGAATGCAGGAAATTAGGTCTTTAATGCCTAAAACTTCCTGGGAGGGGGGACCCCTGGACCCTTCTCTTCATTTGTCCCCTCCACCATTAAAACTACATCTGTGCTCTTGAATTACAGGAAAATTACCCCATAAATTTACCACAATACAAGAAAACCGTCTCTCAATGTAGGTTATGATGTGGAGGCTGATCACACTTCTTCATTATTGACCATGGTTATTAACTTGGCTGTTCATCTAGAATGTTAAAATTGTGAGTTTGGCTGCTGAACGTTTTAAACAATTCCCTGAGGACTGAGGGTTGATAACTCAACCCCTGCGGAGGACTTTTTAGGACTGGGCATGGGGGGTGGGTTTCCCCAGTTTCAAACCTCGCCGAGGCCTTTGCTCTCTGCTTGACCATGATGACTAAAAATGATCTTCCTCTCTCAGGGTCGGGTGTCGTCAGAGTGGTTGTGAAAGAAGGGAGTGACGCCTTTTTACCCTGTTCACTCAGCACCAAGGAGAACGCTGAGGAGAAACTCTTTGACTGGAAGAAAGATGGTGGGAAGGAGGTTTTCTTTTATGTTGGAGGCCTTCATTACAACAACGGCCGTCCAGGTCAAGATCAGCGGTTCAAAGGTCGCGTCTCACATTTTCAAGATGATCTGAAGTACGGCAACGCCTCCATCATCATCAGAAATACGAAGGTGACCGACAGTGGAGACTACACCTGTGATTTTCCACTTCTTCAGCCAAGACAGATATCCCACATTAAGCTTGTTGTAGGTGAGTTTGGTTTGACTCCAGCTGTTCTGACAATAAGTAACTAATTACCGTTATATCAGCTATTTATTATGTGAGAATCGCAGACCGTTGTTAGACAGGCAATAATTACATTTATAACCGTATCGGTCCGAATATAAGATGATCCTGATTAAAAGACTCATTTTTGGAAAAATACTTTCTGAAGATCAAAGCTTATTTTTATAAAGAAAATAATTTTATTTGTAAAAAAATTCTTATAAAAAGACATTGAATAAAAAGAGTGAGTTTAAAAAAACAAACAAAAAAAACCCGTCTTATTTTCAGGCCGATACAGTAATTTTATAATAAAAGTCTGCAACATCTGAACTTTATCAAGATGTTGATAAAGGGGTGGTGATGGTGCAGTGGATAAGATGCATGCCATTGGTGTGAGAGACCCGGGTTCAACTCAAGTAGTAAAAACATGCCCGCTAAACCCTCCCCAGCCTGCTCAGCAGAAAATACAGATATATATTTTATACCGGAATTCTGCCTAACTGCCCCGGGATATGATTTTTTGGCCATATCGCCCAGCCCTACACCCCACTGTGACACATCCACCATTGTGTCTCTGAGGAAGACACTTAATCCCTCGTTGCTCCAGAGCCGTGTGACCTCTGACGTATAGCAAGTGTAAGTCGGTTTGGATAAAAGCTTCAGCTAAATGAATAAATGTAAATCTAATAATATTAAAACTATGAACGCCTGCTGTATTTATTAGTATAGATGCACAGTTTTTGATTTCCTTCATATATATATATATATATATATATATATATATATATATATATATATATATATATATATATATAATAATATAAAGTATGTCTTCTTAGTAACGTCATACAAAATAGAGACATCTGCCCGCCACCCTCCTGTAGCTCAGGTAGTTTCAGCATGTAATGCACTTAGTATCAAAAAATGACTTGCGATCCTTTCCTCCTCTTCCTCCAAAAGGTCTATAAGAAACTAAAATCAGTGACATGCTTGTTGTCCTGTCGCCTGACCGCATGAACTTCAAAGTCTGCACATCGGGTCAGAACTGAGCCTCTGCTTCTGGTTACTCCTCTGCATCTGATCTCAGGTGACTAACACAATTGCTGCTGTTGGATTCTCTAACCACATTTGAGTTTTCTTGTAAACAAACAAAATGTATGTTTACATTCAGTGTTACTCACAAATATGTATTAAATTAATGTTCCTCATGAAACATTTGCAAAAAAATTTGCGGTCTGTAAGACAGAAGGGGATTTCTGGGGAGGCCTAAAGGGGTCCTCCAGCAAAATGACTTCGTATTGTAAGATCATATTTGTTGACAGGAGGTCTAGAGGCACCTAACTGCATGGGTCATAAGTTGAGTTGCGTGTAGAACTAAGTTTAATGATTGACTTTTTAAGATGCCAGTGTGCAGATTTTGTCTTTGGCAGCTGTTTCCTTCTGTCTTCAGTCAGCAAGCCCAGCTGTCTTCTGCCTGTAGCTTCTTATTTACAGCACAGTAAAGTGTGATATCGATCTTCTATTAAGCTGCATCTCTGCAACAGAGCGAATAAATTGACAAATGACTCCATTACTTGGCTTATAACATGCGACTTGTTCATAACATCACCCATCCACTGTGTCTTTCAGACTTCACCTTCAGAGACCGATCAGGAGAAATCTCAGGTGAGTGTCACTCTGTAATGTGTGCTACAACTCTGTAGGCCTCAGGATCATTCAGAAAGTTTGATGTAGAACCTTCATGTTGATTAAACAGATGTACAGCAGGTTTAGGCAGAAGTTGAACAAAACAAATTCATACATTTAATAATTATGATCATGTTCTAATTTTGAGATAAAATATTTGTTGATCAGATCTACAGTACTGTGCAACAGTTTTAGGCTGGTGTGGAATAATGCTGTAAAGTAGTGCTTTCAAAAATAGACATTAGGGCTGAACGATTTTGGGAAATAATCTAATTGCGAATTTATTTATTTTTAAACCAATATTGTGATTTAATATGCAATTAATTTTTAAGCTCTTTACCTTCAGTATGATTCAAAACGGACAAGCAGTAAATTAGTGTATAGTGTGACCAACACAATATTAGATAGATTAAACATACACAGTTCTTTCTTGTAGGCCAGGCTAGAGCCCTGCATCGGCCCAAAACTCCGGTCCTAACCCGGCCCGGCCCGATAACATCTGCAATTTTTCCGCCCGAACCCGAACCCAACATCAATTTCACGCTGGGACTCGACGGCCAGGCCTGTGTTATGATGACCTAGATCACCTAGGCATGAATAATTATTATGAGTGGAGAAGAAAAATCAAATTTTAATAATATGAGAAAGATGATTTGAGTCAAGTCATGGCATTAAATAATATGATATAATATATCATCAGGTCGTCCTACAGACCACTAGAAAAACAAAGTTGTTATACAGTAAGTGCTCAATATAAAACCCACAGTTCAACCACCGATTAATGCTTCCTTAACTCAGTTCAAATCTCCCAGAGAGTCCATCTTTCTGTATAAGCAAACAAAAAATACTCAGGTTGAGGTTCAATTCAAAAGTTGGCCAACGAAAATAAAACCAAGTGACGCCTCTCGTGTTTAATACACAAGCTTAGTAATTCGCCGACAACACCGGAGTTCCTCCCCCGCAGCGTCCGATGCTGGTACTGGCTGTAACTCAGACTGAGCCTCTTTCGGACCCGTGCGTTTGGTTTGAAACGCCGTTTCACCGATATTTCCTGAGCTGGTTGGTGGCCGTGTGTGTGACGCAGGCGTCGATCGCCACAATACGCTTACCTTACTACACGTGTCTTTCTGTTGTGCGTTGTTTCTGTCCGTCAAAGCGGCGGAACGGATGGCCCGACGATTTCACCACCACCAAGAGTGGCGGCTGCTGCTTTCATTCCCTGTGTGACACCAAAGTTTCTGTATTGTCAGCTTCTGTAAAGCTTTAAGGCCGCTGTACAACAAAGAGTCAAGCTGCAGCGTAACGTGCTACAGACATGCTCTCAAGTCTTGCTGGTACCTTTTATACATCAATAGACAAATAGAGGAAATGGCATAATAAACACAACATATTACCCAACAGTAGTTTTAAAAGTAAACAATATCATACTTCAATAATATAGATGTTAACAAACATATTATAAAATTTCTAGAAAAAGGGAAAAAGTCACCACCATAAATGTTAAAATCTCCACATTATTATATACATGCAAAAAAACACATCAAGGTCTCAAAACTAGTAGGCTACTGAATCTTTAACGACAGGTGAGGAATCGGTGGTGCACTTGGACACGTGCTGTGTCCTTTAGAAACTCTTGCAGTGAAATATCACCCAGCTCTAAGGTCACTAAGTTGTAGCACACATTGCAAATAAGTGACATCAGAATCAAGACTCTCCACTAGTTTCTCCTGATGTGTCTTTAAGGTCGGACTCTGTGGGTCACGATGTAAACGGCACATCAGCCTTTTAAACTGTTGGTGAAACTGTGTTCAGTCAGACTCTAGCACTGCAGTCCTCTTAAGTGATTGTGCCTCCAAAATAAAAGCGCGTTTTTTGCAACAATGCTTTATTTCGAGTTTATTGAGAGCTTTTACTTTGAAAAGTTCTGCAGGACGTTCATAAGACCCACCTCTGAAAAAGCAGGCAAGTAGACGTGTGATTGGATTCCCCTGAATTTCCTCAGGGAGATGAAAATAAGCGTCCAGAGGTTTATGAATGCGGGTAAACGCCAGGACACGCACACACACACTGCAGCACATGCTTTATTGTGAGCATGTGCAAAAGTGTCCTTTTATAATCAGTTTGTTTAACAAAGGAGAAAAAATGTAGAACGTTGGGATCAATCATATAACTCTCCCTCCCACACAAGTGTCCCAGGATTTGAAATAATTTGACTATATTCGGGCTGCCATGTAACGGCTTATTTGCCGTTATTTTTTTTTTTCAATAACAATATAGCAAATTTTCAATAAATGTTTGTTATACACTTCATATCATACACAAATTAGGACTTAATTTTTTTATTAAGATGTTTATTTTGTTGAGGAAAAAAAGGACTGAATAAAGCTTTTTCTTCAACTTTCACTGAGGAGCAAAAATAAGCCTTTAAACTCGAAATAAAAGAAATTAAAGAAATAACGATTTGATACTTATCGTGATAATTATCGATATCGAAAGATATGAAACTTTTTATCGTAACATTTTTAGCCATTTCATCCAGCCCTAATTGTCGACACATCAGACAACAGATTTCATGTGACGTCATTTCACATGTTAAAATTGAGTTTGTCCAAACGTCTTCACTGTATCTGAGCTTCTGTCATGATATGAGTCAGAAACAGTGTTTGCAGCTGTAAATAGTTTCCAGACTTTTGGTAGAAGTTAGAAATGTTTGAAATATCATGTCCTATCTAACAATGCTGGGAGGAGCAACTGAGGCTGATACTGTGCTTTTCTGTTCCTCTGTGTTTTTCTGTTAAACACACTTTAATCCTCATTTACAAGCAGAGAAGAGACGAACAAGAAACATCACAGTGTTACATTTATAATCCTGTTATTGTCCTTTTATAGCTGATGTGTCTGTTTACTGTGTTCACAGGAGCATCTCCAGAGCCGTCTGTCAAGATACTTAATCAAACGCAGGACGTGGCCCTGCTGCAGTGTGAAGTTAGAGGTGCTTCTCCTAAACCTACAGTAGAGTGGCAGGACAGTGCTGGAAACAAACTTCCTGCTGAGGAGCCACAGGTCTCAGAAAGAGGAGGCAGCTTCTACATCACTGTCAACACTACTGTGATGAAGACCGACCACTATCGCTGTGTAGCCACACAGGAGGAGATCCACCATCACATTTATGCTGAGACCTACGTGTACATCTGTGGTGAGATTGTCCTTGGTGGTAATTTTAACAATTCAGTTATTGTAAGAGATCACGTGTTATTACTTTTCAAACATAGGGGGTGGTGATGGCGCCATCCACCATTGTGTCCCTGAGCAAGACACTTAACTCCTCGTTGCTCCAGAGGCGTGCGACCTCTGACATGTATAGCAATTGTAAGTTACTTTGGATAAAAGCGTCAGCTAAATGAATAAATGGAAATGGAAACATGTTTACATGTGTTGTTGAGACTAGAGATGTCATGAGAACCAATACTTAAGTCGATGCCAAAATTCAGAACACGTGAAGTTGTTTTTCCACAGTACCGTAGGTTACGGGGATCCAACACGTGGAAGACGGCGATAAATGCAGCTGCAACAACAGCACTGCCTCGATTAGTAGAAAAGACAAACTGTAACACTAGTGTTTGGAAACTGGTTGGGTTAATATTTAACATTCGTCGGTTTTTGCTGCTGTTACCTTCAGTAGCTCCGTGTCAAAGCCTCAATTTCTCCCAGTTTTGGGATCTGTTGGAGAGCTTATTTAGGAAGACGTTTCTCAGTTTAGTTCAACTCAAAATCACCAAAGATGACGATGAGGTTGGCAGCTGAAATAACTGAATGTCTGTCCAACATGCCTGTCACAATAGGTTATTACATACTATATCCCTTTAGTTAGGGACTGTCCAATTCAGTGATCAGTGACTCTTGTAGCACACACATTGCAGATCGTGACGTCAAAATCTAGACTCTATTTTCTCCTGATCTGTCTTTAAGGTCGAAGAAAAAGGCACATCAGCCTTTTAAATCTCAGTCAAACTCAACCACTGCAGTAATGGCAGCACGGTAGAGATCATGGCACATAAATCAGCCAGCTTAGTCTGTAATCTCACTCCCTACACTGACAACTGCAATATTATTATACTGTAATTACGAGACGATACTTTTCAGTGAAATCAGTAACAAGATATTTCCCAGTGACCAAATGCACACACTTTGTTTTATGTTTGAATTTAGTTTAATAAAAGCTAAATTCAAGTGTAAAATGTAAATTATTGTACTTTTGTGCAAGGCTGCAACTAATGGTTATTTAAATTTTTAATTCATCAATTCTTATTTTTTTTTTTCAAGTAATTAATAATGTTTGCTTAAAAAATATCAAAACAGTAAAAAAAAATGCTTCCACTGAGCAGGAGGACATCGGATCAATCCTGACATCACTGCGTCAGGTGAAATTCATCTCAGTGGTTTTATCTGCAAATAGTTTCAGATTTTAGCAGCATGGTCGCCTCAGTAGTAGTTCTGTGTAGGTAATAACCAGCGTGCTGTACATGAGATACAGTTTACATTCTGAGTGTGACTCTAGGTTTTGTTGTGTGTTTAAAGACACGTGCAGCAAGATGGACGTCACAGGATTGTTGAGTGCATTCGTTTTAGGAGCTCTAACTGTTGCTACAGTTCAGGCTTTGCTTGCAGCTACAAAGTTCATCACAGCACGCTCTAATAAAGGTGAGTTTATATAATTGATTGTATCAACATATCCATATTCATGTGCAGACATCAACATAACAGAAACCATTCCTTATCTTGTTTACTGACTGAGATATAAGACTGCTTTTATTTAACAGGAGCAGCTGAAGAGAGACAGCAAAGTGAGGAGACGGACAGGATGACGAGCAGCACGGAGCCTTATGTGGAGTCTAACCTGTGTTCTCCATCAGGTGAATATTTACATTCATAAAACAATCCACTGAGCTTCATTAAATCATGAGGCCTCTGGTTCTCATTCTGATTGTTAAAGATAAATACTGACTACCTAAATGATTTGATTATCTCCTGAAGTGGATTTGTAAAAACAAACTGATTCTTAAAATGATCGAATACACTTGAGTTGAAACATCAGCTCTGAGTCAAAGCTCGCTCATTATTTGTGTTTGTTTGATGTCATCTGGTTTGTGACTGAAATATTCACAAATGGCAGAACTTGATTTTTAATACTGCTTGGTAATAACATGGTAATAGTTTGATACTAATGAAGAGTTAATAATTTATTATCATGTAATTACCAAAGTAATAACCAGATAATAGTTTGGTATTAACAATGGGTATATCTGGGCAACTTATCGAAGTAATCGATTACGGAAATACAGTGATTTGCATAATGTCCATAATATATGCATATATAATTAATACTACAAGATTTAGGGTTAATTTATTCTTACCTTCCCTCATTTCCCTTACACACTGATAGTAAATGTATATGTAAATGATGGTAAACAGAAACACCTAAAGCTGACAAATCTTTGTCTTTATTTTAATCCCAGCACAGAAAAAAAAATGTCCAGAACTTTATTATTGTAGAACAAAACTATGCTGATGTGGAAAAGGCTTGACAAACTGAATTTTCAAAAAACTCAATTGACTCAAAAGTGTGTGCTGCTCTCAGATGCAGCTGGCCCAAGTCCCTCAGAAGGCCAGTGCTCTGAAAACAGGAACTCTAGTGGACTTTGAGTGGGTGCAATTGCCTGCAAGGGTTATGTGGATTGTAGCAGGATTACTGAATGCTTGCTTATTACTGGAACAATTTCAAAAATCTTGTCCCAGGGCATCATGGTCTTGTTTTCAGCTTGTCAGTCATGCTTCTTTACACTTTACATCTGCAATTTTGGTTTGGCTTGTGTTACGACCCGGCTTGTTGTGGAGAGAGGAAACAAAATACCAACACAAAATAGAAAAGCAAGGAAAACCATCTACCGACACTGAGGTCTCAAGACTGAGTCCGATGCTTTGGTTCACTACAACAAAGAGGGTGAGTTACACAGGTCACTGCAATGACCTGAGAACAAACACGCTCTGGCCTTATGGATCCTGTAACTCAACTCGGCAGCAAGGCAATCTGATCACTTGATCAAACCGCCTTGAGCTGTGGCTGCGCAAACTATTTATAATACTGCAGCTGGTGCTGAGGCTCTTAATAAGCAAACTTTTATATGCACTAAATGGCAACCAGTCATGGCCTTACATGCATTTTGAAATACATGTACTGAATATGGTTAATTCCAAACAATATTTTACTTTACCACAATAATGTTTCCCTTCATGTGTAATTTATTGGCAGATCCATTAGTGAGGTTTCTTCAGACTGTATTTACATACTGTACATTAAAAATATGTAATCTACAGCCTGAGATCTTTGTGAAACAAGATTTAACAAAGGTTGTTTTTATTAAAGGGTTTTATATGGATTTTTTTCTATCCCATAGGTCGCTGTAGCTCAACATTTGTTAATTGTGTAGTGATCATCAACAACAATAAAAAATGGCCACATGAGGGAATCTGAAGTCATCTCCACCATGTAGTGGTGCAAAAAAAAACAATCTAATAATAAAAAATCAGGTCTGCCATGGCAAATGCGTTTAACAGTTTATTTGTATGCTGATTAAACGGTACCGACACAAACGGGTTGCATCGAATGAATGACATAAAATCAGCTTTTATATGTAAGAAACTAAAAGGTACTTATGATGCAAAATGACCAAAAACCATCGCTGACGCACACACGTTTTAAAAACTGTGTGGCTTCCATGGATCCTAGTTCCTTGCAGCTGTTCACCTGTGATATGTGACCACTGTGCCCCCTGGTGGGCATCAGCGTTACTTACACACAACACATAGCACACACTGAAAGTGACTATTGTTAAGATCTGGAAACATTTCTGAACCCTGTATGTTGCTTTGATTGTTTAATTTTCTTTTCTTTTGTATTTTCTCCTCTCTCCATAGACGAAGCGGCCGGAGCCGCCACAAATTCACCCGCTGGTTTGTGGACCACAGTTTTAAATACTCGAGTTTGGCAAAATGGCTGTTGCCATCTATTTTATATAAAATAATAAATAAATCAAGATTTACCATGACTTTTTTTGCGTTCCCCCGCCTGGTCGTCCGTGGTCAAGGCTCACAAAAGGATTTCCCTCCCCCTCTACGATCCATCCACAGTTGGTGGTGATGACATCCTTCGCAACAACTGGCTGAACGGCCCCCAGAGCTTCTCCTCTCCCCCATCACATCGCCTGTCTAATGTCAAGGAGGGCTTCTTCCAGCCCTCCTTGACATCTATCCCTCCATCCTCAAGCAAAAGTTTGTTCACGTGTCAAACTTGACAGGTTTATTGTTGATGTAACGTTACAGTCTTATTTACTGGGTTTGAGAGTCTGGGGAATATTTGACTTACAGTAATTGAAGCTATCATTAGTAGCATTTGCACATTACATGATTGCGCTGTGTGAAAAACATTTCTATGTACACAATGATGTATAGAAATTGTAAGTCACTTTGTATATTGCTGATCATGTAACGTTACAGTCTTATTTAGTTATCACACTGGGTTTGAGAGTCTGCAGAATGTGACGGCCTGGGGTGTTGGCCTGTTCTCTCTCCTTTCTTTCCAGGTCTTTCTTCCTGTTTGGTCACTTCATCAGTGATTGCAGCCACCTGTTCAAGTCTTTAAATGCTGTGGTGAACCAAGATGGCGCTCTCTTCCTCGTGACCTCTCTCCTGGAAGGCGGCGCCTTTCAGGAGCTCCTTTTCTTTTGGTTGTTTGTTTTGAGTATGATGAGTTTGCTTGTGTTTTGAGTTAATTATAAGTTAAGGTAACTTTGATAAAACCTATATGGTTCATTTAAACTGGTTTTCTGCGTCGACCTTCCCTCTTTGTTATGTTCTTCCACGAGCTGGGCATAACAAGAATGTAGTGACTTACAGTAGTTTAAGCTGTCATTGGTTGTTTTGAGCATTAGGCTACATGTTTGTGTTCCTTTAGTGAAAAACAGGCTACAGGTTTATTGTTGATCATGTAACGTTAGTCTTATTTAGTTAACGTTAAACTGGTTTGAGTCTGCGGGGTGTGTTGACTTACAGTAGTTAATTGGATTGAACGCAGCAGGTGCTACAACATTTATTATAACCACGAGTGACTTGAGACTCGATGTGGACTCGAGCTCAGAGACCTGTGAGCATCTCTGGCACCAATCAGTAACTTTAACAACTTTTTGACACAGTTTCTTTTTGGCCAAGTTTTCCGTTCTCTTCCTGCGAACATGACAAAAGAGGAGGAAGCCTAAACCTGCAGGGATGATGTTACATGAGAAAAGTTGATTTTCAGGAGAAACAGATCTGAAAACAGCACAGAATGCCTGAAAGCCCCACCTCTCCCCCAACACATTGCTTTTTTAAAATTCTTATACTTTCGTGTTTTATGGCAGCTGGCATTACCATCCACAACTATAATCCGGCTAGTTATTTTGAAGTTTTTTTCCCCCCATTTTTTGCGTCTATAGTAGAATTCTTGCGGCCCCCAAGGGACCAGGTTGCAGCCCCCGGGGGGTCCCCAACCCACAGGTTAGGCCCCATCCACACTACTGCGTTTTAAAATTAAAACCGAGACCTTCTGCTACGTTTGCACGTCCCGTCCAGACTAAAACGCCGCAAACGAAGACCTAAATCGGAGAAGTTTGGAAACGCTGCCGACGCCGCTTTGCGTTTCAAAACACCGGAGGGCGTTTTAGTGAAACGATGACGCAGCCGCTCACGCTCTGCTCTCTGATTGGGTCTTGCAAAGCAGAAACACGATGCTACTGACCGGGTTTTTGACATCGTATTTTTATTAAAATATTATGTAGGCTACGGTGCAAATAACTTTTTCCCTACAATTGTACTGTGCATGTCGCCGTTTACTTTGCAACGACTCCCAGTCAGTTTTCCGCCGCCGCACTCCCGTGTTACATTCAGTAACAGTCCCAGCTCATTATTAGTTCGTGCATAAAAAGAATTGGTCTGATGCTTCATCTGTATTTATTTATTCTTTTGCCAAATCTTCTGTACGGAATAGACCATTTGCTCCATGTTTACACTGGCACGCGCATGCCCAGTGTACCTGAACGGGCCTTAGCTCTGCGTGTTCATTGGTTTTAATGTAGACGGAGATCAACTCCAAAACGCAGCGGAAACGCTGCTGTGGACGGAGATCATATTCGTTTTAATTCTCCGTTTGTAAACTAGAACATAGTGTGGATGGGGCCTTAGAGTTTGGAATGACACCTTCAACCTGAATTTTGTTTCCCTTTACATAATTAAAAACACATCCACAAAAACAAAGTGCCTGAAATTGGCACAATGAAATTGCAGGGCCTTTCCGAAACTGCTTGCTCCTCCCTCTCCCTACCTACTTCTGCTCCGTTTGTGCGTTCATGCGGAGGGCCGCCACATTGAGTGCCATTGAAACCACTGAGGGCGGATTATAGTGGGCTGTTAAACCCTCCAACGCCGAGTGAGCACAGATGCCGGCTTGTTGAAGGTGTAACACCCTTTGCTGCACAATGGGGGACGTATCTTTCAAATGTTTCTTATGTTTCATAAATAGCAGAAGTCAATTACATTTTTTTTTTAAATTCAATTTTATTTATATAGCGAAAAGCCGCAGCAGGAACAGGAGTGACGTTTCAAGCTGTTGTCTTACCAGTTGCGGCCTTTTTTTTAAACAGTCTAACTCTGAAAGTCCACCGACTACAGCTGCGCCACCGTTCTGTTAGGTCCCCAGCCCGGCGTTGGTGTCCACTGGAAGTGTCTCAGTCATTTTTGTGCTTCTACTACCTTCTCCACAGCTCTCTCTGCTCCCGTTTTGTTCCATCATCTTCAGGCTGCATATCCACAGAGAGCATTTCAGAATAAGAGCATTTTGCTTGGCCGATTTTGCTGACATGTTTAGATTTGTTATAAAGAACAACAAATAAGAAGATAATTGAGTCCTTCAATCCTGAATAAGGCCAGTTCAAGTTTGAGCAGGAGCTGAAATCTCGTAAACATAATAAAAGGAAGAAAATGGTGAAAATTTGACTAGAATGCGGGAAATTAAGTGTTTAATGCTCAAAACTGAGTTTCAGAATTGATTTTAAGATTTTACAACTAGAGTAAGGGGCGGCGCTAGCACTGTCGCCTCACAGCAACAAGGTCGTGGGTTCAAACCCCGGTTGCCCCGGCCTTTCTGTGTGGAGTTTGCCTGTTCTCCCCGTGTCCACGTGGGTTCTCTCCGGGTGCTCCGGCTTCCTCCCACCCCACGTGCACAGACATTTTGTTGGGCAGGGGGCTCAAGTGAAAAAAATGGAACTTCTCATAATTATGTATGATTTTTTTTTTGACAGAACGTTAGTTTCACTAATAATTAGTTTATTTTTGACAAGGCAATAAATCCTTTTAATTATTTAGATAATTATTTTTGATAATTTTGAACACTTTTCGTTATTACTTGGTTTCACATTTGAGTGAGGGTTGTCTGTATCATGTAAAGTTACTGTTTAAGGCAGGACACATTTTCATATAGTGGTCAGTTTTGAGATTTTGGTCTATTTTGCTTTTGTCTTCTTTTACTCACGTAACAATACATGGAAAGAAAACTTCCAAAATACACATTTAGATGGAGTTTGTTTTAAGCCTACCTTTCGCCAGTTTGCATTAGTAGATTTCTTCTAAATGAACTAAAACAATCTAATCTGCATATTTAAACACAACATTTCAAGGGGAAAGAGTCTTGATGTAAGTCATTTACTGAGGAAGTTCTGTGGTGACATGCTTTAGTTATTTTCTTTATCCCATTCACCTGCAGTGACTTGTCAAATGTGTGCAAATTAGCGCATTTTAATTAGTTAACGCCTAATTTGCTTATCAATGTGGCGTTACATTATGCTGTATGACCAACCAAGATAAATTGCCTTAGCTTGACTTTAGGTAACTTATTACATTAGCTCAGCTCATGAGTCGTGCATGTTTGCAAGACTTATACTTGCCTTTTGTCTTTTTTAGCTGTAAACTCGAGGCACTGTAGTTTAGTCTTTTGTTCATCACCACTCACCTCCACACAAGCCAAGAAAAACACTGCTGGGAGAGAAGCTGGAGGGGCTGCTGCCTGCCTGCGTGCTGCGCTCTGGTTGTGCATTGAGATGCAGAGAGAGAGAGCATCGGAACTCCACAAAGTCTCATCTCCTGGCCTGATATTTAGATTTTTTATTCAGTAAATCTATTTATTTGACAGGAAAGCTGTGCACAAACAGGAATATATATACTGTATATATATATAAATGTATAAAGTTAGTTATGCTGTTTAAAGTCAAGGGAGCTAATCAAGGAGATGCAGGATTTAGGGAAATTAACCCATTAAAGGTTAATAATTCTTTGGAGAGTCAGATATGCAAGGATTTTCAGGCCAAGATATTTTATAATGGAATGTTAAGAGTTTGTTGCAAAAATAGGAAACAGTATGATGATGCTAGAGGTGTTGGGAAATTGGTGGTTAAGGTGGAGACTTTGGTCCCTAGAGGAAGCAATCAGGGAGTCAAGTATATGGAATGTTTGCTGGCTTGTCTGAGAAGGAAATCTTGGAAAATGTTAAGGGGGCCCAAGTAACTGATGTGGTAAGATTTAAACGTAGAGATGGAGGTGGGGATCCGCCTATTTTGTTAACGTTTAAAGATGGTGTACTACCACAGCGAGTGTTCCTAGGGAGTATGGTGTATCAAGTGAGGGAGTACATTAAACCACCCCTGCGCTGCTATAATTGTCAGAAGTTTGGACATGTTGCTGGATCATGTCGGGGCAAAAGAAAGTGTGCAAAGTGTGGTGGAGATCATATCATACAAAATTGTAAGGCAGAGACTCCTAAGTGCCCTAACTGTGATGGGGATCATGCAGCAGGGTTTTATGGCTGTGAGCACTTTGTCCAAGCTAGGCGGGTGCAGGTTGTGAAGGATCAGAACAAAGTAACATATGCAGAGGCAGTTCAAAGAGTGACTAGAGAAAGCGGAAATGGAAGCCCTGGGGAAAGGCCGGTGCTAGGATGCAAGGTCTCTGTGCCAAATCTACCACCTGCATCTTCATCTGACATGCTAATTGTTAGTAAGGAGTCATTTTTGTCTTTTGTTTCTGATGTGTTGGTGGGTACTAAGAAAGCAACTAACCGGTCAGACGTCATTAGGTTAGTGGTGGGTGCAGCCGAAAGATACCTGAGTATAAAGCAGTTGCCAGAAAAGTTGCATCAATACATGATGGAAAGTCAGTGTATAGACAGATCACAGTTGTTGAAGACTAGCAGTATGGAGGACGTTAGTGAGGTGAATGATGAGGACCCTCATTAATGTTTTAATGTGGTATATTCTTCAATGGAATGCCCGGAGTCTGATTGGAAATGGTCAGGAGTTAAAAAGGTTTGTAGATAATTTTAAAGAAGCACCAGATTTGATATGTATCCAAGAGACATGGCTAAAGCCCTGTCTAGATTTTGTAATTCCAGGTTATGAATGTTTGAGATTAGATAGGCCTGATAGATCAGGCGGGGGTTGTGCAACCTTTGTTAAGACTGGGGTACAATATAGAAAAGTTGACATTCCTGGATATTGAGAAGGCTTATGATTCTTTGTGGAAGGAGGGATTGATGATTAAAATTTTTGACTTGGGAGTTAGGGGACGAATGTTTAATTGGATAAAGGATTTTTTAATGAAAAGAACAATGCAAGTAAAGGTTGGTAGTATTAATTCAAAGACTGTGAGCATAGAGAATGGAACCCCACAGGGAAGTGTAATAAGTCCAGTGTTATTTAATATAATGATCAATGATATCTTTGGTAAAGTAGAAAGAGGATTCAGGTTATCTTTATTTGCAGATGACGGGGCCATTTGGAAAAGAAGGCGTAATGTAGAGTTTGTTTTAAAACAGATTCAAAGAGTGTTGGTATCTGTAGAGGAATGGGGGAACACATGGGGCTTTAAAATCTCTGCTTCTAAGACTAAATATATAGTATTTGGATTTAAAAGAAAGTTACCTAATCTAGGGCTATATATGTATGGATCTCCATTGGAGAAGGTAAAGGTTTTTAAATTTTTAGGTGTTTGGTTTGAAGAGCGTATGACTTGGGCTGTGCATGTAGATAAAATTGTGTTGAAGTGTGAAAAAGTTCTGAATGTAATGAGAAGTCTGGCTGGGTGTGAGTTGGGGGCTTATAGGGAGACGATGCTGCTAATTTTTCAGGTCATGATTAGATCTGCTCTAGATTATGGGAGCTTTGTGTATGGATCTGCTTCCAAAACTGTTCTGGATAGGTTACATGTGGTGCAGGCAAGGGCTTTGAGGCTTTGCTGTGGGGCCTTTAGAACCTCCCCAGTCCCTGCCCTACTCATTGAAATGGGAGAAATGCCCTTATGGTTAAGACGCATTAAGTTAGGGTTACAATACTGGGTCAAACTTAGTGGGTGTGATCGTACCTTCCCAGCAAGGTGTCTGTTGGATTGAGGAAGTCAAACCTAGAGAAGTCATTATCTGCTCTGATTCTACAGGTGCTCTAGAAAATTTGAAAGTAGGAAAATCTAAAGCCCGACCTGACATTGTAAATGACATCTTGAATGTGGTTTTTAGAACTAGGTTTATTTGCAACATCAGTTTTTGCTGGGCACGTTGGGGTGAGGGGGAACAAACGAGTGGATAATATTGCAAAAGAGAGCTTAGGAAGAGAATTAGATGTCCATGTATCAGTAGGGAGAGTGGAATTGAGAGAATTAAAGAGGGCTTAATAAAAGAATGGCAGAGAGGGTGGGAAAACGAAATTAGAGGCAGACACTACTTCTCTATACAACCCAAAGTTAGGAAGAGATGTTTATGTAACATTTTGTCCCGCAGGGACTCAGTTAAAATGTGCAGATTGAGGTTGGGGCACTGTGGATTAAATTATTCTCTGTGCATTGTAGGGAAGCATGTTTCAGGCTTGTGTGAATGTGGGAGTCTTGAGACAATAGGGCATGTTTTCCTGGAATGCAGAAAGTATAAGGCAGAAAGAAATGTACTCGTTAATAAACTGTCAGGACTTGGAGTTGAGGCTTTTTCTATTTTATCTTTGTTTGGGCACAGTGACGAGCATAAACTGATCTCCAAGGCACTCCTTCAATTCTTGCATGACACAGGACTGTATGTAAGAATTTAGTTCAAACTTTGACCTGTGGAGGGCAGTAATACGCTCATAAAAGTCCACACTGCCGGAATCTTACAAGAAGAAGATTAAGAAGAACATGATAGGTTTACATTTGCAACAACGTAAACGGGCGAGGAGAGAGGAGGTGGCGGATTGGTTGGTGGACGAGAGATGGCAGAAGTCAGAGGGCGTGTTTTGGCGGATTCAAGTTATGTGGGAATAATCGGAAAAGTTTTTTCCCGACAGAGAAAATTAATTTAACGGCCGCCTGAAGTCGGAACAACAACTCGGAAAAGCAGAGAACATTTTAGCACTTTTTCAGCACACTTTGACGACAATGTTAATGAAAGTTCAGCGTTCATGTTGTTTCCACTTTACCATGTAAAAGCACATGAACCCACCGAGAGCGACTTCACAACACGGGAAATGGGATCATACAAGGAGCACTTGAACGCAACGTCCACATTCAGCACTCTGTTAACGCACTTGAAGAGCGAAGGGGCTGAGAACAAGTTAACAAGTCCAGTAACTTTGGTTTTAAGTAATTTATCTAACATGTTGCAGTTGAAAGCTCTGGAGCTTCTGTTCTTCTGGTTCTGCCTGCTGACTGTGTCTGGAATAACTCCTGGACACATGGATACAAACGGTAAGAAAGCTAATGCGTAACTTTAAAGGTAATGATAACACAACATTTGGTCAAGCGACAGACACCGGTACTGCTTCATTAGATGTTCATTATTTTGGGAGCTGTCATGCCGACTGTTGTTTAATGGCCACCAAGAGGTTTCCATGAACTAAATATTTATTTCATTCCCACTGCAGAGTTGTGGTTTTAAGAAGTTACATTTCAGACGTCGTTTCATTCTGTGTAGCGACTGTTTATGTCGTGCGGCTCCTTCTATGAACAACCAGGTGACTCCTGAAATCCACTGACGCCAGGAATCAACAGCAGTGTCCCCCAGATTCATTCAGGAGCGGCTGATGTTTTCACTTAAACGCTTTGCTCGCTTGCTCTCCTTGTTCTATACGGAACATACAGTAAGTGAAAAGCTGCTGTTAGAGCTGCGTGACTCCAAGTGTTTGATTGTCTGAGCGGCAGAAAGTGACGTCAGAGAAGACTGTCGTTTCCCAAAGAGCTCGAAAAAGTGATGCCGCTTAGTGGCAGCTAACCTCACTCACTCGCCCCTCCCCTTGACTTCTTTTTGCTCAGCTATGTTTTTGGCTCTATGTGCGTGATGACGTAGTAAACACAACGTGAAGTTGCTCCAGAGGCGTGTGAGCTCTGGTCACTCTGGACAAAACTGCATGAAACTAAATGAGTAAATGTAAATGCATACATGAGAAAGAAACTAGTCATTTTAAACTAAAGAGGAGACGATTCTTTATGATTATTGTGCAAATGAAATGCTTGGTAATTAAGGGAGGTGGTTCTCATGTTGCCTATTTTCATATTCATTTCTACAGATAAGCTAAAGAAGTTTTACATTGAGACACAAAAGGCACACATGAACTGTCTTATCTACAATGATTATGAGGTCATATTAACAGGGGTTTCCTGCCGTTAAAGGCTTGACGTGGGGCCCAAAATGGCTTGGGTGCTGTGTCATGAATGTAAAATCACTGTGGAGAGAGGATGGAAACTAAAAAACTTTTCCAAAATCTATTGGTTATAGTTCCTCCCCAGACAAATTATTTAGCAAGTTTAGTCCTTATGCTTTCTGGTTGTTGTTGTTTATTTATTATCTGCTGCATTTCCAACTATTTGTTCACACACATGGTAAAAATAATGGTCCCAAATGATGTGAAATCTTCTTGGTGGAGGAAATTTTAAGCTATTTAGATGTACATCACTTGCTCATGGACACAACAGCCCTGCAGCTGAAGTTTTGTATTGGGGTAACTAACTGTGTTGTAAGACTGCAAATACACTGAAGCAGTGATCACTACATACATTTTAAATCATTAACTCAGCTGCAGACACATTGGCCGGGTTAGCTACAAAAGGAGAGAACAGTTACCAAATATTGTAAATTGTAATTGTACAGTATCTTTGGCCAAACGTGAAGGTCACTGCAGGTCAGACGTGACTACAAACTAATCTGAAAATATCTCTCCAGTCAAAGTGATTTTATTCAATGTGGTGTTTGATACAACCACAAATGTAACGGCCAGTAAACTCAGTATCATGGGCTTCATCTGTAAAGAGATCACTGTAGTTACTGAGGTTGGATTTGTCATCAATAACTACTGTATCTAAGGTGGCAGACGCCTTTATCCAAATCGACTTACATCTGAGGAACAACATAGAAGCATCAGGTCAGAGAGATCTACAAGCAACACTAGATGTTAGTAAGAGATATTAAAGCTTACGGTGTCACTGGGGTAAATACCTGTGGGAAGCAATAGGAGTTAACAAATGGTGCCGTCAAGACAAGCACATGTTAAGGAGAGAGATGAAGAAGAAGTGCAGGCTGGATGTTAGCGGCTCAGAGGAAGTGTTCTTGAAAGAGGTGACTTTAAGACAACATTTAAATGTGATGTGGATGGAAATCTATGTCCTGATGTAAATGACAAAACATATGTTCATGTTTTGTTTATCACCACTAAGTTACTTTATTTGAACTTGTTTGACTTTTAGCCTTTGTGGAAAAAAGAATCTTTCTTCTAGTATTTGTAGTTCATGAAAAAAATCCATTGTGCCCAAACAAAAGTGCATCCATCCAAAGTTAGTTTGTGTGCGTTTTGTTTTCCCTGAGCTAAATTTTGACTGAATAAAAGGGGTTTTGTTTCTTTTCATTAGTTTTTCATTTAGACACTTTCTGATTTGTTGTTTGTATGAAGAGTTAAGAGAAAACAACACTTTGCAGTTTTGGTGTTTGTCACCTGTTCTTAAAACCAGGCATTTGTTCTAACAGAGCATCAAAGTAATGGAGAAAACTGCTTCTGATCTGTTTGATTAATATTTTCATCTTTAGGTTTTTCCACGGGCATTTTGTTCCATCTGGTTACAGCTGATTTAAAATAATCAAATGTAGCGTAAAATTAAAATGTGTTTAAAATGTTATATTGTGAAGTTATTGATTCCCTCTTCCTGCATTTTAGAGCCTATCATGGTCCGCGTTGGCACGCATTCATATTTCTAGCTCCACGCAATTAAAATGGGGGCTCTTTATTTACCTGTTGCCATGGTGAATCGTAGTATCGGAGCTCCATTGACGGTGGCTTTTTTTTATGCCTACACATGCACTTCCATCTTCAACATACTCAGAGTTGACTGAACTAATTCTGATCGACTTTTCTGGAACAGAGTTTCCCACCTCAGGCTCAATCAGCTCAGAGTTTGATGAACCTGCTTTCTGAAACAGCCCTACTGTCTAATGTCAGCTTAAATATTCTTAAATGACGCCAACATGAAAATATATATATATACATAAATAATGTGCCGACTAACTAACGTGTTTATAAACTGGTGTTTCAGAGTCATTGAGGTGACATGTAAATGTGTTATCTGATGTTCTGTCTGAACCTGATTGATCTCTGTTTGAACACAATAACTAAAATAAACTTCTTCTTTCAGGGTCGGGTGACGTCAGAGTGGTTGTGAAAGAAGGGAGTGACGCCATTTTACCCTGTTCCCTCAGCACCAAGGAGAACGCTGAGGAGAAACTCTTTGACTGGAAGAAAGATGGTCGGAAGGAGATTTTCTTTTATGATGGAGGCCTTCATTACAACAACGGCCGTATAGGTCAAGATCAGCAGTTCAAAGGTCGCGTCTCACATTTTCAAGATGAGCTGAAGTACGGCAACGCCTCCATCATCATCAGAAATACGAAGGTGACCGACAGAGGAGACTACACCTGTGATTTTCCACGTCTTCAGCCAAGACAGATATTCAACATTCAGCTTGTTGTTGGTGAGTGTTTTCATTAAAGGGGCATTATGTAGTTTTCAGCGACCACTAGCGGTGCAGTTTTTAGAGTGCAACCAGGCGTGTGCTCAAACTCAAGAGCGAGCAAACTCCGACACAGAAAGAGCAAAACACCAGGAGACACTTTCACCTGAGTATCAGTAAAATTACTAAAAATCTAAACTGAACGTTACGAAGCAAACAACAGTAGAGCCGTGCTAAAGTAGCTGGCTGCTCCTGCCTTGCATCAAGGCCGGTATAAACATCTCGTTCAGTCTGACGGGCTACATATATACTTATAATAATTGTGTAAATGGTAAAACAATAAAAACGCAAACAGGGCAGTAAAAGTGCTTTTTAAGTTCAGAAACATTTTGAGTCCCCCCTCTCGTGCCTCACAGTGGTTTGGTCCACTGCCTGCTTTCCCTCTCAGGAGTCCGGTGGCAGAAAACCAGTTCAAATCCTTTCGTAGTTGTGAAGCTCCAGTAATGCTGAGCAGGCTGGCAGAGCTGTTTTATGCACTTTAAACACTGGATGAACTAATTATTCCTAGAGCCATAGAAACTACATACAGTTAATCTATATTGTTCGTCCAGATCTCCAGCTGTCGTTTCATCCTCCTGTACTTTCAGTGATGCTCTTGACATTTACCTGACACCTTTTTCTCCTTCTCCCCCTTTTCTTCCTTTACCTCTACTTGTTCTTTTCTTTCCTCATAAGAAACTATAATCAGACATGCTAGTTGTCCTCTTCCTGCTTTACCTCTCCTTGGCCTGCCTGATCTTTGTCTCCACATCATGTCAGAACTGAGCCTCTGCTTCTTCTGACTGCTCTGCATCTGATCTCAGGTGACTTAACTGCTTCTGTTCAGTGCTCTACTTTAACTACTTTTGAGTTTTCTTCAACAAAATGCATATGATTACATTTACATAAACTCTAATTCATCCTCACCCAAATGTTTTGTTAATTTGACAAAAAACTAAATGTTGTAATTGAACATTTAGGTTTTTATCTTTATCATGTATTCTAAATCAAAATAAATGATTTGTTTTCAGATTAAATAAAATGTTGATTTAATTCTGGAATTATTTTGAATAAATTATTAACAAATAAATCAGACAATGCAAAAACAATTTATTGATATTCCCAAAGTTTTGGTCTTGACTGAAATCGCGACACCTAAAGTCCACGGTCTCGTGTCGCGGATCCGAGAAACAGAACCACGACACCACCGCTCCGCAGACTGCTGAACACAATGCAACTGTGGGTGGCGGCGGCCGGTGGAGGGTGGGCTCTGTAGCGGTGTATATTGTGGGCTATTTGTATTAACAGTAGGTAATTTTCCACCTTAGTTTAGTGTTGATTTACTTTAATCTGCTCCTCTGCTCTTCTCCCCACACTCACACACACCTAGTCTGCACCTTGATATGAACCGAACGTCTCGGGTTACGTATGTAACCCTTGTTCCCCGAGAAGGGGAACGAGACACTGCGTGGGTGACGACACTATGGGAACGCCCCTGGGCGTGGCAGGGCTGAACTATGAATGAAACTACTCCAATCCTATTGGTGTTACTAGAACGGTAGTGTGTGACGGCGTAACCGGAGGGGGTATATAAGCACGCCGGCACATAGGACACATTAGCCCTTTCTATGAAGCAGGGCACTCCAGGCGGGGTGAGGTGTGGTGGACCGACGCAGTGTCTCGTTCCCCTTCTCGGGGAACAAGGGTTACATACGTAACTCGAGACGTTCCCCTTCGAGGGAACTCGAACTGCGTTGGTGACGACACTATGGGAACGAGATACCCACTTAGGCCGCATCGAAACCCCGCCTGCCCCCAGCGTGCAGAACCTGACGGCACAACTAGGAGGAGAGAGCACGGGTGCCGGGTGCAGAAGGCAGGTCCAGACTGTAAAACCGGATAAAAGTGTGAGGGGTGGCCCAGCCAGCCGCATCACACAAATCCTGGAGTGACGCCCCTGCGAGGAGGGCCCTAGAAGCCGCCATGCCTCGAGTAGAGTACGCCCTTACAGCCATAGGTGAAGGCAAACCGCGCACCTGATAGGCCAGGGAAATGGTCTGAACGATCCAGTTGCTAATGGTGTGTTTAGAAGCGGGTAGCCCAGCCTTGGGGGACCCGAAACACACCAGCAACTGGTCTGCCTTCCTCCACCGGGAAGACCTCAGAGTGTAAATACTCAGTGCTCTGACAGGGCAGAGCAGATGAAGTCTCCCGTCCTCCGCCGTCACATGAGGTGGGGGATGAAACGCCTGCAGCACCGTGGACCCTGCCAGTCTGGCCGGAACCTTAAGGACATAACCTGGACAAGGGTGCAGGATGGCCCTGACCCTCCCCGGGGCAAACTCCAGGCATGGGGGAGACACCGACAGTGCCTGGAGATCCCCCACCCTCCTCAGAGAGGTGATAGCGAGGAGAAAGGTCATTTTAAGGGTCAGGTGCTTGGCCTCAGCCGACTCCAGGGGTTCGAAGGGGGCCTCAGCCAGCGCTTCGAGAACCACTGCCAGGTCCCAGGTGGGAACCCTGGAACGAGTCACGGGTCTCATCCTCTGGGCTCCACGGAGGAAGCGCATGACCAGCGGAAGCCTCCCCAAAGGCCCATCACTCAGAGGGGCGTGGAATGCTGCAATGGCAGCCACATATACTTTGAGCGTGGACGGGGAGAGGCCAAAGGAGAAACGGTGCTGAGAACTCGAGTATCACAATTACCGAGCAGTTAACTGGGTCCACCGCCCCTTATCTGCACCAGGTGGTGAACACATTCCACTTTAGGCTGTACATCCTTCTCGTGGACGGGGCTCTGGAGCTGAGCAGCGTTTCGACTGCTCCTGTCGTCAGACCCGCCTCTAAGAACTGCGCCTCCTCAGGGGCCAGACCCATAGCTGCCACAGGGCGGGGCAAGGGTGAAAGATCTGGCCCTCCGCCTGGGACAGCAGGTCTCTCCTCAGAGGGACCTGCCAGGGCGGGCCCTCGAGGAGCGATATTAAATCCGAGAACCACACTCGTGCCGGCCAAAACGGGGCTACTAGTAGTAGGCTGATGCCGTCCTGGCGGACCTGCTCCAGAACCGCCGGGAGCAGAGCGACTGGGGGAAACGCATACAGACGCAGCCTCGGCTACTCGGGGTGATAGGGAGAACCACAGGGGACAGTGTGCCGTCTCTCGGGACGCAAACAAGTCCGCGTCTATGGGGCCGAAATCTTCGCATAATAACTCCACCACCTCGGGGTGGAGTCTCCATTCCCCGGGCCTCAACCCCTGTCTCGACAGCAGGTCTGCTCCTTGATTCTGGGTCCCAGGGATGTACATCGCTCTGAGGGACAGCAGTCTCTCCTGGGACCACAGGAGGATCCGATGTGTCAGTTTGCATAATGGGCGCGAGTGCAGACCCCCCTGGTGATTAAAATAGGCCGCCACCGCCGTATTGTCGGTCCTGACAAGGACGTGGCGACTGCGGAGAGCGGGCAGAAAACTCCTCAGAGCTCTGAAAACCCCCAACATTTCCAGGCAATTTATGTGCCAAGAGAAATGATGCTCCTCCCAGGAGCCTCTCGCGAAGCGGTCGTCCATGACCGCGCTCCATCCCGTGCGTGAGGCGTCTGTTGAAATAATTGTTCGGCGACAGATTGCTCCCAACACAGACCTTGGGACAGGAACCAAGGCTTCCTCCATACGGACAGGGAACGAAGGCATCCACTCGTAACCCGTATCAGACGGAGCGGATTTCCCCTCGGGGAGAATCCCTTGGATTTTAGCCACCACTGCAGGGCTCTCATGTGCAGTAGTCCGGAAGGTATTATACTGGACGCTGCTGCCAGAAGACCCAACACCCTCTGAAAGTGTTTCACAGTGATGCCGCGGCCTAACTGCACTCTGGTCACTGAGGATAAAATGGACTCGATGCGTGCGGGAGACAGGTGGACAGCTAGCTCCTCAGAGCCAGATTGTGTCAGCCTTTCCGGACTCGCCCCTCGAGTGGGAGAAACTGTGAAACGGGCTCCCGACGAGGGGAGGAGGATTCCGCGGACGAGGACCGGAAAAAGGCCTCAGCCGTTCCGGCACCCTCGGCGATCTCGCGTTGTGATCCCCAGGATCGGAGCTGCCGCGACGCCTCAGCGACCGCGGGGCCTGTGCCACGAGGGGAGCGCATCCGACCATCCTCTAGGAAGAGAGCCGCTCTTCCTCAGGGGCAGGGCCTCGCAATGGTCGCAGGCAGCCCCCTCGAGAGCCGCCTGAGCATGCGACATCCCCAGGCATGAGACGCACATCCTATGGGTATCCGTGATGAAACGCTCACAAGGGAAGACACACTGTAGGAATCGCTTTGACATGATCTTCTGCTGCTTTGTCTCAATGTCAGGTAGGAAAATGGAGCTTCCAAACATAGCCAGAGTGCCTGCTGAATAGAAAGAAGTGTCCTATGTGCCAGCGTGCTTATATACCCCCTCCAGTTACGCCGTCACACACTACCGTTCTAGTAACACCAATAGGATTGGAGTAGTTTCATTCATAGTTCAGCCCTGCCACGCCCAGGGGCGTTCCCATAGTGTCGTCACCGACGCAGTTTGAGTTCCCTCGAAGGGGAACTGTGGATTTGGTGTATCGTTACACCCCTAATATTCACAAATGGCTGTTTATTTAAAATTACTAGTCTAATAACACATGACTAGTTCATAACATCACCCTGCACTGTGCAGTAATTAATGTTCTAATTCTGTTGATATTCTCTTTCAGATCTCACCTTCAGAAACCGTTTAAACGAAATCACAGGTGCGTCACTGATCTGTACATGTGTGCTACAACTCTCTGGGCCTCAGTATCATTTAAACGTTTGACGCAGGACCTTCATGTTGACTAACCATCACAGCAGGTTCTGCACATTTGGATGTTCCTGATCTCTACATCTGCTTTGTTTATTGGCTGCTTTAGAGACACAAACACACACCTGCTGCTGTTTTCTCAGAGGCACTTGTAGGTAAACTACCTGTAGCCACCAGCAACACTGTCAGACTGATCAGTGGAAGCTGATGTTGAAGGTGTTGTGTTGGCTTGGTTCATTATGATAAAGGACAATGTCTGCGTTAACGTGTTCTGTCAAACGTCTTGAATATTACCCAGCTCTAAGGTCACTAAGTTGTAGCACACACGCTGCAGATGTAGAGATCAGTGACGTCAGTCAAGAGTCACTTAGTTTCTCCTGATCTGTCTTTAAGTTTGAAACCCTGAGTTTTATATTTGAATGGAAACTACATTTGTAGTGTTCTGTTTACATGATTTTCTTATTATTGTGTTCACAGGTGCAGCTGCAGAGCCGTCCATCACGATAGTTGATGTCACAGAGTTTGGGGTCCTGCTGCAGTGTGAAGTTAGAGGTGCTTTTCCTAAACCTACAGTAGAGTGGCAGGACAGTGCTGGAAACAAACTTCCTGCTGAGGAGCCACAGGTCTCAGAAAGAGAAGGTCACTTCTACATCACCCTCCAAACCACTGTGACCAAGACCAAAACCAACCAGTTCCACTGTGTAGTCCAGCAGGACGACATCGGTCATATGATCAGTAATAACATCACTTTGCCAGGTGAGATTCATTTTAGTAGTTTTATCTGAAAATAGTTGTTGATGTTCATATAGTGTTATTTTAATGTTCATAGACTTTAGCAGCATGGCCGCCTCAGTAGTAGTTCTGTGTAGGTAATAACCAGCGTGCTGTACATGATATACAGTTTACATTCTGAGTGTGACTCTAGGTTTTGTTGTGTGTTTCAGAGAAACTGTTTGAGGACACGTGCAGCAGAGGGGACGTCACAGGATGGTTGGGTGGAATTTTTTTGGGAGCTGTAATTCTTGCTGCAGTTCAAGGTTTTCTTGTAGCTACAAAGATCATCACAGTACGCTGTAATAAAGGTCAGTTTATATAATGGATTCTATCAACATAACAGATACTTAAAAAACCATCTCATGTCACAATGTTCTTCAATTTTCTTTTTTATTAAATTGATTGATTTGCTTTTATTGGACAGGAGCAGCTAAACAGAAAAACAGGAAGAAAAACAAAAGAGGGGAGGAATCAAACCTGCAGGCTCCACCAGGTGAGTTACCGGGCGTCCCTTACGTTTTGTACATAAAAAAAAAAAATAATCCACTAAGCTTCCTTTATTTATTTATGAGGCCTCTGGTTCACATTGTGATTGTTAAAAAAATATATAGCAAGCTTTAAATACGTAACTGTCCATTAAATGGATGTTTTTGACAGTTTCTTTAAGAAATGTTTGAATATATAATTCAAATTAGGTTTATTGGCATGAATGTGTAGCAACAATATTACCAAAGCTGCATATAAAGCACATAAGGTCAATTAATTTCATATATATTATATAAGGAAATAAAACAGCAAAAGTTGTGTTTGTGTGTGTTAATACCAAGTAAAATAATAACAATAAAAATATATAATATAAACATTCTGTAAAAATAAATATTAAAAAAAAGTAAATAAGTAAAACAATAAGTAATATTAAAATAAATAAAGTGTGTTATTATAATATACTAAAAAAATTTAATAAAATGGATAAAACTGTAAATTAGTGTATATTAATAGACAATAAATTAATTAATTATTTCATTTAAATAAAATAAAAAAATCAGTATCAAATGTGAGATTAAAAACTCAACAATTACTAAAATATCACACAATCAAAATAATAATTTAAAATTATTTATTAGTCTAAGTTTATATCATTCACTTCTTGTTTTTCCATTTTGTCTCTGGAAACATTTGAAAGTAAAAGTCCTGAAGATTCTGCCTGTCTGCTGATACTGACCACCATTTAAATGATCTGATTATCTCCTGAAGTGGATTTGTAAAAACAAACTGAGCTGTTATGTCCTGATTCTTAAAATGATTGAACACACCTGAAAAAGTTGAAACATCAGCTCTGAGACAAAACTCGCTCACTTGTGCTGCTTTGTGACTGAAATATTCACAAATGGCAGAATTTAATTTATTTTTGGCTGCTTGAGAAGTTTTCAGTAGCACTTAATAAAAAGGTAATGATTAAGTAATACCAGGTAATAACCAGGTAATAGCTTGGTATTAACAATGAGTATATCTGGGTACTTTGTTGTTAAGTTGGCTCTTAAAATTTATTTTCTAAATGTTTCTTTATGGCCCCCGTGTTAAAAGTTTGGAAGATAAAGGAGGTTACAACATAATTTAGTAATTAGGGAGTTACTTCCAATAAATTTTACGTGATTTTGAAGGTATTACGCTGAAAGTAGCCTAAAACATCAACCTGTATTACCTCATTAACAGGTTATTGTCCCATTATTGTCAACATATTACCAATTTTAATCCAAATATTGCTGATATAGGTACCACATTTCCATCAGCATATAATACTAAATAAGTTTTGCTTTGTTGCAATCTTTAAATCTGTTTCCCTGTTATTACTCTTTGTTTGTGACCATCATTACCCTGTTACATACATTTTAGTCTAAAACCACTCAGATAAATTGGGGTCTGGATGAGTAACTGAAAATTAATCAAAACTGATATTCAGAACCTCTAACAGACGTAATTTTCCCTTGTTAAGATTTTTTAAATCCTATTATTTCCCCACAGTATGTGTTTATGTTCTTTCCTCTTAACAACATACTACAGCATGTGTAGTCATGTGACTTCACCCCATCCAGTCCTGCTCAGCTTCTTGACCGGAGTCTGAAGCCCAGAATAGATGTTAAATGTCCATCCTTTTACTGACCAACCAGAAAACAGATATAATTTCAGTAGGATGTTCAGTATGTGTACAGGACGGAGCTGTAACCTGACAACTTCCTGCTCTTACAGCAGCACCTGTCATGTAGACGTCCTTTGATGAATGAGGAGAGGCAGCCAGCAGAGCGTTGAGTGTTACCCTGCTTGCTCAGTGTGCAGGTGAAAATCATTAGTTGCACATTGATATTAATCATAAAATGTTAGTAGCACCAAATACAGGGGGGACATTCTTTGTCGTAGCACCACAGAGTCTCCGCCGCTGCACTCCCGACTTCCGTCAACATTACGTATCAATTTATACTATTAAAGGTAATTCATGAATGTCATATTTGATATATTTAATATTAATAGTATTTAATAGAGCATATCGACAGCACAAACCTGGTCAGTGAACTATGAGGACAAACAAAACAAAGGTTCATTAATCGTAATCGAGGTAAAATATTTAATTGTGATTTTAGGTCTAATCTTCCAGCCCTAGATACACCCATTGTTAATACCAAGCTATTACTTAGTTATCTTTAAAATAAAAATATTCCCAAGTTATTACCAACCTATAATGTAACGTGCTACCAAGTTTTCTTACTCTGAGGTCAGATTTGTCCTTTCGCCAAAACCTTCTCTGGTTCCAGCTCCAACAATAGTTGCAGGTTGAATGTTATACATGACTTAATCATAATCTATGAATAAAAAGGATGCAAGTACAATTATTTCATTTGTAAGAAACGTGCATTTGTGTGATGAGCAGCAGAGCGGAGTGTGTGAGTTACACCATTTAAAAAGGACATAAACAGGTTTTCCACTGCTGTAAGATTTACTGCCAAGAAGCATTATTACATCAAAGAAACACTCCAAACACAAATGTTCTTACTTTCTGTGTGTAGTTTATATTCTGCAGGTGGAGATCCATAAACTGTCGGCTCTGTGTCTCCCAGCTGTGATTGACTAATCATTTGTGTGTATTATATAAAAGTTGACTTTATGTAATGTCTACTTTTCTTTTCTGCAGGTTCTCGTGCCCAGGAAAACGGTTTTTGTAGAGCTCCTTCAGAGGAGGTGTAAAGGTGTGTGTGAATGTACTGAATCATGTAGATTAGTCCAATGCTGTTTTTTTAATACATGCTGTATATACTGTAAATTGTAAATATGTAATCTAACAGATCTTTGAAACGTGTTATGGTCAGTTTTTGGTTACACAGAGGGGTTTTGACCAAATACATTTTTACATAAAGCAGCTCAACAACGTTACAATAGCAGCGTTATTCAATTGGTCCAGATTTTAAATCCAGGAAATGTACATGGGCCAAACATTTTCAGCTGCCTATTTAAAACCGTTTTGAAACTTTTTGAAATGACACATTAACTAATGGAAATTAATGTTTACAAAATTGAAAATAAAAAGTACTTGCCAGTCCAGTCAGGATTAAAGGGAGGGGTTTCATTGTTTTTCATCATGACAGACAATCACTAGAGCACTTCTCTAACTTAAATGTACATTTTACAGCAGGGAAAATGTTTTTTAATCGAAATGACCAACATTTCTGCAGGTTATGAGTTCACAATGGCAACTATAAAAGATGATTTGTTTGAAAAGACAGAAGAGAAATGTTATTTATTTGTATTTAATAGGACATAATCCTTTCATATAATGAGCCACATATTTATTTATAGATAATCAGTGATTTTACATTTGAATGTAATTTAAAAAGCAGATGTACACACAGTAATTCTTCTGTTCAAAATGAGACAGATGTAATTTGTTATTGACTAAATACATAAAACAGTTGGGTTCTCACTGATTTTACAGAATCAGATTTACAATTGTATACAAAAAAATGCAAACTGCTATAAAAAGTTACAAAACTTTAATGGTGAAAAAAAAAATGTGAGACTTTTTCTCCTGATGAGAAATAGTCACGTTTTAATCTCGTCTCCTATCATGTATCTGTATGCTGGGCCACACGGAGGTTACTTGCTAAATGCCAGTTAAATAGGTCGTATCAACAAAGATGTAAAAAGTTTCACAAAGATTGTTTTATTACTGGATTCTGTATGGATTTTTTACTCTTACGTCTCCATTTTATTTCTGAACCTTGTTTGTTGTTTTTGTTTTACTTTGTTGTCAAAATGTAATTATCCACTGCAATTGTGGTTTGTGTACAGCTGTGGTTATAGTACTTGCTTTTAATGTGCTTTTATTTTCTATAGTTCCAAAGCAAAAATCTTTAAAAAGTTTTAAAGTTAAAATCTACTTGGCAGTAAATCAGATTATGAGCTTATTGTTTTGGGTGATGAAGCCTGGCTGTTCTCTTGAAGCAGCCGCTCCATCGTTCTTGTTTTATTTTTGCTTTTTGAGGTCTCATGGACGCTGCTGACTAAGAGAAAGTTAAATGCAATAATAAATTTGATATGACTGATGCTTGAAAAATAAAATAATTTAACATTAGAGCAAACTCTGTATATCTTATTCTCTAATAGCTTTTTGTGTCTAGCCTTGTACGTTTGTATATTTCTATGATTGGTTTCTCAGGTGTTTGTGAGGGTGCAGCCACAGCACCTTGAAAACTCAGTGTTCAGACAGGCTACTTGTTGGTCAAATGTTTGTATCTTGTAATGTGAATAACTTTCTTCCCAGGTGAACATAGTGGCCAAACCTATACCAAGTTCAGTACCTAGTAGGTGTAGTTTTAACATTTACCAAGCTCATTGAACTTTAAATTAGATATTATGTCCTAAAACACGTCTGTATGGGATCTTTACTTATCAAAGTTGTGCAGCCTGCAGTTTAATACGTGTTTGAAACAGTTTCAGACGTCACAAGTGAATCCAGGATCTGTGACTGTTCTTCTCTGGACCTCCATGCTGCCATCAGACCTGGTTTCTGTGTTAAATAAATATCTGCAAAGTCTCAATAAAGAAAACCAGGATATTTGTATTTTTTTTACAGATCTCTGCAGTACACATTGGAAATGATTCAACAAATGTGTAAAAAGGAACTTACAAATGTAATTTACAAATGTGTAAAAACTGTTTTGTGTGTACACATTACTCTGTATTTTTGTGGATATGATTTTACATAACACAAATAAAAATACACATTTGTGAATAGTGAAATATTTGTCAATCATAGTACACATTTGCGGATTGTCTTCTGTGGGTTACAAATATTAAAGTCCAATTAAATTTTAGGTTAATTACTAAGGTAACTTAACAAACTCTGTCGTGAGAGTATTCCCAAGCAATTAAAGGTGCATGCGTTTTAAGGGAAAAGACCATAACAGTCCTGTATTCCCCAAATATTACCAGTGTATGCACTCTAATTATCCACACACATTTTAGATAATCAAACAATTAACTCCTTGCATTACTGTAAATATTAACTGCATCAACCTGTAAATACGGTAAATATTCCCTTCAGTTCCCGCTACATAAATTAATAATGTAAATCACAGTTAACACATAAATTTATAAAATTATTTATCAGTAAACTGCATTTAGGCTCCTACAACTGTATTACTGATAAATGGTTTGGTAATAAATACAGAAAATGTGTTGTTTAATTTTACTTCACAGTCACATTTTAATTGAATGGGTCTTAACAAATGCCAACGCATTCTCACTCCCGACTGGTCACATATTGACGCTTGGTCAAGGCCCATTGGCGTCGCTTGTTAACGCCCTGGGTAGGCTACCCCCCCTTTTGCATCATGTTTTAACTTTTAGGGCTCCGCGGTCAAGTTAGCAACGTTAGTAACAATAAATAAGCAACGTCCGGTTAGACTTTCCAAATAAAAGACTAAGATCTAAACACTGAGCTTTCAAGGTCAAAAACTCCTGAGAAATGGCCTGCTTCAATCATAGCTCATAGCCTACAAGGCTACACCAAAAAAAAGTTTAGCCTACACTTTATAAGAAAGAGGATGAGAAATACAGAGTTTGCTGAGATGTTCAAATGATTATCCTTATATTCAAGCATCAATCGTATCAAAACGTCACACACACATTGACTGCACTTGAACATAAGCTACAACAACACAGCAACTGAAGCGGTATGTAGTAACATGGTGGCAGTTTGTGCTGTGGAAGTTGTTCATTTGAACACAGTGTAAATAAGTTACTGCCGCTTGTCCATAGGGGACGCATTGTTGCTTGCTTGTGTTGTTTATTGTTGGTCTTTGGATATGATTTGTGAGGCAGCGGTGGATTGATTGATGGATGGATTGATTGATTGATGGATTGATTGATTGATTGAACGGCGTGGATTCTTGGATGATTTGTGGTACATTGGGAAATGGCAACAAGTGGATCAAAATCAGATGTCAATGGCTCAGAGATGGATGAACAAAAGAGAGAAATTAAACTCACTTCTAAAGCTTTGGGGGATAAAATTGAAACACTACAAAAGGAATGTAGAAAAAAGGTTCACAAAATCAAAGGTCTAATACAGACAATAAAGGATCTCATGCAAAAGGATGATAATGCCCCACAAGTACGATCTTATCTTGAGAAAATGAGTCAAATGTTGGATGAAACTTTGTTACATGAGTCTGTGATTCCCATACTTCCTGAAGAGGAACAGGAAAAACAAAATGAATTGTTTATGAACATACTAAAATGCCACAATGGATTTATGGAGGATGCAAAAGGATGGTTTTCTGAAAAAGGGAGACAAACAAGCCGTACTATTGCTCATGTTGTCAATGATGCTCCCATATTTGTATCACAAAAGGAATCAATGCACAAGTTGGACAGGACATCGAGAGACGGTACGATCACGTCCACTGTTTCAGCACAGGAATCATCAGTCGGCAACACTGGTGACAAGCAGCAGTGACCAAAGTCAAATAATTACGGTTTTGGAAAAACAAAATGAAATAACTGCCTTATTGGTTCAGCAACAATCTCGTTCATTTCTGCCTAAGAGACCTTCAGGTTTTTGACGGTGATCCTTTGCAATATCACACCTACAGGCATACAGTCTTTTTCTGCGAGGATGTTGTAACGCCATGGAAGAGTTGAACATGCCTACCACAATGCTGACCATAGTGAAAAGGTTGCCCTACAAACATAGGGACGGATGGAGAATTGTGGCTTGTGAGTTGCAGGAAAGGCGTGGCCGGACGATTCCAACTGTACTCCGCATTCATCCAAAAGAGAGAGAAATTAATTTAGTGCCAACCAAAGGAGAACCTGAGACAGCAGTGGGCAGTTCTCTGATCTCTGTTCAATCCAGTGGTCTCACTGGGGCCGGGGACCAAGACTGTACACTCTCCATAGTTCCAGTTCATAAGGTGCTCTTTACCTATGCCTTCCAACGAAGGTTGAGGTCGAGGGCAACTGGACTTCTTCTGAAACGTCCAGATGCTCCAGATGCAACTTTTCTTGGATAACCATGACCTGGATGAATCTTTACAGATGTGTAGGTTTGTCTAACGCTCTCTCTCTCACAGGGGGTTCAGAGGAGCCTGAAGATGATCTGCAGTGATGTCTGTCTTTACCTCACATATTTTTTGTTGTTAGCCTCTTTAGTGGTTGTAAGGTTGCTCCTGTTGACCCGAGTCAACCATTTTTTCCTCCTCCTCCGTGTCAGCTGGGAAACCAAACATCCGTTCTCCTTTTTCTGACCGACTGCAGCATCATCTCCACACAGCACAATAAACCTGCTGTGGACTATTGTAAGACAGTTCACAGACACAAACCACTTAACATGCTGTTTTCTGAGTTTACTGGAGATTTATAAATGAATACATGACGATCATTGATAGTCACCTGTCTGTTCTATCTAAGTCATAAAGATTACATTAGTCTTTAAGATCAATTAACCCTGGTACCGTGGGATCACTAAAAGGAATGTTAGAAAGGTAAATCTGATCTGAATTTTAAACGTGTTTTCAAGAGGAACACTTTCCAATGTAAGGTTGGCCAAAAAATCTCCACAAGGTAGGTGACTGTAGCTGTTATTGTCAAAAATATATGTCCTCCTTTTTAAAAAATAGAAATGTAACTACATACATGTGTCACCGTGCTGTGCAAATATTGTAAATCAACGCATTTATTCTATAAATTACCAGAAATCTCTTAAAATCGCCGTTTTGTTGTTTCTCTCGCTCATTTTGAATTGCCCGCCCAGGACCTCCGGGAACTACTGTATCTGCGGTCTCCATGAACCACGTGACGATGTAGCATTTTGGACCCCCGCTGACGCGACTCTCTCTTTAAAGGGCTCTGGAGCAGCCTACACAATATAAAGGCAATGTTGCTACAGACCGAGTGAATAATGGTAGGCCTACAGATATTCATAGTAATGTCTATGATAATAATCGTAATGATAATAATAACAATAGGACTAGTAACAATAAGTGTAGCAGAGGGTGACCCGCAACCACAGATCCAGACTCCACAGCTCCAGAGCCTGAAACACCTGCAGGAAGTGATAGGAGGAGAGAGGAGAGGGACGAGAAAGCACAAGACTACCTGAAAGGGAAGAAGTCCAGTTAGTAAGAGTCTTAAAGAAATAGCTTAATCGAAATCTGACCAAAATAATTTGAATAATGAAGATTCATTGTTGCAAAAAACACACTTTTCCTCAACATTAATCCTGAATCTTAATACAATTGTTATTTATTAGATATACATATTAAAGCAGTGAGTGCAGCGGTAAAGTCAGATCCTCTTTACGCTGGGGGGGAAAAGGGTAGTTCGTCTGAAAGTTGGCCGCTGTATTTAAACCCCATGCAGGTTAGGGAGCTCGATTTAGGTGTGAAGGTGACTCCGACCAGAGAAAACAAAGGTTTTAAAGAGCATTGCAGGGCAGGTTCATGAGGTGTGTAACAATTTGATTTAAAGGTATATAGTCAATTGATTCTGTGTTTAAATGGTAGACTATGTTTTCTTGTCATTTAATTCAATTTGTGTAAATTACTTGAATTTAAACTGGAAGATTGGTGTATTTTGTGTAGGTTTCTCTTATAAATAGGTTATTTTGACAGTGATAATGAGGTGCTGCTAGTATTGCTGTTGTATACAGAAAGGAAATGCAACGCTTATATCAGTGAATGTGTTTATTTTTATACATATTGTAGAATAATGTTTATAGTTTATTTTATTATCTCTACTGAAATGTCACAGGACATTTAAACTGACTGTAACAGAGGTTGGTGAACTTGTGTTCGTGTAGGTGGTTCTGCAGAAATACAACAAATATAAATAATAAGGTTTAAGTCACATGCATAACAGAATATTCCCCATCCTGTACATGTTTTTTTCCTCAGGTTAAGAGTATTCATAACAGAACAAAGTAAGTACTTTAGTAATTGACTACTCAAAGGTTATAACAAGAAGCCACCATAGTAAAAAAAACACCAATAATATTTAAGAACACTAGTCATCCATAAGCAGTAAGGTATGACCGCTTATACAGACAGAGAATCCGTTCACATCAGGAAACATAATCAAAGTTCACCACCTAGTGGTAAACAGGGGCATTAAAAGGCGCGTCTATTTTACCTAAACCAGAGGCTATAATGTACATTATGTACATGTTGTGTTATGACAGGTTGTAATATGGACTTTTAAAAAATGATTATATTAGTATTAATATCGTTAGCATTGTCTGTGAAGGTTTTCAGTTATCCAAAGAAGGTTAAAGACAAGACCTTAACATACAGTAAATCAATAAAAACAAGTAACTCGTGGTCATTTCCTGTTTATACAATGAGTAATAGAGCTAAAACAATCAAATCACACAGGTGATTTTCAGAGCTTCCAGCTGAACGACGGCTGCTAATGGTCAGTTTGTTTTGTTTTTCAGTTACAATCTGTGGAAAGATTTAAGCTCTTGGACATTTTAAGTTGGCTGCTCGAATTTGTTAACAGAATTTGTTCAAGTTTAAGGCCTACAACGGCCTAACAAACGTAAATATGGGTAGTAACAAACTTTATAATCAACCTATAGGCCTACAGACGTTTGTCTGGTTTTGAATTAAATGCTGATGGAATCACTTCCTGTCCATCAGATAGACATCTAGTGTAGGAACGTTTGCCTGAGGGCACGTAGTCCAGTAATAGGAAGTCAAAAGTTATTAAATAGTGGTCAGATAAAGTGGGATTCTGTGTAAAAAAAACTACTAAATGTTCAATTTCAATGCCAAAACTAGGTTGAGGAGGGTGTGGTTTAAACAGTGACTGGCTTTATGAACACTGACTGAAGCCAACTGAATCTAATAGGGCGTTAAATGCAGCACTAAAGCTATGTCATTGTCAACAAACTCATTTCATGTTGTCATTATGAGTATTGTTCTGGATGCACGGTATATAGCTAATGTAAGTCTCTGGATAATGTTATATAGAAGGGATCATATTTAGACTCATCAGTCTAACTGAGTTAATAAATCAAGTGAGAAGTCAGATTATTATCATATACTTCACCCAGAGGTTCTCTCGTGCTTCTCTCACACTGTTGAGTCAAAATTGAAATATCCACTAGACTGTTAAAGAAATGTCACCAAAATGAGAGAGAAGAAGCTATCTCAACAAAAACAGAGTGAAAAGTAAACAATATGATGAGATAACTTAAAAAAGAGGGACCTGATAAAAGTATCAGATCAAATACTAATATTTATTTCCAAATGCTCAGCAGCTAAAACCAAAAAGGAAAAATACGGTAAATAATCAGTTGACTTGTTAAACCAGCAGACCCCAGATCTGGGTCTTGGATTAAAATCTGTAACGTGGCCTTTATACAATAATGTAATTTGTACCTCAACCATGTAGTGCCATCAAACATCCACAAAAGCTTGAGCTGTAGTATAAGATAAACCTTTGTTAGTCCCCCGTACAGGGGAAATTTAGATTAACGGTTGATTCTGTTTTTATTTGGTTAAAATCACTACCAGTCTGAATAAACTGGTGATAAATTGACCCCATCTATCTCTACCAGCCTATCCACACAAAGTTGTTTGGTCTGTTTCAATTTGTTCTGAATGAGATTTATCCTTGTAAATAATTTTGGAACATTTTTTAATTTAAGAGTTTTTCTAAAAGTACTTGTGAATCTATTGAACATGTCTTTTTAAAGATGTAGATGCACCCTGTTGAGCAAGTGGGAAGTACTATATCACCGGAAGTGAGAAGGACTTAGGTTTATTCAAGTTCTGTGGAAATAATCGGAAAAGTGATTTCCCGACTGAGAAAATTAATTTAACGGCCGCCTGAAGTCGGAACAACAACTCGGAAAAGCAGAGAACATTTTAGCACTTTTTCAGCACACTTTGACGACAATGTTAATGACAGTTCAGCGTTCATGTTGTTTCCACTTTACCATGTAAAAGCACATGAACCCATCGAGAGCGACTTCACAACACGGGAAATGGGATCATACAAGGAGCACTTGAACGCAACGTCCACATTCAGCACTCTGTTAACGCGCACTTCAAGTGCGAAGGGGCGGAGAACAAGTCAATAAGTCCAGTAACTTTGGTTTTAAGTAATTTATCTAACATGTTGCAGTTGAAAGCTCTGGAGCTTCTGTTCTTCTGGTTCTGCCTGCTGACTGTGTCTGGAATAACTCCTGGACACATGGATACAAACGGTAAGAAAGCTAATGCGTAACTTTAAAGGTAATGATAACACAACATTTGGTCAAGCGAAATACGCCATTACAGGTTCATTAATTTGGGAGCTGTCATGCCGACTGTTGTTTAATGGCCATCAATGACCATGTGCTGTGTTTAGGCTACAGGGTGTCAGTTTCTCAAGACTAAGAGAAGACTGTCGTTTCCCAAAGAGCTCAAAAAAGGGAGGCGCTTACTGCCAGCTAACCTCACTGCCATAGCCCCTCCCCCCCGACTTCTTTTTGCTCAGCTATGTTTTTGGTTTCAACTAAACTGAAACTAACATGAGAAAGAAACTAGTCATTTTAAACTAAAGAGGAGACGATTCTTTATGATTATTGTGCAAATGAAATGCTTGGTAATTAAGGGAGGTGGTTCTCATGTTGCCTATTTTCATATTAATTTCTACAGATAAGCTAAAGAAGTTTTACATTGAGACACAAAAGGCAAACATGAACTGTCTTATCTACAATGATTATGAGGTCATATTAACAGGGGTTTCCTGCCGTTAAAGGCTTGATGTGGGGCCCAAAACGGCTTGGGTGCTGTGTCATGAATGTAAAATCACTGTGGAGAGAGGATGGAAACTAAAACTAAATAACTTCTCCAAAATCTATTGGTTATAGTTCCTCTCCAGACAAATTATTTAGCAAGTTTAGTCATTAAGCTTTCTGGTTGTTGTTGTTTATTTATTGGACAAAGTCAAATTTTAGATGTGCATCACTTGCTCATGGACACAACAGCCCTGCAGCTGAAGTTTTGTATTGGGGTTACTGACTGTGTTCTAAGACTGCAAATACACTGAAGCAGTGATCACTACATACATTTTAAATCATTAACTCAGCTGCAGACACATTGGCCGGTTAGCTACAAAAGGAGAGAACAGTTACCAAATATTGTAAATTGTAATTGTACAGTATCTTTGGCCAAACGTGAAGGTCACTGCAGGTCAGACGTGACTACAAACTAATCTAAAAATATCTCCAGTCAAAGTGATTTTATTCAATGTGGTGTTTGATACAACCACAAATGTAACGGCCAGTAAACTCAGTATCATGGGCTTCATCTGTAAAGAGATCACTGTAGTTACTGAGGTTGGATTTGTCATCAATAACTACTGTATCTAAGGTGGCAGACGCCTTTATCCAAATCGACTTACATCTGAGGAACAACATAGAAGCATCAGGTCAGAGAGATCTACAAGCAACACTAGATGTTAGTAAGAGATATTAAAGCATACGGTGTCACTGGGGTAAATACCTGTGGGAAGCAATAGGAGTTAACAAATGGTGCCGTCAAGACAAGCACATGTTAAGGAGAGAGATGAAGAAGAAGTGCAGGCTGGATGTTAGCGGCTCAGAGGAAGTGTTCTTGAAAGAGGTGACTTTAAGACAACATTTAAATGTGATGTGGATGCAAATCTATGTCCTGATGTAAATGACAAAACATATGTTTTGTTTATCACCACTAAATTACTTTATTTGAACTTGTTTGACTTTTAGCCTTTGTGGAAAAAAGAATCTTTCTTCTAGTATTTGTAGTTCATGAAAAAACATTGTGCCCAAACAAAAGTGCATCCATCCAAAGTTAGTTTGTGTGCGTTTTGTTTTCCCTGAGCTAAATTTTGACTGAATAAAAGGGGTTTTGTTTCTTTTCATTAGTTTTTCATTTAGACACTTTCTGATTTGTTGTTTGTATGAAGAGTTAAGAGAAAACAACACTTTGCAGTTTTGGTGTTTGTCACCTGTTCTTAAAACCAGGCATTTGTTCTAACAGAGCATCAAAGTAATGAAGAAAACTGCTTCTGATCTGTTTGATTAATATTTTCATCTTTAGGTTTTGCCACAGGCATTTTGTTCCATCTGGTTACAGCTGATTTAAAATAATCAAATGTAGCGTAAAATTAAAATGTGTTTAAAATGTTATATTGTGAAGTTATTGATTCCCTCTTCCTGCATTTTAGAGCCTATCATGGTCCGCGTTGGCACGCATTCATATTTCTAGCTCCACGCAATTAAAATGGGGGCTCTTTATTTACCTGTTGCCATGGTGAATCGTAGTATCGGAGCTCCATTGACGGTGGCTTTTTTTTTATGCCTACGCATGCACTTCCATCTTCAACATACTCAGAGTTGACTGAACTAATTCTGATCGACTTTTCTGGAACAGAGTTTCCCACCTCAGGCTCAATCAGCTCAGAGTTTGATGAACCTGCTTTCTGAAACAGCCCTACTGTCTAATGTCAGCTTAAATATTCTTAAATGACGCCAACATGAAAAATCTCCATAAATAATGTGCCGACTAACTAACGTGTTTATAAACTGGTGTTTCAGAGTCATTGAGGTGACATGTAAATGTGTTATCTGATGTTCTGTCTGAACCTGATGGATCTCTATTTGAACAGAATGACTAAAATAAACTTCTTCTTTCAGGGTCGGGTGACGTCAGAGTGGTTGTGAAAGAAGGGAGTGACGCCATTTTACCCTGTTCACTCAGCACCAAGCAGAACGCTGAGTTTGAACTCTTTGACTGGAAGAAAGATGGTCCGAAGGAGATTTTCTTTTATGATGGAGGCCTTCATTACAACAACGGCCGTCCAGGTCAAGATCAGCAGTTCAAAGGTCGCGTCTCACATTTTCAAGAAGAACTGAAGTACGGAAACGCCTCCATCATCATCAGAAATACGAAGATGACCGACAGTGGAGACTACACCTGTGATTTTCCACTTCTTCAGCCAAGACCGATATTCAACATTCAGCTTGTTGTTGGTGAGTGTTTTCATTAAAGGGGCATTATGTAGTTTTCAGCGACCACTAGCGGTGCAGTTTTTAGAGTGCAACCAGGCGTGTGCTCGAACTCAAGAGCGAGCAAACTCCGACACAGAAAGAGCAAAACACCAGGAGACACTTTCACCTGAGTATCAGTAAAATTACTAAAAATCTAAACTGAACGTTACGAAGCAAACAACAGTAGAGCCGTGCTAAAGTAGCTGGCTGCTCCTGCCTTGCATCAAGGCCGGTATAAACATCTCGTTCAGTCTGACGGGCTACATATATACTTATAATAATTGTGTAAATAGTAAAACAATAAAAACGCAAACAGGGCAGTAAAAGTGCTTTTTAAGTTCAGAAACATTTTGAGTCCCCCCTCTCGTGCCTCACAGTGGTTTGGTCCACTGCCTGCTTTCCCTCTCAGGAGTCCGGTGGCAGAAAACCAGTTCAAATCCTTTCGTAGTTGTGAAGCTCCAGTAATGCTGAGCAGGCTGGCAGAGCTGTTTTATGCACTTTAAACACTGGATGAACTAATTATTCCTAGAGCCATAGAAACTACATACAGTTAATCTATATTGTTCGTCCAGATCTCCAGCTGTCGTTTCATCCTCCTGTACTTTCAGTGATGCTCTTGGTATCAAACATTTACCTGACGCCTTTTTCTCCTTCTTCCCCTTTTTTTCCTTTACCTCTACTTGTTCTTTTCTTTCCTCATAAGAAACTATAATCAGACATGGAGGGTGGGCTCGGTAACGGTGTATATTGTGGGCTATTTGTATTAACAGTAGGTAATTTTACACCTTTAGTTTAGTGTTGATTTACTTTAATCTGCTCCTCTGCTCTTCTCCCCACACTCACACACACCTAGTCTGCACCTTGATATGAACCGAACTGTGGATTTGGTGTCGTTACACCCCTAATGTTCACAAATGGCTGTTTATTTAAAATTACTAGCCTAATAACACATGACTAGTTCATAACATCACCCTGCACTGTGCAGTAATTAATGTTCTAATTATGTTAATATTCTCTTTCAGATCTCACCTTCAGAAACCGTTTAAACGAAATCACAGGTGCGTCACTGATCTGTACATGTGTGCTACAACTCTCTGGGCCTCAGTATCATTTAAACGTTTTTATGCAGGACCTTCATGTTGACTAACCATCACAGCAGGTTCTGCACATTTGGATGTTACTGACCCTGAGATTTATATTTGAATGGAAACTACATTTGTAGTGTTCTGTTTACATGATTTTCTTATTACTGTGTTCACAGGTGCAGCTGCAGAGCCGTCCATCACGATAGTTAATATCACAGCGTTTGGGGTCCTGCTGCATTGTGACGTTAGAGGTGCTTTTCCAAAACCTACAGTAGAGTGGCAGGACAGGGCTGGAAACAAACTTCCTGCTGAGGAGACACAGGTCTCAGAAAGAGAAGGCAGCTTCTACATCATCCTCCAAACCACTGTGACCAAGACCGAAACCAACCGCTTCCACTGTGTAGTCCAGCAGGACGACATCGGTCATATAATCAGTAGTAACATCGTTTTGCCAGGTGAGATTCATTTTAGTGGTTTTATCTGCAAGTAGTTTTACATGTTCATAGATTTTAGCAGCATGGCCGCCTCAGTAGTAGTTCTGTGTAGGTAATAACCAGCGTGCTGTACATGATATACAGTTTACATTCTGAGTGTGACTCTAGGTTTTGTTGTGTGTTTCAGAGAAACTGTTTGAGGACACGTACAGCAAAGGAGTTGTCGCAGGATTGTTTGGTGGATTCTCTTTAGGAGCTCTAACTGTTGGTGCAGTTCTAGTTTTGCTTGTAGCTACAAAGATCATCACAGTACTCTGTAATAAAGGTCAGTTTATATAATGGATTTTATCAACATAACAGATACAGAAACCATCTCATGTCACAATGTTCTTTCTTCAATGTTCTTTTTTATTAAATTGATTGATTTGCTTTTATTGGACAGGAGCAGCTAAACAGAAAAACAGGAAGAAAAACAAAAGAGTGGAGGAATCAAACCTGCAGGCTCCACTAGGTGAGTTACCGGGCGCCCCTTACGTTTGGTATTTACATAAAAAAAAGAAATTGTTAAAAAATATATAGCAAGCTTTAAATACATAACTGTCCATTAAATGGATGTTTTTGACAGTTTCTTTAAACAGATGTTTGAATATCAAATTCAAATTAGCTTTATTGGCATGAATGTGTAGCAACAATATTACCAAAGCTGCATATAAAGCACATAAGGACAATTAATTTCATATATATTATATAAGAAAATAAAACAGCAAAAGTTGCTTGTGTGTGTAATACCAAATACAATAATAACAATAAAAAATATATAATATAAACAGTCTGTAAAAATAAATATTAAAAAAAGTAAATAAGTAAAACAATAAGCCTGTGTTAGAAAATTAAAGTAATATATTAAAATAAATAAAGTGTGTTATTATAATATACTAAAAAAAATTAATAAAACTGTAAATTAGTGTATATTAATAGACAATAAAAACGTTAATTATTTCATTTAATTAAAATTAAAAAAAATCAGTATCAAATGTGAGATTAAAAACTCAACAATTACTAAAATATCACACAATCAAAATAATAATTTACAATTATTTATTAGTCTAAGTTTATATCATTCACTTCTTGTTTTTCCATTTTGTCTCTGGAAACATTTGAAAGTAAAAGTCCTGAAGATTCTGCCTGTCTGCTGATACTGACCACCATTTAAATGATCTGATTATCTCCTGAAGTGGATTTGTAAAAACAAACTGAGCTGTTATGTCCTGATTCTTAAAATGATTGAACACACCTGAAAAAGTTGAAACATCAGCTCTGAAACAAAACTCGCTCACTTGTGCTGCTTTGTGACGGAAATATTCACAAATGGCAGAATTTAATTTATTTTTGGCTGCTTGAGAAGTTTTCAGTAGCACTTAATAAAAAGGTAATGATTAAGTAATACCAGGTAATAACCAGGTAATAGCTTGGTATTAACAATGAGTATATCTGGGTACTTTGTTGTTAAGTTGGCTCTTAAAATTTATTTTCTAAATGTTTCTTTATGGCCCCGTGTTAAAAGTTTGGAAGATAAAGGAGGTTACAACATAATTTAGTAATTAGGGAGTTACTTCCAAGAAATTTCACGTGATTTTGAAGGTATTACGCTGAAAGTAGCCTAAAACATCAACCTGTATTACCTCATTAACAGGTTATTGTCCCATTATTGTCAACATATTACCAATTTTAATCCAAATATTGCTGATATAGGTACCACATTTCCATCAGCATATAATACTAAATAAGTTTTGCTTTGTTGCAATCTTTAAATCTGTTTCCCTGTTATTACACTTTGTTTGTGACCATCATTACCCTGTTACATACATTTTAGTCTAAAACCACTCAGATAAATTGGGGTCTGGATGAGTAACTGAAAATTAATCAAAACTGATATTCAGAACCTCTAACAGACGTAATTTTCCCTTGTTAAGATTTTTTAAATCCTATTATTTCCCCACAGTATGTGTTATGTTCTTTCCTCTTAACAACATACTACAGCATGTGTAGTCATGTGACTTCACCCCATCCAGTCCTGCTCAGCTTCTTGACCGGAGTCTGAAGCCCAGAATAGATGTTCAACAGCGGTGGTGCACCAAATACAGGGGGGACATTCTTTGTCGTAGCACCACAGAGTCTCCGCCGCTGCACTCCCGACTTCCGTCAACATTACGTATCAGTTAGCAAAAAACGACTTATGACATTCATGAATTACCTTTAATAGTATATTGATATATTTAATATTATTAGTATTTAATAGAGCATATCGACAGCACAAACTGGTCAGTGAACTATGAGGACAAACAAAACAAAAGTTCATTAATCGTAATCGAGGTAAAATATTTAATTGTGATTTTAGGTCTAATCTTCCAGCCCTAGATACACCCATTGTTAAAACCAAGCTATTACTTTATCTTTAAAATAAAAATGTTCCCAAGTTATTACCAACCTATAATGTAACGTGCTACCAAGTTTTCTTACTCTGAGGTCAGATTTGTCCTCAGGTTCTTAAAAAGTTTTGACTCAGCTCTTCATTCATATGAGCAGCTCCGTAGTTCAAGTAACAATAGGTTAGTTAGCGGAAATCATTAATTTATTAGTTATCAGGCAGTTCAATAATAGATTAATACTTAAAGTAAAAAAAAACGCCAAAACCTTCTCTGGTTCCAGCTCCAACAATAGTTGCAGGTTGAATGTTATACATGACTTAATCATAGTCTATGAACAAAAAGGATGCAAGTACAATTATTTCATTTGTAAGAAACGTGCATTTGTGTGATGAGCAGCAGAGCGGAGTGTGTGAGTTACACCATTTAAAAAGGACATAAACAGGTTTTCCACTGCTGTAAGATTTACTGCCAAGAAGCATTGTTACATCAAAGAAACACTCCAAACACAAATGTTCTTACTTTCTGTGTGTAGTTTATATTCTGCAGGTGGAGATCCATAAACTGTCGGCTCTGTGTCTCCCAGCTGTGATTGACTAATCATTTGTGTGTATTATATAAAAGTTGACTTTATGTAATGTCTACTTTTCTTTTCTGCAGGTTCTTGTGTCCAGGAAAACGGTTTTTGTAGAGCTCATTCAGAGGAGGTGTAAAGGTGTGTGTGAATGTACTGAATCATGTAGATGAGTCCAATGCTGTTTTTTTTTTTATACATGCTGTATATACTGTAAATTGTAAATATGTAATCTAACAGATCTTTGTGAAACGTGTTATGGTCAGTTTTTGGACTAATGCAAATTAATGTTTTACAAAATAGAAAATAAAAAGTACTTGCCAGTCCAGTCAGGGTTAAAGGGAGGGGTTTCATTGTCTTTCATCATGACAGACAATCACTAGAGCACTTCTCTAACTTAAATGTACATTTTACAGCAGGGAAAATGTTTTTAATCGAAATGACCAACATTTCTGCAGGTTATGAGTTCACAATGGCAACTATAAAAGATGATTTGTTTGAAAAGACAGAAGAGAAATGTTATTTATTTGTATTTAATAGGACATAATCCTTTCATATAATGAGCCACATATTTATTTATAGATAATCAGTGATTTTACATTTGAATGTAATTTAAAAAGCAGATGTACACACAGTAATTCTTCTGTTCAAAATGAGACAGATGTAATTTGTTATTGACTAAATACATAAAACAGTTGGGTTCTCACTGATTTTACAGAATCAGATTTACAATTGTATACAAAAAAATGCAAACTGCTATAAAAAGTTACAAAACTTTAATGGTGAAAAAAAAATGTGAGACTTTTTCTCCTGATGAGAAATAGTCACGTTTTAATCTCGTCTCCTATCATGTATCTGTATGCTGGGCCACACGGAGGTTACTTGCTAAATGCCAGTTAAATAGGTCGTATCAACAAAGATGTAAAAGTTTCACAAAGATTATTTTATTACTGGATTATGTATAGATTTTTTACTCTTACGTCTCCATTTTATTTCTGAACCTTGTTTGTTGCTTTTGTTTTACTTTGTTGTCAAAATGTAATTATCCACTGCAATTGTGGTTTGTGTACAGCTGTGGTTATAGTACTTGCTTTTAATGTGCTTTTATTTTCTATAGTTCCAAAGCAAAAATCTTTAAAAAGTTTTAAAGTTAAAATCTACTTGGCAGTAAATCAGATTATGAGCTTATTGTTTTGGGTGATGAAGCCTGGCTGTTCTCTTGAAGCAGCCGCTCCATCGTTCTTGTTTTATTTTTGCTTTTTGAGGTCTCATGGACGCTGCTGACTAAGAGAAAGTTAAATGCAATAATAAATTTGATATGACTGATGCTTGAAAAATAAAATAAAATTTAACATTAGAGCAAATCTGTATATCTTATTCTCTAATAGCTTTTTGTGTCTAGCCTTGTACGTTTGTATATTTCTATGATTGGTTTCTCAGGTGTTTGTGAGGGTGCAGCCACAGCACCTTGAAAACTCAGTGTTCAGACAGGCTACTTGTTGGTCAAATGTTTGTATCTTGTAATGTGAATAACTTTCTTCCCAGGTGAACATAGTGGCCAAACCTATACCAAGTTCAGTACCTAGTAGGTGTAGTTTTAACATTTACCAAGCTCATTGAACTTTAAATTAGATATTATGTCCTAAAACACGTCTGTATGGGATCTTTGATTATCAAAGTTGTGCAGCCTGCAGTTTAATACGTGTTTGAAACAGTTTCAGACGTCACAAGTGAATCCAGGATCTGTGACTGTTCTTCTCTGGACCTCCATGAAGCCATCAGACCTGGTTTCTGTGTTAAATAAATATCTGCAAAGTCTCAATAAAGAAAACCAGGATATTTGTGTAAATATATTTCTTTTACAGATCTCTGCAGTACACATTGGAAATGATTCAACAAATGTGTAAAAAGGAACTTAAAAATGTAATTTACAAATGTGTAAAAACTGTTTGTGTGTACACATTACTCTGTATTTTTGTGGATATGATTTTACATAACACAAATAAAAATACACATTTGTGAATAGTGAAATATTTGTCAATCATAGTACACATTTGCGGATTGTCTTCTGTGGGGTTACAAATATTAAAGTCCAATTAAATTTTAGGTTAATTACTAAGGTAACTTAACAAACTCTGTCGTGAGAGTATTCCCAAGCAATTAAAGGTGCATGCGTTTTAAGGGAAAAGACCATAACAGTCCTGTATTCCCCAAATATTACCAGTGTATGCACTCTAATTATCCACACATTTTAGATAATCAAACAATTAACTCCTTGCATTACTGTAAATATTAACTGCATCAACCTGTAAATACGGTAAATATTCCCTTCAGTTCCCGCTACATAAATTAATAACGTAAATCACAGTTAACACATAAATTTATAAAATTATTTATCAGTAAACTGCATTTAGGCTCCTACAACTGTATTACTGATAAATGGTTTGGTAATAAATACAGAAAATGTGTTTAATTTTACTTCACAGTCACATTTTAATTGAATGGGTCTTAACAAATGCCAACGCATTCTCACTCCCGACTGGTCACATATTGACGCTTGGTCAAGGCCCATTGGCGTCGCTTGTTAACGCCCTGGGTAGGCTGCCCCCCCTTTTGCATCATGTTTTAACTTTTAGGGCTCCGCGGTCAAGTTAGCAACGTTAGTAACAATAAATAAGCAACGTCCGGTTAGACTTTCCAAATAAAAGACTAAGATCTAAACACTGAGCTTTCAAGGTCAAAAACTCCTGAGAAATGGCCTGCTTCAATCATAGCTCATAGCCTACAAGGCTACACCAAAAAAAAAGTTTAGCCTACACTTTATAAGAAAGAGGATGAGAAATACAGAGTTTGCTGAGATGTTCAAATGATTATCCTTATATTCAAGCATCAATCGTATCAAAACGTCACACACACATTGACTGCACTTGAACAACACAGCAACTGAAGCGGTATGTAGTAACATGGTGGCAATTTGTGCTGTGGAAGTTGTTCATTTGAACACAATGTAAATAGGTTACTGCCGCTTGTCCATAGGGGATGCATTGTTGCTTGCTTGTGTTGTTTATTGTTGGTCTTTGGATGTGATTTGTGAGGCAGCGGTGGATTGATTGATGGATTGATTGATTGATTGATTGATTGATTGAACGGCGTGGATTCTTGGATGATTTGTGGTACATTGGGAAATGGTAACAAGTGGATCAAAATCAGATGTCAATGGCTCAGAGATGGATGAACAAAAGAGAGAAATTAAACTCACTTCTAAAGCTTTGGGGGATAAAATTGAAACACTACAAAAGGAACGTAGAAAAAAGGTTCACAAAATCAAAGGTCTAATACAGACAATAAAGGATCTCATGCAAAAGGATGATAATGCCCCACAAGTACAATCTTATCTTGAGAAAATGAGTCAAATGGTGGATGAAACTTTGTTACATGAGTCTGTGTTCCCATACTTCCTGAAGAGGAACAGGAAAAACAAAATTAATTGTTTATGAACATACTAAAATGCCACAATGGATTTATGGAGGATGCAAAAGGATGGTTTTCTGAAACAGGGAGACAAACAAGCCGTACTATTGCTCATGTTGTCACAAATGATGCTCCCATATTTGTATCACAAAAGGAATCAATGCACAAGTTGGACAGGACATCGAGAGACGGTACAATCACGTCCACTGTTTCAGCACAGGAATCATCAGTCGGCAACACTGGTGACAAGCAGCAGTGACCAAAGTCAAATAATTACGGTTTTGGAAAAACAAAATGAAATAACTGCTTTATTGGTTCAGCAACAATCTCGTTCATTTCTGCCTAAGAGACCTTCAGGTTTTTGACGGTGATCCTTTGCAATATCACACCTTCATGAGGGCTTTTGAACACAGCATCGAAGAGAAGGCTGACAATCCCAAAGACTGCTTGTGCTTCCTTGAACAGTACACCAGGGGGCAGCCAAGGGAGCTTGTCAGAAGCTGTCAACATATGGCACGTGACAGAGGACATGGCAAGGCTAAGGCTTTGCTACAAGAGCATTTTGGGAAAATTGCTTCAGCCTGTATGGAAAAGGCTCTTTCATGGACACCAATAAAATCTGAAGGTGTGAAATCTCGACAGGCATACAGTCTTTTTCTGCGAGGATGTTGTAACGCCATGGAAGAGTTGAACATGCCTACCACAATGCTGACCATAGTGAAAAGGTTGCCCTACAAACATAGGGACGGATGGAGAATTGTGGCTTGTGAGTTGCAGGAAAGGCGTGGCCGGACGATTCCAACTGTACTCCGCATTCATCCAAAAGAGAGAGAAATTAATTAGTGCCAACCAAAGGAGAACCTGAGACAGCAGTGGGCAGTTCTCTGATCTCTGTTCAATCCAGTGGTCTCACTGGGGCCGGGGACCAAGACTGTACACTCTCCATAGTTCCAGTTCATAAGGTGCTCTTTACCTATGCCTTCCAACGAAGGTTGAGGTCGAGGGCAACTGGACTTCTTCTGAAACGTCCAGATGCTCCAGATGCAACTTTTCTTGGATAACCATGACCTGGATGAATCTTTACAGATGTGTAGGTTTGTCTAACGCTCTCTCTCTCACAGGGGGTTCAGAGGAGCCTGAAGATGATCTGCAGTGATGTCTGTCTTTACCTCACGTATGTTTTGTTGTTAGCCTCTTTAGTGATTGTAAGGTTGTTCCTGTTGACCTGAGTCAACCATTTTTTCCTCCTCCTCCGTGTCAGCTGGGAAACCAAACATCCGTTCTCCTTTTTCTGACCGACTGCAGCATCATCTCCACACAGCACAATAAACCTGCTGTGGACTATTGTAAGACAGTTCACAGACACAAACCACTTAACATGCTGTTTTCTGAGTTTACTGGAGATTTATAACTGAATACATGACGATCATTGATAGTCACCTGTCTGTTCTATCTGAAGTCATAAAGATTACATTAGTCTTTAAGATCAATTAACCCTGGTACCGTGGGATCACTAAAAGGAATGTTAGAAAGGTAAATCTGATCTGAATTTTAAACGTGTTTTCAAGAGGAACACTTTCCAATGTAAGGTTGGCCAAAAAATGTCCACAAGGTGACTGTAGCTGTTATTGTCAAAAATATGTTCTCCTTTTTAAAAAATAGTAATGTAACTACATACACGTGTCACCGTGCTGTGCAAATATTGTACATCAACGCATTTATTCTAAAAATTACCAGAAATCGCCGTTTTGTCGTTTCTCTTGCTCATTTTGAATTGCCCGCCCAGGACCTCCGGGAACTACTGTATCTGCGGTCTCCATGAACCACGTGACGATGTAGCATTTTGGACCCCTGCTGACGCGACTCTCTCTTTAAAGGGCTCTGGAGCAGCCTACACAATATAAAGGCAATGTTGCTACAGACCGAGTGAATAATGGTAGGCCTACAGATATTCATAGTAATGTCTATGATAATAATAATAATAATAAAATAACAATAGGACTAGTAACAATAAGTGTAGCAGAGGGTGACCCGCAACCACAGATCCAGACTCCACAGCTCCAGAGCCTGAAACACCTGCAGGAAGTGATAGGAGGAGAGAGGAGAGGGACGAGAAAGCACAAGACTACCTGAAAGGGAAGAAGTCCAGTTAGTAAGAGTCTTAAAGAAATAGCTTAATCGAAATCTGACCAAAATAATTTGAATAATGAAGATTCATTGTTGCAAAAAACACACTTTTCCTCAACATTAATCCTGAATCTTAATACAATTGTTATTTATTAGATATACATATTAAAGCAGTGAGTGCAGCGGTAAAGTCAGATCCTCTTTACGCTGGGGGGGAAAGGTTGTTCGTCCGAAAGTTGGCCGCTGTATTTAAACCCCATGCAGGTTAGGGAGCTCGATTTAGGTGTGAAGGTGACTCCGACCAGAGAAAACAAAGGTTTTAAAGAGCATTGCAGGGCAGGTTCATGAGGTGTGTAACAATTTGATTTAAAGGTATATAGTCAATTGATTCTGTGTTTAAATGGTAGACTATGTTTTCTTGTCATTTAATTCAATTTGTGTAAATTACTTGAATTTAAACTGGAGGATTGGTGTATTTTGTGTAGGTTTCTCTTATAAATAGGTTATTTTGACAGTGATAATGAGGTGCTGCTAGTATTGCTGTTGTATACAGAAAGGAAATGCAATGCTTATATCAGTGAATGTGTTTATTTTTATACATATTGTAGAATAATGTTTATAGTTTATTTTATTATCTCTACTGAAATGTCACAGGACATTTAAACTGACTGTAACAGAGGTTGGTGAACTTGTGTTCGTGTAGGTGGTTCTGCAGAAATACAACAAATATAAATAATAAGGTTTAAGTCACATGCATAACAGAATATTCCCCATCCTGTACATGGTTTTTTCCTCAGGTTAAGAGTATTCATAACAGAACAAAGTAAGTACTTTAGTAATTGACTACTCAAAGGTTATAACTAGAAGCCACCATAGTAAAAAAAAACACCAATAATATTTAAGAACACTAGTCATCCATAAGCAGTAAGGTATGACCGCTTATACAGACAGAGAATCCGTTCACATCAGGAAACATAATCAAAGTCCACCACCTAGTGGTAAACAGGGGCATTAAAAGGCGCGTCTATTTTACCTAAACCAGAGGCTATAATGTACATTATGTACATGTTGTGTTATGACAGGTTGTAATATGGACTTTTAAAAAATGATTATATTAGTATTAATATCGTTAGCATTGTCTGTGAAGGTTTTCAGTTATCCAAAGAAGGTTAAAGACAAGACCTTAACATACAGTAAATCAATAAAAACAAGTAACTCGTGGTCATTTCCTGTTTATACAATGAGTAATAGAGCTAAAACAATCAAATCACACAGGTGATTTTCAGAGCTTCCAGCTGAACGACGGCTGCTAATGGTCAGTTTGTTTTGTTTTTCAGTTACAATCTGTGGAAAGATTTAAGCTCTTGGACATTTTAAGTTGGCTGCTCGAATTTGTTAACAGAATTTGTTCAAGTTTAAGGCCTACAACGGCCTAACGAACGTAAACATGGGTAGTAACAAACTTTATAATCAACCTATAGGCCTACAGACGTTTGTCTGGTTTTGAATTAAATGCTGATGGAATCACTTCCTGTCCATCAGATAGACATCTAGTGTAGGAACGTTTGCCTGAGGGCACGTAGTCCAGTAATAGGAAGTCAAAAGTTATTAAATAGTGGTCAGATAAAGTGGGATTCTGTGTAAAAAAAACTACTAAATGTTCAATTTCAATGCCAAAACTAGGTTGAGGAGGGTGTGGTTTAAACAGTGACTGGCTTTATGAACACTGACTGAAGCCACCTGAATCTAATAGGGCGTTAAATGCAGCACTAAAGCTATGTCATTGTCAACAAACTCATTTCATGTTGTCATTATGAGTATTGTTCTGGATGCACGGTATATAGCTAATGTAAGTCTCTGGATAATGTTATATAGAAGGGATCATATTTAGACTCATCAGTCTAACTGAGTTAATAAATCAAGTGAGAGGTCAGATTATTATCATATACTTCACCCAGAGGTTCTCTCGTGCTTCTCTCACACTGTTGAGTCAAAATTGAAATATCCACTAGACTGTTAAAGAAATGTCACCAAAATGAGAGAGAAGAAGCTATCTCAACAAAAACAGTGTGAAAAGTAAACAATGTGATGAGATAACTTAAAAAAGAGGGACCTGATAAAAGTATCAGATCAAATCCTAATATTTATTTCCAAATGCTCAGCAGCTAAAACCAAAAAGGAAAAATATGGTAAATAATCAGTTGACTTGTTAAACCAGCAGACCCCAGATCTGGGTCTTGGATTAAAATCTGTAACGTGGCCTTTATACAATAATGTAATTTGTACCTCAACCATGTAGTGCCATCAAACATCCACAAAAGCTTGAGCTGTAGTATAAGATAAACCTTTGTTAGTCCCCCGTACAGGGGAAATTTAGATTAACGGTTGATTCTGTTTTTATTTGGTTAAAATCACTACCAGTCTGAATAAACTGGTGATAAATTGACCCCATCTATCTCTACCAGCCTATCCACACAAAGTTGTTTGGTCTGTTTCAATTTGTGCAAATTTTGTGGAATGTTTAGTGTCAAAGAAAAATCATCAACGAATATTCCTCATAGCTTTTTTCATTTCATCCCCGGTGTGAAAAAGGTCTTTAGGCAGCTCAACGTGGGACGGGACTGAAATTAAACAAATGTTTTTATTATTGGAGTTGACTTTTTATTTTATTAAAGTAGGTCTATTTAAGTGGAACCTCCACACTGATACTCTGATTGTTGTTCATCAGAGGTTATTAAAATCTAAATATTTCCAACATATAATTTAATTTCTTACTCTAATTATTGACTGTTGCAGTTTCTCTAAGTGATTTGGTTGTTTTAGTCTCCTTCCTCAACAGAGTGTCGCCCTCTAGTGTCTAAACACACACACTGTCTTATTCTGTGTAGTTTCACTGAGAGCAGAGCTCAGAGGTAAAATGCTGTCTGTCACAGATCTGAGTTATTTCCTGCTCTGGGATCAGATTTTAGCCTTTTATTTATTTATAAGATGTCATTAACTTGTGAAGGCTCATGATAATTAGCGCCAGAAAAACAATGAAAATACGACAATGTGTGTAACTTTTTAACTAACATAATTATTACTTATTCTGAATGAGATTTATCCTTGTAAATAATTTTGGAATCATTTTAATCTAAGAGTTTTTGTAAAAGTACTGGTGAATCTATTGAACATGTGTTTTTAAAGATGTAGATGTTAAACAACCTGTTGGGCAAATGGGAAGTACTATATCACCTGGAGTGAGAAGGACTTAGGTTTATTCAAGGTGGGAGCGGTTTGGTTGGTGTACGAGAGATGGCAGAAGGAAGAGGGCGTGTGTGCTTTTTGCGAATTCAAGTTATGTGGGAATAATCGGAAAAGTGATTTCCCGACTGAGAAAATTAATTTAACGGCCGCCTGAAGTCGGAACAACAACTCGGAAAAGCAGAGAACATTTTAGCACTTTTTCAGCACACTTTGACGACAATGTTAATGACAGTTCAGCGTTCATGTTGTTTCCACTTTACCATGTAAAAGCACATGAACCCACCGAGAGCGACTTCACAACACGGGAAATGGGATCATACAAGGAGCACTTGAACGCAACGTCCACATTCAGCACTCTGTTAACGAGTCCAGTAACTTTGTTTTTAAGTAATTTATCTAACATGTTGCAGTTGAAAGCTCTGGAGCTTCTGTTCTCCTGGTTCTGCCTGCTGACTGTGTCTGGAATAACTCCTGGACACATGGATACAAACGGTAAGAAAGCTAATGCGTAACTTTAAAGGTAATGATAACACAACATTTGGTCAAGCGAAATACGCCATTACAGGTTCATTACAGGTTCATTACAGGTTCATTACAGGTTCATTCATTTGGGAGCTGTCATGCCGACTGTTGTTTAATGGCCATCAAGAGGTTTCCATGAACTAAATATTTATTTCATTCCCACTGCAGAGTTGTGGTTTTAAGAAGTTACATTTCAGACGTCGTTTCATTCTGTGTAGCGACTGTTTATGTCGTGCGGCTCCTTCTATGAACAACCAGGTGACTCCTGAAATCCACTGACGCCAGGAATCAACAGCAGTGTCCCCCAGATTCATTCAGGAGCGGCTGATGTTTTCACTTAAACGCTTTGCTCGCTTGCTCTCCTTGTTCTATACGGAACATACAGTAAGTGAAAAGCTGCTGTTAGAGCTGCGTGACTCCAAGTGTTTGATTGTCTGAGCGGCAGAAAGTGACGTCAGTAAATGTGTTTAGGCTACAGGGTGTCAGTTTCTCAAGACCAAGAGAAGACTGTCGTTTCCCAAAGAGCTCGAAAAAGGGAGACGCTTACTGCCAGTTAACCACACTCACTCGCACCTTCTCTCTCCCCTGACTTCTTTTTGCTCCCTCCCTCCCTCCCTCCCCTGACTTCTTTTTGCTCCCTCCCTCCCCTGACTTCTTTTTGCTCAGCTATGTTTTTGGCTCTATGTGCGTGATGACGTAGTAAACACAACGTGAAGTTGCTCCAGAGGCGTGTGAGCTCTGGTCACTCTGGACAAAACTGCATGAAACTAAATGAGTAAATGTAAATACATACATGAGAAAGAAACTAGCCATTTTAAACTAAAGAGGAGACGATTCTTTATGATTATTGTGCAAATGAAATGCTTGGTAATTAAGGGAGGTGGTTCTCATGTTGCCTATTTTCATATTCATTTCTACAGATAAGCTAAAGAAGTTTTACATTGAGACACAAAAGGCAAACATGAACTGTCTTATCTACAATGATTATGAGGTCATATTAACAGGGGTTTCCTGCCGTTAAAGGCTTGATGTGGGGCCCAAAACGGCTTGGGTGCTGTGTCATGAATGTAAAATCACTGTGGAGAGAGGATGGAAACTAAAACTAAATAACTTCTCCAAAATCTATTGGTTATAGTTCCTCTCCAGACAAATTATTTAGCAAGTTTAGTCCTTATGCTTTCTGGTTGTTGTTTTTTATTTATTATCTGCTGCATTTCCAACTATTTGTTCACACACATGGTAAAAATAATGGTCCCAAATGATGTGAAATTGCACATTTGTCATTGGACAAAGTCAAATTTTAGATGTGCATCACTTGCTCATGGACACAACAGCCCTGCAGCTGAAGTTTTGTACTGGGGTTACTGACTGTGTTGTAAGACTGCAAATACACTGAAGCAGTGATCACTACATACATTTTAAACTCAGTATCATGGGCTTCATCTGTAAAGAGATCACTGTAGTTACTGAGGTTGGATTTGTCATCAATAACTACTGTATCTAAGGTGGCAGACGCCTTTATCCAAATCGACTTACATCTGAGGAACAACATAGAAGCATCAGGTCAGAGAGATCTACAAGCAACACTAGATGTTAGTAAGAGATATTAAAGCATACGGTGTCACTGGGGTAAATACCTGTGGGAAGCAATAGGAGTTAACAAATGGTGCCGTCAAGACAAGCACATGTTAAGGAGAGAGATGAAGAAGAAGTGCAGGCTGGATGTTAGCGGCTCAGAGGAAGTGTTCTTGAAAGAGGTGACTTTAAGACAACATTTAAATGTGATGTGGATGCAAATCTATGTCCTGATGTAAATGACAAAACATATGTTCATGTTTTGTTTATCACCACTAAATTACTTTATTTGAACTTGTTTGACTTTTTGCCTTTGTGGAAAAAAGAATCTTTCTTCTAGTATTTGTAGTTCATGAAAAAAATCCATTGTGCCCAAACAAAAGTGCATCCATCCAAAGTTAGTTTGTGTGCGTTTTGTTTTCCCTGAGCTAAATTTTGACTGAATAAAAGGGGTTTTGTTTCTTTTCATTAGTTTTTCATTTAGACACTTTCTGATTTGTTGTTTGTATGAAGAGTTAAGAGAAAACAACACTTTGCAGTTTTGGTGTTTGTCACCTGTTCTTAAAACCAGGCTTTTGTTCTAACAGAGCATCAAAGTAATGAAGAAAACTGTGATCTGAATATGTCTTCATTTCTGCTGTAATCTATTATGATATTTAATAATAGGCAAAATCCAAACACACAATATCAAACTTGGCTCACACTGAGACCTTGTGGTGTCCGAACGATAATGCTGCGATGATGTGTTGAGAAGAAATCCGCTTGACACTGTTCTTGATTATAAAAGTTTATTACATCAAAGAATTCAGCATCAATTACAAGCTCTGCAGCAGCTTGGAGAGTGACCCAGCCCGAGGACCACTCTGTCTCTCTGTACATCGAACACAGCTTATATAGGTCATGTTTAGGTCTCTGCTAAAAACCATATAAGGGCACAGTGCTGTAGAATAAGTGTAACCATCTGTTAGACACCACAGAAGGGTACAGTCCCTTCATACACACTAATCTCTTTATACACACTAATCTCTTTATACCTAATCTCTACTTCCCCTAACACTGCACCCATCAATCATTACTTCCCCATAAGGGTTCACTGTCCCTCTCACCAGCTGCAGAGCATTATGTTAAACTGTAATGGCCAGATGCACATATGTTATACACCACAACCTCAGTCTAAAAACAAACAAAACAACTCTCCAACACTGTCTTTGTGATTCATCAGGGCCTTGTTTCTGACACAGTTTCATTTATTCATTCACACTGTTGATGTCAAAGCACATCTGAACCCATTTAGATGCAGATGTTTAGTCTTTAGAAACATCAAAATCCCGGTCAGATATAATTGTTGAACGCAAACATGATCTTAAACATGAGCGCTTTTATGATCAATCTGTCATCGATTTATGGACAGAGACTCTCCGGACATCGTTCAGAATAAAATCTACAGGCTGCACTGTCCTGTATTACACTCAATGTGTTTTAACAGCATTTCATTAAACACCAAAGGAGCAAGATTTTTTTATCTGGCATTTATCTAAAACTTTACAGTCAGTTTGAAGCTGGACACATTTCCACTGCAAAAAATAATTAATACTGAGTTTGACTGAACTAATTCTGATCGACTTTCCCACCTCAGGCTCAATCAGCTCAGAGTTTGTTGAACCTGCTTTCTGAAACAGCCCTACTGTCTAATGTCAGCCTACATACGGCAACATGTGAACAACATGTGAATGGGGAGTACTCATCTTGTCACAAGATCTCTGACGTAATTGCTGACGTAACCTGCACTCTGCGCATGCGTTGGCGTCTGTAGCCACCTGTCGGAAGCTCCGTCTTAAACCGAACTCTTATCCAGTTTTAATCCACTCTTTTTCGTTACATTTTTGATATCCTTTTTATTTAACTTAAGTTTTACGTGGGTTAAGGATTTTAGCCATCCGACATGGATTTTAAGCTAGATGACTGTAAAAACGCGATCAACGCTACTGATCGCAACAAGGCTCCGGTGACTATGCTAGCCGAGATAACTCTGCCCCATGAGGACTTTACACTCCTTAAGAAAGCGAACAAGAAGATTGCTGACCTTATGGAAGACATCCGACGACTTTCAGAGGAACTCAAAGAGAAAGATTCCCTGCTGACTGGCTTTATGGATGTAGCTTCAGTACAAGCCAAACAGATCTCTTAGCACAACCGCTAACATCCAGGACACCGTGTTTTGGGACCCCTCTAGTCTTCCCAGGCTTTCCTCCTGCTCGACTCAGAAGCATCAGTCAACCTGGGCTGAAGTGGTGGTCCGTGGCTGCAAGAGAAGCTGGGACGGGGCTGCCTCTCCTCCGCACATCGGCCTCTCCAACCGCTATGCAGCCCTGTCTGACGACACTCCGGTCCATCCAGCGGATGCACCTGCGGCTTTGAGTCTCCCCGATACGGATACCTGCCGACACTGTTGCATCTCCTCCACCGGCTACATCTCCTGCGCTGGGCCTGATCGGCGGCCGTCATCACGGTCAAAAACCTCCGCTTCCCGACGTAGGATCCTGAAGGAGGCTGTGCTCAGACGGTCTGGAGGCCGTCTCTACCCTGCACCGTCGGGTAGCCCTTCTCTCAGGTCTGTTACTGCTACTCCAACACAACACTCGGCAGCTCACACACTACGGTGCTGGCCGCTTCAGTAGACTCCTTGGCCTCCACGACTGGCTGCAGTCCACCTGCAGGGCTCACCGTGTGTTTTATGTGGATAATTTTAATATTTTGTGGCAAAGAATGTCTCTTTTTAAGACAGACGGACTTCACCCAAACAAACGGGGCTCAGAAATGTTAGCTGCTCACATACAGCATGTGGTGCGGTCCACACATGACTTACGTGAATGACTAATCATTCATGCAGCACACCTGGACGCACCACCGCTCACTGAACAGATCTCTGCCTCACTGCCACAAACAACTGTCTCCACCTGCTGGCATGTAAAGCCGTCTGCTCCCAGCGCTGTTCCAAAGACTTCTATTCCTGTCATCATCACGCATAGACCAGTAAACCGAAATGTGCACATCCCACACAGAAATAATAATAATCTCTTCAGGATTAGGACAACTGCACCAACTCCAGCACCCAGAACAAACTCATTTAAAATGGCTGTCTTCAATGTGAGATCACTGTCAAGTAAGACTTTTATCTAAAATGATTTTATCTTTTATCTGCAAATCTAGATTTTATGTTTTTAACTGAATCCTGGTAGCAAATTAATGACTATAGCCAGCTAGCTGAACTGTGTCCGCCTCAATATGACTGTTTTAGTTAAAATGTCGTCAAGTACACTGTGATGAATTTAACTCCTTTGAAGTTCTCACTCTTAAAGTTGGAGGGCTGCAACCTATCATATTTGTTATAATTTATCGCCCCCCAAAACCGCCTGGAGGATTTTTATCAGAACTTCCTGAATTTTTATCTACTATGGTTTTAAATTATGACAGAATTGTTCTTTGTGGCGATTTTAATATTCATGTTGATGACCCCAACAATGTTAATGCAACTGACTTTTTAAATATGGCCACTTCTTTTAACTTCAAACAACATGTCAAAGGGCAAACACATAACCGTGGTCATACACTGGACTTGGTCTTTACCCTGGGTGTCAGCATTTCCTCTGTGGAATTAGTGGACATGACCATATCTGACCACAGATGTATTGTTTTTAGCTGCGATTCGCCTGTTACTCATGCCGCCTCACCAAGCTCCGTGTGTTGTCGCATCTTTAATGAACAAAGTGTTTCAAAGTTTTGCGCATTCTTTCAGAGCCAAAGCCAACACCTGTCTGATTCCAACACCAACAATCTGGTCGATCACTTCAATCATATCTGCTTGTCGTCACTAAATATTACTGCTCCTCTAAAGGTTAGGCCTACGTCTAAAGCTAGTAAGCAACCCTGGATAAATGACAGCATTCGCAGCCTCAAAAGGGAATGCATGGAAAAAATCCAGTCTCCAAGTCCATTACCTCAGTCTGAAGGATTTATTAATTAAAGTTAATTAATAAATCCTTAATAAATCTCGCATCCTTAACCATGTTATTGTAGTTCTACAATAACATGGTTAAGGATGCGAGAACACACTATTTTTCTGAACTCATTACTACACATAAACACAATCCCAGGTTTCTGTTTAAGACTGTGGATCAGCTGGTAAACCCAACCCCTCCTTGTGCCTCAGCTGGAAGTAATGATGACTGTGAATTGTTTTTATCTTATTTTACCAATAAGGTGGTGTCAATCAGAGCCTCTATTACCCCCGCGGCCTCTTACTCAGAGGTTCCTCACCAGCAACAAGAGAGTTTTAACCAGTTTTATCCCATCGACTTGTCTGAGCTTTTAAAAACAGTATCACAAATGAGAGTGTCCTCCAGCCCACTTGATGTAATACCTACAAAGTTTTTACTGAAAGTAATGGATTCTGTTGGGCCCCATTTGATCTCTGTTTTCAACAGCTTCCTATCTACTGGTTGTGTCCCTGATTATTTAAAAACGGCTTGCGTGAACCCACTTTTAAAGAAACCTGGTTTAGATCCCTCCCTCCCACATAATTTTAGACCAATTTCAAAACTGCCTTTTATTGCAAAGATTCTAGAAAGAATTGTGTCCAAACAGCTGCTCACTGTACTGGAAAATAACAAATTATTTGAAAAGTTTCAGTCTGGTTTCAGGAAGTACCACAGCACTGAGACTGCCCTGCTTAAAGTCACCAATGACCTTTTAATGTCTGCTGATGAAGGCATGTGCTCAGTCCTTGTACTCCTGGACCTTAGCGCTGCTTTTGACACCATTGATCACAACATCATGTTAGACAGACTGAGGCACTGGGTGGGGATCTCTGGTACTGCCCTAGAATGGTTTTCATCCTACCTGTCAAATAGGAAGTTTTGCGTGTCTGTAAACAACTATGTCTCTTCGTTCTGTCCAGTTAAATATGTTGTGCCTCAGGGGTCGGTCTCAGGACCCATTTTGTTTTCCTTGTATCTGCTTCCCCTTGGACATATTATCCATAAACATGGTATTTCTTTTCATGTTTATGCTGATGACACACAAATATACTTGCCCGTCAGATCCACAGACCCTGGAATGCTGAGTTAACAACTGCCTTTGTGAAGTTAAAAAAGGATGTCAAATAATTTCCTCCAACTGAACTCAGACAAAACAGAAATCCTGGTCATCGGGTCTCAGCAGATAGCAAATCAAATACTGCCATCTGCTGGTTCCCTAGTAAATCACATTAAGCCTGTGGCAAAGAACCTTGGTGTTTGGTTTGATAGTAATTTAAATTTCGAGCAGCACACCACAAAGCTTGTTCAATCATGTTCTTTATCAACTTAGAAATATAGCAAAAATTCAATCTATGTTAACTTTTAAGGACACCGAGACCATTTTACACGCCTTCATCTCATCACGCCTGGATTATTGCAACAGCCTTTTCACCTGTTTAACCCAAAAATCTATTGATCGACTCCAGACTGTCCAGAACTCAGCTGCCAGGCTTTTAACCAGAACAAAGAAATATGACCACATTACTCCTATTTTAGCTTCATTACACTGGCTCCCAGTATGTTTTAGAATTGACTTTAAAATTCTATTGATCACTTTTAAAGCTCTTCATGGCCTCTCGCCTTGTTATATTTCTGACCTTTTAGTCCCATACGCACCAGCACGTACCTTGAGATCCTCGGGCAGAGGTCTGTTGTCTGTTCCAGAGTCTCGACTGAAAACTAAAGGGGACAGAGCGTTTGCTGTCAGGGCCCCGAGGCTCTGGAACAGCCTGCCCGAGGAAATCAGGTCGGCTGAGTCAGTGAACTCTTTTAAGTCCCTTCTTAAAACATACTTTTATAGGAGAGCCTTTCCCGATCTTATATGACTTTATTTTATCCCTTTTATTTTATTCTATTTTACTAATTTTATATTAATCTTAAACGTGTATTTTAGTCTTTTCAATGTTTTCTTGCTTTTATCTTGTATTGTTTTTGTATTATTGTCTTTACACTTGTTAAAGCACTTTGTAACTTGTTTTTGAAAAGTGCTCTACAAATAAAGATTATTATTATTATTAAATATTCTTAAATGACGCCAACATGAAAAATCTCCATAAATAATGTGCCGACTAACTAACGTGTTTATAAACTGGTGTTTCAGAGTCATTGAGGTGACATGTAAATGTGTTATCTGATGTTCTGTCTGAACCTGATTGATCTCTATTTGAACAGAATGACTAAAATAAACTTCTTCTTTCAGGGTCGGGTGACGTCAGAGTGGTTGTGAAAGAAGGGAGTGACGCCATTTTACCCTGTTCACTCAGCACCAAGGAGAACGCTGAGGAGAAACTCTTTGACTGGAAGAAAGATGGTCCGAAGGAGATTTTCTTTTATGATGCAGGAATTCATTATAACAACGGCCGTCCAGGTCAAGATCAGCAGTTCAAAGGTCGCGTCTCACATTTTCAAGATGAGCTGAAGTACGGCATCGCCTCCATCATCATCAGAAATACGAAGGTGACCGACAGAGGAGACTACACCTGTGATTTTCAACTTCTTCAGCCAAGACAGATATTCAACATTCAGCTACTTGTTGGTGAGTGTTTTCATTAAAGGGGTGTTATGTAGTTTTCAGCGACCACTAGCGGTGCAGTTTTTAGAGTGCAACCAGGCGTGTGCTCGAACTCAAGAGCGAGCAAACTCCGACACAGAAAGAGCAAAACACCAGGAGACACTTTCACCTGAGTATCAGTAAAATTACTAAAAATCTAAACTGAACGTTACGAAGCAAACAACAGTAGAGCCGTGCTAAAGTAGCTGGCTGCTCCTGCCTTGCATCAAGGCCGGTATAAACATCTCGTTCAGTCTGACGGGCTACAGCACATAACACTTTTTAAAAATCTTTTTTATCCTTACATGGAGTTTGTGCTGGGAGCCTGTTGTTTTGTGGTGTTAGTGGACTCGTTAGCTGCGTTGTTGTCACTGTGGTTGGAGAGAGGTTCAGGAGCCCGACCCGTGGCTGTTGCAAGCAACAGAGAAAAGAGGCGTGTGCTTCATTTCTAAGTGATGTTAGAGCCCACTGACAAAAAGGCTGAACAAATTTAATGTAGTGATAAATTATTTCTTGAAAAACTACATACAGCCCCTTGAAACAGTTAATCTATTTTGTTCGTCCAGATCTCCAGCTGTGTTTTCAGGTTTGGTTTGACTCCAGCTGTTCTTCCTCGTCTGTTCAGTCTTCTGTTTAAACCACCGACAACGAGGAACACCTTGAAAGTACGACTTTAATCACATATCAGCAGTTTAATGTTGACAGCTGAGAATTTAACGGGCGTGTTTTTACTATTTGCAGTAACGTAGCTTGTTTCTCATTTCACCGTTTTAATTATTCTCAACATCAGACTATATCTGTATAAACAGTGTTGTCTAATTTTATATCTCTTCTGAAATTATACCGATATACCTGGCAGCCCTACTTTGAAGTTATGATGAATCTCAGTTTTAAATTCAACTCTGTGGTAAAGTTTAAGGCCTCAGTAAGGTCAGACACAGTTGAGACATCTGCCCTCTGTAGCTCCTGTACTTTCAGCCTGTGATGCTCTTTGTAACATTTACCTGACGTCTTTTTCTCCTTCTCCCCCTTTTCTTCCTTTACCTCTACTTGTTCTTTTCTTTCCTCATAAGAAACTATAATCAGACATGCAAGTTGTCCTCTTCCTGCTTTAACTCTCCTTGGCCTGCCTGATCTTTGTCTCCACATCATGTCAGAACTGAGCCTCTGCTTCTTCTGACTGCTCTGCATCTGATCTCAGGTGACTTAACTGCTTCTGTTCAATGCTCTACTTTAACTACTTTTGAGTTTCCTTCAACAAAATGCATATGATTACATTTACATAAACTCTAATTCATCCTCAGCCAAATGTTTTGTTAATTTGACAAAAAAAACAACAACAACAACCTGGAAAAACTAAATCTTGTAATTGAACATTTAGGTATTTAAAATAAGTGTTAAGTGTTTTGTTTTGAGTTTAAATAAAATGTTGATTTAATTCTGGAATTATTTTGAATAAATTATTAACAAATAAATCAGACAATGCAAAAGCAATTTATTGATATTCCCAAAGTTATGGTCTTGACTGGTCTTGAAATAAAATCCCGATGTTCACGAGGGGGTAACGGTTTTGAAACGGAGACCAAAATTGCGACATCAAAGTCCACGGTCTCGTGTCGTGGATCCAAGAAACAGAACCGCGACACACCCGCTCCGCAGACTGTAGAACACAATGCAACTGTGGGTGGCGGCGGCCGGTGGAGGGTGGGCTCTGTAGCGGTGTTTATTTTTTTTATGTTAATATTCTCTTTCAGATCTCACCTTCAGAAACCGTTTAAACGAAATCACAGGTGCGTCACTGATCTGTACATGTGTGCTACAACTCTCTGGGCCTCAGTATCATTTAAACCTTTGACGCAGGACCTTCATGTTGACTAACCATCACAGCAGGTTCTGCACATTTGGATGTTACTGATCTCTACATCTGCTTTGTTTATTCGCTGCTTTTGAGACACAAACACACACCTGCTGCTGTTTTCTCAGAGGCACTTGTAGGTAAACTGCCTGTAGCCACCAGCAACACTGTCAGACTGATCAGTACTTTCTCCTGATCTGTCTTTAAGTTTGAAACCCTGAGTTTTATATTTGAATGGAAACTACATTTGTAGTGTTCTGTTTACATGATTTTCTTATTACTGTGTTCACAGGTGCAGCTGCAGAGCCGTCCATCACGATAGTTAACATCACAGAGTTTGGGGTCCTGCTGCAGTGTGACGTTAGAGGTGCTTTTCCTAAACCTACAGTAGAGTGGCAGGACGGTGCTGGAAACAAACTTACTGCTGAAGAGACACAGGTCTCAGAAAGAGAAGGTCACTTCTACATCACCCTCCAAACCACTGTGACCAAGACCAAAACCAACCACTTCTATTGTGTAGTCCAGCAGGACGACATCGGTCATATGATCAGTAGTAACATCACTTTGCCAGGTGAGATTCATTTTAGTGGTTTTATCTGCAAGTAGTTTTACATGTTCATAGATTTTAGCAGCATGGCCGCCTCAGTAGTAGTTCTGTGTAGGTAATAACCAGTGTGCTGTACATGAGATACAGTTTACATTCTGAGTGTGACTCTAGGTTTTGTTGTGTGTTTCAGAGAAACTGTTTGAGGACACGTGCAGCAGAGGGGACGTCACAGGATGGTTGTTTGGTGGATTTGTTTTAGGAGCTCTACCTATGGCAGTTCAAGGTTTTCTTGTAGCTACAAAGATCATCACAGTACGCTGTAATAATGGTGAGTTTATATAATGGATTCTATCAACATAACAGATACAGAAACCATCTCATGTCACAATGTTCTTTCTTCAATGTTCTTTTTTATTAAATTGATTGATTTGCTTTTATTGGACAGGAGCAGCTGATGAGAAACAGAAAAATGGGGAGGAATCAAACCTGCAGGCTCCACCAGGTGAGTTACCGGGCGCCCCTTACGTTTGGTATTTACATAAAAAATAAAAATAATCCACTAAGCTTCATTTATTTATTTATGAGGCCTCTGGTTCACATTGTGATTGTTAAAAATATAAAGCAAGCTTTAAATACATAACTGTCCATTAAATGGATGTTTTGACAGTTTCTTTAAACAGATGTTTGAATATCAAATTCAAATTAGCTTTATTGGCATGAATGTGTAGCAACAATATTACCAAAGCTGCATATAAAGTACATAAGGACAATTAATTTCATATATATTATATAAGGAAATAAAACAGCAAAAGTTGTTTGTGTGTGTTACCAAATAAAATAATAATAATAAAAAATATATAATATAAACATTCTGTAAAAATAAATATAAAAAAAGTAAATAAGTAAAACAATAAGCCTGTGTTAGAAAATTAAAGTAATATATTAAAATAAATAAAGTGTGTTATTATAATATACTAAAAAAATTTTTAATAAAACTGTAAATTTGTATATTAATAGACAATAAAAAATTATTTCATTTAAATAAAATAAAAAAATCAGTATCAAATGTGAGACTAAAATCTCAACAATTACTAAAATATCACACAATCAAAATAATAATTTACAATTATTTATTAGTCTAAGTTTATATCATTCACTTCTTGTTTTTCCATTTTGTCTCTGGAAACATTTGAAAGTAAAAGTCCTGAATATTCTGCCTGTCTGCTGATACTGACCACCATTTAAATGATTTGATTATTTGTAAAAAAACTGTCTGTGCTGTTATAACCGAATTATTTCCAAGAAACTTCATGTGATTTTGTAGGTGTTACGCTGAAAGTAGCCTATAATATTGTGAAAACATCAACCTACATTACCTCATTAACTGGTTATTGTTCCATTAATGTCGCCATGTTACCAATTATAATCCAAATATTGTTCATGTAACAATTTTATTGTTAGGTACCACATTTTCATCAAAACATAACTAATACTAAAGAACTTTTGCTTTGTTGCAATCTTTAATGTGTTTCCCCATTATTACCCTTTGTTTGTTAACCTTTTTGCCCTGTTACTGTATTTTTTGCCTAAAACCACCCAGATAAATCAGACGCTGGACGATTAATTACAAAGTAACCGAAATTCAATTTAATCAACGTAATTTCCCCTTGTTGGTTATTTCGTTTTTTTAATCCTATTAATATTTCCCCACAGTTTGTGTTCACGTACTTTCCTCTAAAAAACATACTACAGCATGTGTAGTCATGTGACTTCACCCCATTTAGTTAGTTTTGGTGTCCTCCACAATGGTTTTACATTCATGGCACAGTACCAAGCTGTTTTAAACCTCACGTCTTAAGCAGGGAAAACCCTGTTAATGACCTCAGAGTCATTAGAGATAGGATTGTTCATTTTTGGCATTTGTCTTAATTTACTGCTTTTTTTTTTTTTAATGTTTTTGTTGATACCAACTAAACCAAATAATAGGCAACATGAGAACCACCTCCCCTCTGTTTAATTACCAAGCATCTCATTAGTACATTAAATTCAAAAGAATCGTCCTCATCAGCTTAAAGGACTAGTTTTTATCCATCATTTGTTTTACTAACCTCAGCTCTTCCATGGTCACTGCCGTCCATTCTTTTCCTGACCAACCAGAAAACAGATATAATTTCAGTAGGATGTTCAGTATGTGTACAGGACGGAGCTGTAACCTGACAACTTCCTGCTCTTACAGCAGCACCTGTCATGTAGACGTCCTTTGATGAATGAGGAGAGGCAGCCAGCAGAGCGTTGAGTGTTACCCTGCTTGCTCAGTGTGCAGGTGAAAATCATTAGTTGCACATTGATATTAATCATAAAATGTTAGTAGCACCAAATACAGGGGGGACATTCTTTGTCGTAGCACCACAGAGTCTCCGCCGCTGCACTCCCGACTTCCGTCAACATTACGTATCAGTTAGCAAAAAACGACTTATGACATTCATGAATTACCTTTAATAGTATATTTGATATATTTAACATTAATAGTATTTAATAGAGCATATCGACAGCACAAACCTGGTCAGTGAACTATGAGGACAAACAAAACAAAAGTTCATTAATCGTGGTAAAATATTTAATTGTGATTTTAGGTCAAATCTTCCAGCCCTAGATACACCCATTGTTAAAACCAAGCTATTACTTAGTTATCTTTAAAATAAAAATATTCCCAAGTTATTACCAACCTATAATGTAACGTGCTACCAAGTTTTCTTACTCTGAGGTCAGATTTGTCCTTTCGCCAAAACCTTCTCTGGTTCCAGCTCCAACAATAGTTGCAGGTTGAATGTTATACATGACTTAATCATAATCTATGAATAAAAAGGATGTAAGTACAATTATTTCATTTGTAAGAAACGTGCATTTGTGGGATGAGCAGCAGAGCGGAGTGTGTGAGTTACACCATTTAAAAAGGACATAAACAGGTTTTCCACTGCTGTAAGATTTACTGCCAAGAAGCATTATTACATCAAAGAAACACTCCAAACACAAATGTTCTTACTTTCTGTGTGTAGTTTATATTCTGCAGGTGGAGATCCATAAACTGTCGGCTCTGTGTCTCCCAGCTGTGACTGACTAATCATTTGTGTGTATTATATAAAAGTTGACTTTATGTAATGTCTACTTTTCTTTTCTGCAGGTTCTCGTCCCCAGGAAAACGGTTTTTGTAGAGCTCATTCAGAGGAGGTGTAAAGGTGTGTGTGAATGTACTGAATCATGTAGATTAGTCCAATGCTGTTTTTTTTGTTTTTTTTATACATGCTGTATATACTGTAAATTGTAAATATGTAATCTAACAGATCTTTGTGAAACATGTTATGGTCAGTTTTTGGACTAATGGAAATTAATGTTTTACAAAATAGAAAATAAAAAGTACTTGCCAGTCCAGTCAGAGTTAAAGGGAGGGGTTTCATTGTCTATCATGACAGACAATCACTAGAGCACTTCTCTAACTTAAATGTACATGTTACAGCAGGTTGTTAAAGAAAATTACAGGGAAAATATTTTTTAATCGAAATGACCAACATTTCTGCAGGTTATGAGTTCACAATGGCAACTATAAAAGATGATTTGTTCGAAAAGACAGAAGAGAAATGTTATTTATTTGTATTTAATAGGACATAATCCTTTCATATAATGAGCCACATATTTATTTATAGATAATCAGTGATTTTACATTTGAATGTAATTTAAAAAGCAGATGTACACACAGTAATTCTTCTGTTCAAAATGAGACAGATGTAATTTGTTATTGACTAAATACATAAAACAGTTGGGTTCTCACTGATTTTACAGAATCAGATTTACAATTGTATACAAAAAAAGGGAAAAGCTATAAAAAAGCTAATAATTTTTCACCATTAAAGTTGAGACTTTTTCTCCTGATGAGAAATAGTCACGTTTTAATCTCGTCTCCTATCATGTATCTGTATGCTGGGCCACACGGAGGTTACTTGCTAAATGCCAGTTAAATAGGTCGTATCAACAAAGATGTAAAAAGTTTCACAAAGATTATTTTATTACTGGATTCTGTATAGATTTTTTACTCTTACGTCTCCATTTTATTTCTGAACCTTGTTTGTTGCTTTTGTTTTACTTTGTTGTCAAAATGTGATTATCCACTGGAAAAATATAAATAAATATAATATAAATAATCTTGATGTGCAATTGTTGTTTGTGTACAGCTGTGGTTATAGTACTTGCTTTTAATGTGCTTTTATTTTCTATAGTTCCAAAGCAAAAATCTTTAAAAAGTTTTAAAGTTAAAATCTACTTGGCAGTAAATCAGATTATGAGCTTATTGTTTTGGGTGATGAAGCCTGGCTGTTCTCTTGAAGCAGCCGCTCCATCGTTCTTGTTTTATTTTTGCTTTTTGAGGTCTCATGGACGCTGCTGACTGAGAAAGTTAAATGCAATAATAAATCTGTGAATTACAGGAGTATCCTACGCTGTCTTCTTCCCTGGTTTCCCCCTGGCGTTGATACTAGTGTTCATTCTGAATAGTAAACCTCAGGCTGTGTGTTAGAGATCAGTAATTCACTTGAAAGATATTTCATTAGTTAAATGGTTTAATTAGGGTTAGGGGGTGACAAATAAGTGCTTTTGATATGACTGATGCTTGAAAAATAAAATAATCATTTGAACATTAGAGCAAATCTGTATATCTTATTCTCTAATAGCTTTTTGTGTCTAGCCTTGTACGTTTGTATATTTCTATGATTGGTTTCTCAGGTGTTTGTGAGGGTGCAGCCACAGCACCTTGAAAACTCAGTGTTCAGACAGGCTACTTGTTGGTCAAATGTTTGTATCTTGTAATGTGAATAACTTTCTTCCCAGGTGAACATAGTGCACAAACCTATACCAAGTTCAGTACCTAGTAGGTGTAGTTTTAACTTTTTTTTACCAAGCTCATTGAACTTTAAATTAGACATTATGTCCTAAAACACGTCTGTATGGGATCTTTCACTTATCAAAGTTGTGCAGCCTGCAGTTTAATACGTGTTTGAAACAGTTTCAGACGTCACAAATGAATCCAGGATCTGTGACTGTTCTTCTCTGAACCTCCATGCTGCCATCAGACCTGGTTTCTGTGTTAAATAAATATCTGCAAAGTCTCAATAAAGAAAACCAGGATATTTGTATTTTTATTAAAGATCTCTGCAGTACACATTGGAAATGATTCAACAAATGTGTAAAGAGGAACTTACAAATGTAATTTACAAATGTGTAAAAACTGTTTTGTGTGTACACATTACTCTGTATTTTTGTGGATATGATTTTACATGACACAAATAAAAATACACATTTGTGAATAGTGAAATATTTGTCAATCATAGTACACATTTGCGGATTGTCTTCTGTGGGTTACAAATATTAAAGTCCAATTAAATTTTAGGTTAATTACTAAGGTATCTTAACAAACTCTGTCGTGAGAGTATTCCCAAGCAATTAAAGGTGCATGCGTTTTAAGGGAAAAGACCATAACAGTCCTGTATTCCCCAAATATTACCAGTGTATGCACTCTAATTATCCACACACATTTTAGATAATCAAACAATTAACTCCTTGCATTACTGTAAATATTAACTGCATCAACCTGTAAATACGGTAAATATTCCCTTCAGTTCCCGCTACATAAATTAATAACGTAAATCACAGTTAACACATAAATTTATAAAATTATTTATCAGTAAACTGCATTTAGGCTCCTACAACTGTATTACTGATAAATGGTTTGGTAATAAATACAGAAAATGTGTTGTTTAATTTTACTTCACAGTCACATTTTAATTGAATGGGTCTTAACAAATGCCAACGCATTCTCACTCCCGACTGGTCACATATTGACGCTTGGTCAAGGCCCATTGGCGTCGCTTGTTAACGCCCTGGGTAGGCTACCCCCCCTTTTGCATCATGTTTTAACTTTTAGGGCTCCGCGGTCAAGTTAGCAACGTTAGTAACAATAAATAAGCAACGTCCGGTTAGACTTTCCAAATAAAAGACTAAGATCTAAACACTGAGCTTTCAAGGTCAAAAACTCCTGAGAAATGGCCTGCTTCAATCATAGCTCATAGCCTACAAGGCTACACCAAAAAAAAGGTTTAGCCTACACTTTATAAGAAAGAGGATGAGAAATACAGAGTTTGCTGAGATGTTCAAATGATTATCCTTATATTCAAGCATCAATCATATCAAAACGTCACACACACATTGACTGCACTTGAATATAAGCTACAACAATGAAAGCATGTAGGCATAATGCAAAATAGCACTCCTGTAGCCTACAACAAAAAACAACTATCGATTACAACGTTCACCTGTGTCCAAAAACAAACACACATTCATCTTTCTATAATTTCTACTGTTTCCAAGTTTCACTCCCCGACTGAAAAGCCCTTGAGAAACAAACTCATGTTTTGCGCGTCTCAGTGTTTTCAGTCTCCCTGGCGGCTGCAAATTTCGTTTTGCGTTGTCTACAGCCGCTATGTTTAGTCAACAGAAATGTATTAAACCAGAGTGTTGTTCTACGGAAACGAGCCGTTTGTGGTACATTGGGAAATGGCAACAAGTGGATCAAAATCAGATGTCAATGGCTCAGAGATGGATGAACAAAAGAGAGAAATTAAACTCACTTCTAAAGCTTTGGGGGATAAAATTGAAACACTACAAAAGGAACGTAGAAAAAAGGTTCACAAAATCAAAGGTCTAATACAGACAATAAAGGATCTCATGCAAAAGGATGATAATGCCCCACAAGTACGATCTTATCTTGAGAAAATGAGTCAAATGGTGGATGAAACTTTGTTACATGAGTCTGTGATTCCCATACTTCCTGAAGAGGAACAGGAAAAACAAAATGAATTGTTTATGAACATACTAAAATGCCACAATGGATTGATGGAGGATGCAAAAGGATGGCTTTCTGAAACAGGGAGACAAACAAGCCGTACTATTGCTCATGTTGTCACATATGATGCTCCCATATTTGTATCACAAAAGGAATCAATGCACAAGTTGGACAGGACATCGAGAGACGGTACGATCACGTCCACTGTTTCAGCACAGGAATCATCAGTCGGCAACACTGGTGACAAGCAGCAGTGACCAAAGTCAAATAATTACGGTTTTGGAAAAACAAAATGAAATAACTGCTTTATTGGTTCAGCAACAATCTCGTTCATTTCTGCCTAAGAGACCTTCAGGTTTTTGACGGTGATCCTTTGCAATATCACACCTTCATGAGGGCTTTTGAACACAGCATCGAAGAGAAGGCTGACAATCCCAAAGACTGCTTGTGCTTCCTTGAACAGTACACCAGGGGGCAGCCAAGGGAGCTTGTCAGAAGCTGTCAACATATGGCACGTGACAGAGGACATGGCAAGGCTAAGGCTTTGCTACAAGAGCATTTTGGGAAAATTGCTTCAGCCTGTATGGAAAAGGCTCTTTCATGGACACCAATAAAATCTGAAGATGTGAAATCTCGACAGGCATACAGTCTTTTTCTGCGAGGATGTTGTAACGCCATGGAAGAGTTGAACATGCCTACCACAATGCTGACCATAGTGAAAAGGTTGCCCTACACTGTTAGCAATTGATGTAATTTATACAGTAAATCTTACAACAATGTATTGTATTTGTGTTTTTACTGTAAGTGGCAATGCATCATGGGAAATTAATGGACAGTCCTGTATTATTATTGTAACTACACTGTACACGCCGAGTTTTACAATGGTTTTACATGCACCGCGTTGCATCATGGAATCACCGCGATCGGAATTTTGAATTTTTAGGCGGTTAGTTCTAAACGGACATTCGAGAACGGACATCGTTCAAGAAGAAAAAAAGAAGCAAACATTCTGGGACGAAGGTAAGTTAACTTCACGTTATGTAACTTACTGTTACCCTTTTTTATATCATATAACGTTATTATTTCTGATAATCTGAGTGGATGGTGACGGTTTCGTCTGCTTTGATTTGCTAACATAAAGTCGGCTGTCCCCTTGTGGTTTAGCTAAATTGGAAATAACGTTAGGGCATGGGCAGAAATAGGTGCTTTTATGATAAGGTAGCTAACATTATTAATGCGCTTCTTCCTCCATCAGTCCCATGAAATCAGGTATGTACTGGTAGTTGCTAACGTTAGCTACCTTGTTCATCACAAACTGATGCTATTTTTAATCTGCCTGAAGTAACGTCAACATGGTTTTTTCACTGTTTGGATGGATCGGCTAGCTAGCGCGACTGTCATTTAGAGAAAGAGCGCCTGCGAGACGAAAGTGAGAGTGAGGTCTGCTCTGCGGTCTTGGCGATTAGTTGAGATACGCTGCCAAATAGGTTTAATCCTAAATAAACTACCTATAACGTTACAAGTAGTTATGTCTCTTGGTATTAATTTCTGCTGTAATTGACGTAATGTGCAAAATGCGCAACCAGATGTTCGAATATATGTGTTTTTTTTTGGAGGGAATAACGTTATTCGAACGTCAGTATTTGAGCAATTTTTCTGTTTGTAAGTTTTTTATTGCGCTCTTGACTTCTGAGAAGAACGTCACGTCTGCCTCCTGTCAGTGAGTTAGCCGTAAAAAGGTAGCTTCTATGTTTGCTATCTTCTTATAACTGTTAAAGCATATCAAGAACAGATTTTATAACATTATCGTATATATTTCTATCGGGGTTTTTTTGTCCGTTTTGCCGAACATTTTCAGACAACCACCACGTGTTGTGAGGGTGAGCTCGACCAACAGCCAACTAAAGTTAGCTAGCTGCTAGCAAGCTTCACACAATTCCAAAATGTTCACTTGCAAGTTTAGCACATGTGGTAAGGAATTTAATAGAGTTTGTGAGTTTACTCAGCACATTAAGTTGCATAGTAATAGTGCTAATTACAGATATCAGTGTGGTGTGCCTGAATGCTCCAGACAGTATGTTAAAATTCCTGTACTTAAAGCTCACATGTACAGAGACCACAAAGCAGATGTGCCTTTGAGGAATAGTCAGCGACCATGTACTCCTATACAATGTGACTTTTGTGCAGTAAGGTGTGAAACATCATCTTTACTAGTTTGTCACTTGAGGTCACATTTGCGTGAAGGGTTACACGTTGAATGCCCATTTAGAGGATGTGATAGAAGGTTCTCTGTTTTGTCGAGTTTTGCATCCCATCTTTCTAAGAAGCACCGCAATGACAGTGTTGAACATGTAGAAAACCCCTCTAATGTAGAAAGACCTGTTGCCAGTGAATCAGTGAGTGAGTGTGAACCATCTAACGTTAATTATTCTGATGATGAGCAAGAAGTACCTGTTGCAGTTGATGAATCTGTCTTTCTTCAGAATATCACACTTTTCTATCTAAAACTTCAGGCTAAACTACTATTGCCGGCTACTACAATACAAACTATTATTGAGGGATATCAAGATGTCCATCATGTCAGTCTGACAAATCTGCTTAATACCTTGAGTGAGAAACTAACTGTCCTTGGAATCCCAGAGGCCACAATTAGTAACATTATGGATGAAATGAGAAAAGATGATCTCCTCACAGCCTGTAACAGTGGGCCTTTGAGCACAGACCAGAAAAGAAAGACGGCTTTTAAAAAACATTTTAATTATGTTGAGCCGGTGCCTCAGTTATTAGGTATCAATGAGAAAGGTAAGGAATCGTTTGCCCAGTATGTGCCTATTAAAGAAACATTGGCTGCACTTTTTAAAAGCAAGTCCATGCAGGAACAGTATGCAGCAACACATTCCACACCATCATCAGAGGGTATTTTCCAAGATGTAAATGACGGGAAGGGAGCTCAGTGCAACCCTTTATTTAAAGCGGAGCCATCTTCTCTTGGTCTTATACTTTATCAGGATGCATTTGAAGTGGTTAATCCACTTGGTTCTTCTAAAAAGAAACACAAGATTCTAGCAGTTTATCTCACTTTAACAGATATTTTGCCTCATAACAGATCATCCATAGATCAAATGCAGCTTGTTCTCTTGTGTAAGGAGCAGGACTTCAAATATTTTGGGATGGACAAGGTATTTGAGCCCCTCATTAAAGACCTGAAAGCTCTTGAGGAAACTGGCATTGAGATAAATAATGGACAAATTGTCAGAGGTCGACTGTGTGCTATTTCTGGTGACAATTTAGGGTCTCACTGTATTGGCGGATTTGTTGAGAACTTTAGTGTGAGCCATTATTTCTGCAGGTATTGTGATATAAAAAGATCAATTTTTGAGAGCTCTCCATTATTATGTGGCAACAAGCGTACAGAACAGTCTTTTCTGAATCATCTACAAGAATTAGAAAACACTGGTACAAATTCTGAATGTGGTATCAAGTCAAACTCTCCTTTTAACCAACTGTCCTTCTTTCATGTTTGCCAGCCTGGATTACCCCCATGTCTTGGCCATGACCTGTTTGAAGGCATTGTTTCCTGTGACCTTAGTTTGTTGATTGGTCATCTAGTTGAGGAGAAACATTTCAACTATACACAACTGAACAGGTGCAAAGATCAGTTCAACTATCAGGGAAATGATGCCCAGGACAAACCAGCCGATGTTTCACCAGGTAGCAGAAGACTTGGTGGACATGCAGTCCAGAACTGGTGCTTCCTGCGTTTGCTCCCTCTCCTGATAGGAGATAGGATTAGGAATCCATGTGAGAATGGTGCCTGGCAACTTGTGCTGCAGCTCAGAGAAATTGTAGAGCTCATTTGTGCACCAGCAATCACTACAGATCAGGTTGCTTACCTTAAAATACTCATTGAGGAGTATATCTACTTTCGAAGGCAGCTCTTTCCCAATGAGCCCCTGAAGCCCAAACATCACTATTTACTTCATTATCCAGAGCTCATTACACACTTTGGTCCCCTTATTCGCCTTTGGACTCTCAGGTTTGAGAGTAAGCACACATTCTTCAAAAGATGTGCTAGGAAGTTACATAATTTCAAGAACATCTGCAAGACAGTCGCAGAGAGACACCAGCTCTTCCAGGCATACTTGAGTGCAGGTAAAATGTTTCAGCCGAGTGTGTTACTGGATAAAGAGATGACATTCTATGTAAATGACTACAGCGACAAAATCAGAGAGGCTGTTGTTGGTTTGCATTTTGAATCTAAAGATACAGTAGCATCTCACACAGTGACGGTGAAGGGCACATCATACAAAAAGGGCATGTTTATTTTGCTGGGGAAAACTGAAGAAGAGTTGGAGGTTGGCAAGATAGAGCTGGTCATTGTGCACCATGGCTCTGTGTCATTTGTCTCAGAAAAATATTGTTTTGTTAAGTTGAGGGACATTGGGGTCTATAGTGTTTTGGGGACACCTCAAGAGCAGTTTGTTTGCATGAGGCATGATGATCTACTGGATTATTATCCTTTGCCTGCCTACACAATGTGTGACATTACAATGATCTGTCTCCATCACTCCTTTGCAGAGACATGGCTGCAGCACAAGAGGAGCTCAGGAGGGCTGTCTTGGCAGTACTCCCGGACCTCCCCGCAGACACACTAACTACCTTGATGGCAGGCCTGGAAGAACTTGGTGTGGAGAACAAGGAGGATGTGAGCCTTCTAAGTGAAGAAAATCTTCTGCCCTTTCTCCGTGTGGTCCAGTCTAGAAAGCTTCTCCGTGCCTTTTCATCTCAAGGTAACCGTAGGTTGGGTGGTTCGGGTTCTATGGGTGGTTCTGGGATGGGGGTGGTCATCTGCATGGAGGGATGCAAGGCACTTTTACCCTTCGTCCTATTTAATGATTTAACTGTTACTGTTAATTCTAAGTATATTAGGCTACACATCGAAATGTTCACAGTTGAACTTGTAAACCTAGGGTGCGTTTGTAAATTCACTCCAAGCACCCTCAGCATGTGATTTGTTTTTTTTATATGGTATGATTGTGGCGTGATGTATTAACTGATGTGTTTGGCAGATTGTGAAATCCACTTTTGTTTTGTGCCCTAAAAGTTGCAACATCGATGGCCAAATGGAATTCCCACCCTTGTCACCAATCAAATTTTTTTTTGAAGCGTGACATGATATGACCTTGGCTGTCAGGTGGCTTTCTACAGTTGTTTTTGGGGCTACCACGACAAAAAGTTTGAAATAAAAGAAAAATTAATGGTTTTATTTTATAGAAAATATGATTGGTGTTTAAATATACCATAATATGTCTGGATCATAGGGGTCTAATGGTAAATATTTTTTCAGGTTCCTTCTCAGCCCTGTCTCCTCCTGGCTCTCCACAACTCTCCTCAACCCTGTCCCCCGTGGGAAGTCCACAACTCTCCTCACCTGAGACACCCCGAACGTCCAACCCAATGCCCTCACCACGCACACCATGGCCTGTACATTTTAAGGTGAGGCGGGTCTTGGCGATTTCTAAAATATATTTCTATTCTACTCAATAGGGATGCACCAATGGCAAAATTCTGGGCCGATGCCGATGTTCAAAATAGCAATGTGGCCGATGGCCGATGGCAATGGCCGATGTTTGTTGTTTCTCAGATTATGTTATAAGATTGGGCTTCATTTGAGTCTGATGCTGAAATTGACTATAAATGCACCCGTAAAAGCTTATATCCTTGTATCCTCTCTTTTTTTTGCCATTTTCTGTTTGCATCCTTGAAGGTTAACTGGGAGAAGATGACGCCAGAGATTCAGTCAGCCATTGCAAATTCTACTAGACCGAATCCTGCTGCCAGAAGAGCGATGGTCAGAGAGCTTGTCGATCAAATGAGGGTGCACAATGCAAATCCAAATAGAGGGATCTGTTTGAAAGTTGTAAACGATATAATACAGAAGTACCCCACATGTTTTGGGGATGTGGATGATGATGAAAATACAGCTGGGGCATCGCTCGTCCAGCAAGTAAAAACCAGAATCGAGCATGTCAACCGAAACAACACATTGGCACGGTTAAGGAAGAATAAGCACAGCAATCGGCAGGCGAGGACAAATGGAAGAGGTCCCGTTGATCAATATGGATGTGTCCGATGGGCACCTCAAGAACTCCCCTCAGGGGAGACTGATGAAACCCTACAAGAGATGAAGACTCAGATGCAGCAGCTATATGCCCAGGTAGGAATAGTGGAAATTATATTTAGGCATCCTTAGACACAAACCTACATTTTATTTTTGAGTATTGATGCATCCAAATTTTGACTCCCCCGACCCCTAGGAAGGAATGTCAGGCATGGAGAGAGGAGCGCTTCAGAGATGGCTTCAGAGAACCTACATTCTCCAGCGTTGTGATCTCAATGCTGACCCTCCACACAGCGTCTCAAAAATTAAGGATGACTGGCCCTTTCTCTTCTCCTTGAAGGGCCTGTTCTCGCATTTCAGTGAACTGACCGGAATTCCAATCCAGGAGAAGCTGCCAGCTGCCATAGACAACAGGAGTCAGAACATCATAGAGTACTTCCAACAGCAGAAGACACCAGGAGTGGGGAAGGTTCTGGAAGCCTACGATGAAGAGAGTGGCAACAAAGCTATCTGCACCATTATGTGCCTGCTTGCTCACTTCAAGGAGGGGGATGGTATCTTCCTTACGGCTGATGTGAGTATAACTTGCAGTGCATATCCATAAATTAACCATTCCCTCACTCTCTCCCTCCCATCTCCGTCCTGCTATTTTGTAATTGTTAATTACCAGAAATCAGTCACCAGCCCCATCCTTTGCTATGGACACTTTGCACAAGTTATTCTAATATTATATAGACTCTGAACAGCCTGAGTATCAGACCAAAGCTAGCGCTTCAGTCTGACACCCGTCTCATTCAAAGCGTTTACAAAGTTGGAGGGCTTTAGATACCTTTTCAAAAGAAAACTTCCCATTTCCAAAACGTCGCCCCTTCTAAAAAAGCTCTCCATGCAGAATACTGTACTGGTTTCAGAGCAGTTATTCCAGTAAACCGTCTGTTTTTTACTAAAACTGCCTCAATCTATATTCTCCGTTCTCCGAGGCAGTCAGCGCACAGGCAGATATTGCTTGAAAATGGGCCCTGGGCTGATTGGTTCATCACGTTTAGTCCCGTCCACCCCCAGCGGTCATTGGGCTAACATTCTTCCGGTCTGGCTGTACTTGTTGCTCGGAATGGGGAATGCAGACCCGAGACGGAGCCTACTTAGCGAAGTGGGCTGAGTCCGTGGTCTGATCCAGGCTATACTCTGATGGGTTAGCCATTGCTTCCTGCCATATAGTTCATAAAATAATTTTAATTTACTGTTTTATTGACATGGCATCCATATTTAAAATAAATATTTGCCATGTGCAGTTGTTTCTAGATTTGGCACCATAAATTGAAGCTGATTTTCCCCTTGGTGTTGAGTAGAACATTACAGCTCTTGGGGCAAGTTTTCTTTGTCGTTGTTTACTCAACGTACTCATGGTTAACTTATGGTTTTTATTCTCCAGCCCTCTGCCACGGCTGCTGATATTGAGAGAGCTGTCAGTCTGCCAAGCACACCTCGATTAGTTGTACCAGGTATAATCTTCCCTTATTTTGTAGAAGTTAATTCTTTAATGAATTCATGTGGTTGAGGGAGGACTGTTGCGCCTAAAAAATGTCTTTCTTTGAGTTGTTGATGGAGGGTGCGGGGGTCAAAGGAGATAATGTTCAAGTGGAGGTGTGCGAGTCTTTCTCCACTTGAACATTAATGAATTCATGTAGGTGGCAATAGTGTGTTGTGCAGCTTTTAGTTATCATATTGTTAATGGGTTTCAGGAGAGATACTGCGCGGTGCAGATATGTGGGTTATGTCCATGGAAGGAGCATGTGTGATGGGGCCCCACAGCAACCTCCTGCATGGATTGGCAGCAGTCTTCGCTGCCTACTATGTCTTCAACTTGCAATATCCAGCAGAAGCCGCAAGCACACTTGAATTCATTCAGAGGTGAGTTTAAAAATGGCATTGTCATAAAAACGAGAAACTTAAATTAAGAAACACGTATTAAAATTAAGAAACTCGTATACAAAATGTGAGCGTACGAGTTTCTTAATTTGTGATTTGTAGAATAGGATTTGTGAACCTGCAATGAAGAATTTGAGAAGGTGTAACTGTTGTGTTTGTGGGAGAGACAAAAAAGTCTACAAGTTTGCAACTCTTAAAACATTTCTCTCTGAGACTTCAAATTTCTTCTTCAAATATACCTCCATAAGCAATGACTTGATATATGAAGGGAACTTTTCTGTAATTTACATTTTTTGTTAGAGTTTGGGATGTCAGTAAGTCACTTAATACAAATACAAAAGCATATTACTTCGCATTTTGAGTGATCAGATTTTACACATTGCTTTGCAGTTATAAGAAAAAAATCTAATTATGCTATCCAATTTAGTGAGAAGGGGACGAGCGAGGGGATGGGGAGAGATGGTTGACGATCGCACACACAGACACTCACTCAATCTCTCACAGGCACATACTCAGGGGTTAAAGTATTCCGGCACCATGCCGGATCTCCGGCGTGACACAGTTGTGAAGAAATTTTCAGCAGGATAGATATTCGTAAAGGTTTATCATTTGAGTTCCCCAAAACCTATGGCAGCTCTCACACACAAAAAACGTGTTTAGCCAATCAGAAGCAGAGTAGGGTTGGACTTGTGTTTGCTAGCTATAACAATGTGCAGCTATCCAACAAGATGAAAGTTTTCTCTCACTCACAGATGCGTGATGTGCGAGTGCGTGGAAAAATAGAACCAATTCCTATTTTAAAGCACGCGTGTGCTGGGTCTGCGCTGTCCACGTTCCTGGTGTAGCCAGAATCGCTGACATCGGTTGAATCCACGAGTGCGTAGAATTCAGCGTAATACTCGCGTGTAGAGGCCCGCTGTAGCTCGGGTGTTAAAATCACAGTTTAGAGATCTTTCTATTTGTAAACAATGCTCATGAATTTAGACCTGAAAATAGACCTACCCCTCCACATCTAATAGTCTGCTCGTTTGGGAAATGGCTGAGGTAAATATGAAAGTAAATTGAATGAAAATAATATTAAAAAAATATACAGGCCTATATAAAATAGGAAAGCAGATTTTACTGATGCAAAGCTTTTAAAGGGAGATGCATCACGGTTTCAGCCCAATTTCTATCCGATGCACACCACTCCAACCGGTGCACTCGCATCGCAGACCCTTGCATCGATCGTGCCAAGCCACAGACACACACATACTCATATAGCCTACAGTGACTCTCAGTCTCACACACACAAGCACTCAGTCATTCATAAAGATCCCTTAATGTTTCATGTCATGGTTATGACCATGTCATATCTGTCTTAAATGTTACCTGATAAGTGTGTTTTTCCCCCCTGTTTTCAGAGCCTTTTGCGGCATAAATCCCCAGACGGGCAGCAAGGCAGAGAAAAGGCGAGGGCTGAATGCACCAGTTTGCACACTTTTGAGGAAACTGCTGGATTTTGAATTGGTGGGCAGGGGAAATTAGAGGACATTAGTGGGCAGGGGACATTGGGGACATTAGTATGTTTGACAACTCATGTTCAACCAGTTTGGTACACTAATACTTTGTGCATTGTGCACTCTGTTTTTTAAGAGAAAATAAAAATATATAAAAAAAAAAACAAAGTTTTTTGTTTTTCTTTGCAGAAGTCTGAAAGAGAACATTTATCCAAGTTACAACATTTAATTGTAATATTTACAATATTCTGTCCTGTGAAATTACAGGAAATTCCTGGCTACTGAGTTGCCGTAAATATAAAATTTTGCTGTAATATTTACAGTATTATATCCTGTGAAATTACAGAAAATCCCTAAAATTACAGGAAATTCCTGGCTACTGAGTTGCCGTAAATATAAAATTTTGCTGTAATATTTACAGTATTATATCCTGTGAAATTACAGGAAGTACAGTACCTTGTTGTAGTTATTTTACAATAACAGTCCTGTATACTGTTTACAGTAAATTTACGGCAACTATTAGCCAGGAATTTCCTGTAAAATTACAAGAAATTTCTAACAGTGTACAAACATAGGGACGGATGGAGAATTGTGGCTTGTGAGTTGCAGGAAAGGCGTGGCCGGACGATTCCAACTGTACTCCACATTCATCCAAAAGAGAGAGAAATTAATTAAGTGCCAACCAAAGGAGAACCTGAGACAGCAGTGGGCAGTTCTCTGATCTCTGTTCAATCCAGTGGTCTCACTGGGGCCGGGGACCAAGACCGTACACTCTCCATAGTTCCAGTTCATAAGGTGCTCTTTACCTATGCCTTCCAACGAAGGTTGAGGTCGAGGGCAACTGGACTTCTTCTGAAACGTCCAGATGCTCCAGATTCTACTTTTCTTGGATAACCATGACCTGGATGAATCTTTACAGATGTGTAGGTTTGTCTAACGCTCTCTCTCTCACAGGGGGTTCAGAGGAGCCTGAAGATGATCTGCAGTCATGTCTGTCTTTACCTCACATATTTTTGTTGTTAGCCTCTTTAGTGGTTGTAAGGTTGTTCCTGTTGACCTGAGTCAACCATTTTTTCCTCCTCCTCCGTGTCAGCTGGGAAACGAAACATCCGTTCTCCTTTTTCTGACCGACTGCAGCAGCATCTCCACACAGCACAATAAACCTGCTGTGGACTATTGTAAGACAGTTCACAGACACAAACCACTTAACATGCTGTTTTCTGAGTTTACTGGAGATTTATAAATGAATACATGACGATCATTGATAGTCACCTGTCTGTTCTATCTGAAGTCATAAAGATTACATTAGTCTTTAAGATCAATTAACCCTGGTACCGTGGGATCACTAAAAGGAATGTTAGAAAGGTAAATCTGATCTGAATTTTAAACGTGTTTTCAAGAGGAACACTTTCCAATGTAAGGTTGGCCAAAAAATCTCCACAAGGTGACTGTAGCTGTTATTGTCAAAAATATATGTCCTCCTTTTTAAAAAATAGAAATGTAACTACATACATGTGTCACCGTGCTGTGCAAATATTGTAAATCAACGCATTTATTCTATAAATGACCAGAAATCACTTAAAATCGCCGTTTTGTTGTTTCTCTCGCTCATTTTGAATTGCCCGCCCAGGACCTCCGGAAACTACTGTATCTGCGGTCTCCATGAACCACGTGACGATGTAGCATTTTGGACCCCCGCTGACGCGACTCTCTCTTTAAAGGGCTCTGGAGCAGCCTACACAATAAAAAGGCAATGTCGCTACAGACCGAGTGAATAATGGTAGGCCTACAGATATTCATAGTAATGTCTATGATAATAATCGTAATGATAATAATAACAACAGGACTAGTAACAATAAGTGTAGCAGAGGGTGACCCGCAACCACAGATCCAGACTCCACAGCTCCAGAGCCTGAAACACCTGCAGGAAGTGATAGGAGGAGAGAGGAGAGGGACGAGAAAGCACAAGACTACCAGAAAGGGAAGAAGTCCAGTTAGTAAGAGTCTTAAAGAAATAGCTTAATCGAAATCTGACCAAAATAATTTGAATAATGAAGATTCATTGTTGCAAAAAACACACTTTTCCTCAACATTAATCCTGAATCTTAATACAATTGTTATGTATTAGATATACATATTAAAGCAGTGAGTGCAGCGGTAAAGTCAGATCCTCTTTACGCTGGGGGGAAAAGGGTAGTTCGTCCGAAAGTTGGCCGCTGTATTTAAACCCCATGCAGGTTAGGGAGCTCGATTTAGGTGTGAAGGTGACTCCGACCAGAGAAAACAAAGGTTTTAAAGAGCATTGCAGGGCAGGTTCATGAGGTGTGTAACAATTTGATTTAAAGGTATATAGTCAATTGATTCTGTGTTTAAATGGTAGACTATGTTTTCTTGTCATTTAATTCAATTTGTGTAAATTACTTGAATTTAAACTGGAGGATTGGTGTATTTTGTGTAGGTTTCTCTTATAAATAGGTTATTTTGACAGTGATAATGAGGTGCTGCTAGTATTGCTGTTGTATACAGAAAGGAAATGCAACGCTTATATCAGTGAATGTGTTTATTTTTATACATATTGTAGAATAATGTTTATAGTTTATTTTATTATCTCTACTGAAATGTCACAGGACATTTAAACTGACTGTAACAGATGTTGGTGAACTTGTGTTCGTGTAGGTGGTTCTGCAGAAATACAACAAATATAAATAATAAGGTTTAAGTCACATGCATAACAGAATATTCCCCATCCTGTACATGTTTTTTTCCTCAGGTTAAGAGTATTCATAACAGAACAAAGTAAGTACTTTAGTAATTGACTACTCAAAGGTTATAACTAGAAGCCACCATAGTAAAAAAAACACCAATAATATTTAAGAACACTAGTCATCCATAAGCAGTAAGGTATGACCGCTTATACAGACAGAGAATCCGTTCACATCAGGAAACATAATCAAAGTCCACCACCTAGTGGTAAACAGGGGCATTAAAAGGCGCGTCTATTTTACCTAAACCAGAGGCTATAATGTACATTATGTACATGTTGTGTTATGACAGGTTGTAATATGGACTTTTAAAAAATGATTATATTAGTATTAATATCGTTAGCATTGTCTGTGAAGGTTTTCAGTTATCCAAAGAAGGTTAAAGACAAGACCTTAACATACAGTAAATCAATAAAAACAAGTAACTCGTGGTCATTTCATGTTTTTACAATGAGTAATAGAGCTAAAACAATCAAATCACACAGGTGATTTTCAGAGCTTCCAGCTGAACGACGGCTGCTAATGGTCAGTTTGGTTTTTTTTTCAGTTACAATCTGTGGAAAGATTTAAGCTCTTGGACATTTTAAGTTGGCTGCTCGAATTTGTTAACAGAATTTGTTCAAGTTTAAGGCCTACAACGGCCTAACAAACGTAAATATGGGTAGTAACAAACTTTATAATCAACCTATAGGCCTACAGACGTTTGTCTGGTTTTGAATTAAATGCTGATGGAATCACTTCCTGTCCATCAGATAGACATCTAGTGTAGGAACGTTTGCCTGAGGGCACGTAGTCCAGTAATAGGAAGTCAAAAGTTATTAAATAGTGGTCAGATAAAGTGGGATTCTGTGTAAAAAAAACTACTAAATGTTCAATTTCAATGCCAAAACTAGGTTGAGGAGGGTGTGGTTTAAACAGTGACTGGCTTTATGAACACTGACTGAAGCCAACTGAATCTAATAGGGCGTTAAATGCAGCACTAAAGCTATGTCATTGTCAACAAACTCATTTCATGTTGTCATTATGAGTATTGTTCTGGATGCACGGTATATAGCTAATGTAAGTCTCTGGATAATGTTATATAGAAGGGATCATATTTAGACTCATCAGTCTAACTGAGTTAATAAATCAAGTGAGAAGTCAGATTATTATCATATACTTCACCCAGAGGTTCTCTCGTGCTTCTCTCACACTGTTGAGTCAAAATTGAAATATCCACTAGACTGTTAAAGAAATGTCACCAAAATGAGAGAGAAGAAGCTATCTCAACAAAAACAGAGTGAAAAGTAAACAATGTGATGAGATAACTTAAAAAAGAGGGACCTGATAAAAGTATCTGATCAAATCCTAATATTTATTTCCAAATGCTCAGGAGCTAAAACCAAAAAGGAAAAATACGGTAAATAATCAGTTGACTTGTTAAACCAGCAGACCCCAGATCTGGGTCTTGGATTAAAATCTGTAACGTGGCCTTTATACAATAATGTAATTTGTACCTCAACCATGTAGTGCCATCAAACATCCACAAAAGCTTGAGCTGTAGTATAAGATAAACCTTTGTTAGTCCCCCGTACAGGGGAAATTTAGATTACTGGTTGATTCTGTTTTTATTTGGTTAAAATCACTACCAGTCTGAATAAACTGGTGATAAATTGACCCCATCTATCTCTACCAGCCTATCCACACAAAGTTGTTTGGTCTGTTTCAATTTGTGCAAATTTTGTGGAATGTTTAGTGTCAAAGAAAAATCATCAACGAATATTCCTCATAGCTTTTTTCATTTCATCCCCGGTGTGAAAAAGTCTTTAGGCAGCTCAACGTGGGACGGGACTGAAATTAAACAAATGTTTTTATTATTGGAGTTGACTTTTTATTTTATTAAAGTAGGTCTATTTAAGTGGAACCTCCACACTGATACTCTGATTGTTGTTCATCAGAGGTTATTAAAATCTAAATATTTCCAACATACAATTTAATTTCTTACTCTCATTATTGACTGTTGCAGTTTCTCTAAGTGATTTGGTTGTTTTAGTCTCCTTCCTCAACAGAGTGTCGCCCTCTAGTGTCTAAACACACACACTGTCTTATTCTGTGTAGTTTCACTGAGAGCAGAGCTCAGAGGTAAAATGCTGTCTGTCACAGATCTGAGTTATTTCCTGCTCTGGGATCAGATTTTAGCCTTTTATTTATTTATAAGATGTCATTAACTTGTGAAGGCTCATGATAATTAGCGCCAGGAAAACCATGAAAATACGACAATGTGTGTAACTTTTTAACTAACATAATTATTACTTATTCTGAATGAGATTCACCAGTACTTTTACAAAAACTCTTAAATTAAAATGTTCCAAAATTATTTACAAGGATAAATCTATTGAACATGTGTTTTTAAAGATGTAGATGTTAAACACCATGTTGAGCAAATGGAAAGTACTATATCACCGGAAGTGAGAAGGGATTTCCCGACTGAGAAAATTAATTTAACGGCCGCCTGAAGTCGGAACAACAACTCGGAAAAGCAGAGAACATTTTAGCACTTTTTCAGCACACTTTGACGACAATGTTAATGACAGTTCAGCGTTCATGTTGTTTCCACTTTACCATGTAAAAGCACATGAACCCACCGAGAGCGACTTCACAACACGCGATCATACAAGGAGCACTTGAACGCAACGTCCACATTCAGCACTCTGTTAACGAGTCCAGTAACTTTGGTTTTAAGTAATTTATCTAACATGTTGCAGTTGAAAGCTCTGGAGCTTCTGTTCTTCTGGTTCTGCCTGCTGACTGTGTCTGGAATAACTCCTGGACACATGGATACAAACGGTAAGAAAGCTAATGCGTAACTTTAAAGGTAATGATAACACAACATTTGGTCAAGCGACAGACACCGGTACTGCTTCATTAGGTGTTCATTATTAATTTGGGAGCTGTCATGCGGACTGTTGTTTAATGGCCACCAAGAGGTTTCCATGAACTAAATATTTATTTCATTCCCACTGCAGAGTTGTGGTTTTAAGAAGTTACATTTCAGACGTCGTTTCATTCTGTGTAGCGACTGTTTATGTCGTGCGGCTCCTTCTCTGAACAACCAGGTGACTCCTGAAATCCACTGACGCCAGGAATCAACAGCAGTGTCCCCCAGATTCATTCAGGAGCGGCTGATGTTTGATTGTCTGAGCGGCAGAAAGTGACGGTGAACGCGAGCAGAGGAAAATTACAGGGTGCCGGCTGCGGCTGCGGCTCAGGAGGTAGAGCGGGTTGGCCGTTATTCGGAAGGTCGGCGGTTCAATCCCTGGCTCCCCCTGGTTGCGTGTCGAAGTGTCCTTGTCCTGTTCCGCCAGTGTATGAATGTGTTTGACTGGTGAATGCAGATGTAGTGTATGAGTGGTCGAAAAGACTTGAAAGGCGCTATACAAGTACGGAGCATTTACATTTACAGGGTTTCAGTTTCTCAAGACCAAGAGTGATGCCGCTTACTGCTTACTGCAATGTCTACGCTTAATATGCCGACTGCTCAACACTATGCAACTTCACGTTGTGTTTACTACGTCATCACGCAGATGAAGTTGCTCCAGAGGCGTGTGAGCTCTGGTCGCTCTGGATGAAACTAAATGAGTAAATGTAAATACATACATGAGAAAGAAACTAGTAATTTTAAACTAAAGAGGAGACGATTCTTTATGATTATTGTGCAAATGAAATGCTTGGTAATTAAGGGAGGTGGTTCTCATGTTGCCTATTTTCATATTAATTTCTACAGATAAGCTAAAGAAGTTTTACATTGAGACACAAAAGGCAAACATGAACTATCTTATCTACAATGATTATGAGGTCATATTAACAGGGTTTTCCTGCCGTTAAAGGCTTGATGTGGGGCCCAAAACAGCTTGGGTGCTGTGTCATGAATGTAAAATCACTGTGGAGAGAGGATGGAAAATAAAACTAAATAACTTCTCCAAAATCTATTGGTTATAGTTCCTCCCCAGACAAATTATTTAGCAAGTTTAGTCATTAAGCTTTCTGGTTGTTGTTGTTTATTTATTGGACAAAGTCAAATTTTAGATGTGCATCACTTGCTCATGGACACAACAGCACTGCAGCTGAAGTTTTGTATTGGGGTTACTGACTGTGTTGTAAGACTGCAAATACACTGAAGCAGTGATCACTACATACATTTTAAACTCAGTATCATGGGCTTCATCTGTAAAGAGATCACTGTAGTTACTGAGGTTGGATTTGTCATCAATAACTACTGTATCTAAGGTGGCAGACGCCTTTATCCAAATCGACTTACATCTGAGGAACAACATAGAAGCATCCGGTCAGAGAGATCTACAAGCAACACTAGATGTTAGTAAGAGATATTAAAGCATACGGTGTCACTGGGGTAAATACCTGTGGGAAGCAATAGGAGTTAACAAATGGTGCCGTCAAGACAAGCACATGTTAAGGAGAGAGATGAAGAAGAAGTGCAGGCTGGATGTTAGCGGCTCAGAGGAAGTGTTCTTGAAAGAGGTGACTTTAAGACAACATTTAAATGTGATGTGGATGCAAATCTATGTCCTGATGTAAATGACAAAACATATGTTTTGTTTATCACCACTAAGTTACTTTATTTGAACTTGTTTGACTTTTTGCCTTTGTGGAAAAAAGAATCTTTCTTCTAGTATTTGTAGTTCATGAAAAAACATTGTGCTCAAACAAAAGTGCATCCATCCAAAGTTAGTTTGTGTGCGTTTTGTTTTCCGTGAGCTAAATTTTGACTGAATAAAAGGGGTTTTGTTTCTTTTCATTAGTTTTTCATTTAGACACTTTCTGATTTGTTGTTTGTATGAAGAGTTAAGAGAAAACAACACTTTGCAGTTTTGGTGTTTGTCACCTGTTCTTAAAACCAGGCTTTTGTTTCTAGCAGAGCATCAAAGTAATGAAGAAAACTGTGATCTGAATATGTCTTCATTTCTGCTGTAATCTATTATGATATTTAATAATAGGCAAAATCCAAACGCACAATATCAAACTTGGCTCACACTGAGCCCTCAGTCTAAAACCAAACCAAAACAACTCTCCAACACTGTCTTTGTGATTCATCAGGGCCTTTTTTCAGAGACCAAGATCAGATAAACCCTAGATCAGTACGCCGGCAACTTACGCTGTGAACACCTCCTCCTTGGGGAGATCAAGATTTCTCTCTGACTCCTCCCCTCCAGTTTAATTAATTCATTCACACTGTCGATGTCAAAGCACATCTGAACCCATTTAGATGCAGATGTTTAGTCTTTAGAAACATCGAAATCCCGGTCAGATATAATTGTTGAACGCAAACATGATCTTAAACATGAGCGCTTTTATGATCAATCTGTCATCGATTTATGGACAGAGACTCTCCGGACATCGTTCAGAATAAAATCTACAGGCTGCACTGTCCTGTATTACACTCAATGTGTTTTAACAGCATTTCATTAAACACCAAAGGAGCAAGATTTTTTTTATCTGGCATTTATCTAAAACTTTACAGTCAGTTTGAAGCTGGACACATTTCCACTGCAAAAATAATTAATACTGAGTTTGACTGAACTAATTCTGATCGACTTTTCTGGAACAGAGTTTCCCACCTCAGGCTCAATCAGCTCAGAGTTTGTTGAACCTGCTTTCTGAAACAGCCCTACTGTCTAATGTCAGCCTACATACGGCAACATGTGAACAACATGTGAATGGGGAGTACTCATCTTGTCACAAGATCTCTGACGTAATTGCTGACGTAACCTGCACTCTGCGCATGCGTTGGCGTCTGTAGCCACCTGTCGGAAGCTCCGTCTTAAACCGAACTCTTATCCAGTTTTAATCCACTCTTTTTCGTTACATTTTTTATATCCTTTTTATTTAACTTAAGTTTTACGTGGGTTAAGAATTTTAGTCATCTGACATGGATTTTAAGCTAGATGACCGTAAAAACGCGATCAACGCTACTGATCGCAACAAAGCTCCGGTGACTATGCTAGCCGAGATAACTCTGCCCCATGAGGACTTTACACTCCTTAAGAAAGCGAACAAGAAGATTGCTGACCTTATGGAAGACATCCGACGACTTTCAGAGGAACTCAAAGAGAAAGATTCCCTGCTGACTGGCTTTATGGATGTAGCTTCAGTACAAGCCAAACAGATCTCTTAGCACAACCGCTAACATCCAGGACACCGTGTTTTGGGACCCCTCTAGTCTTCCCAGGCTTTCATCCTGCTCGACTCCGAAGCATCAGTCAACCTGGGCTGAAGTGGTGGTCCGTGGCTGCAAGAGAGGCTCGGATGGGGCTGCCTCTCCTCCGCACATCGGCCTCTCCAACCGCTATGCAGCCTTGTCTAACGACACTCCGGTCCATCCAGCTGATGCACCTGCGGCTTCGAGTCTCCCTGATACGGATACCTGCCGACACTGTTGCATCTCCTCCACCGGCTACATCTCCTGCACTGGGCCGCCGGTCAAAAACCTCCGCTTCCCGACGTAGGATCCTGAAGGAGGCTGTGCTCAGACGCTCCGGAGGCCGTCTCTACCCTGCACCGTCGGGTAGCCCTTCTCTCCGGTCTGTTACTGCTACTCCAACACAACACTCGGCAGCTCACACACTCCATCCTCAGTCCGCACGCAGTGTTGAAGCAGATTCTGCTCAGTCCTGCTCTGGAACCCCACAACAGGCATCTCCTCGTCCTCTTTTCTCCCCAACCACACTAATAATTGGTGACTCCATAACCAGAAACATCCGTTTCTTTAACGCTACCACTCGCTGCTTCCCCGGTGCCACCACAGCTGACATTTTAAAAAAACTCCAGGACCTGATGCCGTCGCTCCCGTCCTCCATCACAAGAGTGATAGTCCATGTGGGAACAAATGACACAGCTCTTCAGCAGTCTGAGCTGACAAAATCAGATTTTAACCGTCTTTTTAACTTTTTAAAGCAGTGTGGAAAGTCCGTTTTTATCTCTGGTCCCATTCCCACAGTCGGTCGCGGTGCTGGCCGCTTCAGTAGACTCCTTGGCCTCCACGACTGGCTCCAGTCCGCCTGCAGGGCTCACCGTGTGTGTTATGTGGATAATTTTAATATTTTCTGGCAAAGAATGTCTCTTATTAAGACAGACGGACTTCACCCAAACAAACGGGGCTCAGAAATGTTAGCTGCTCACATACAGCATGTGGTGCGGTCCACACATGACTTACGTGAATGACTAATCATTCATGCAGCACACCTGGACACACCACCGCTCACTGAACAGATCTCTGCCTCACTGCCACAAACAACTGTCTCCACCTGCTGGCATGTAAAGCCGTCTGCTCCCAGCGCTGTTCCAAAGACTTCTATTCCTGTCATCATCACGCATAGACCAGTAAACCGAAATGTGCACATCCCACACAGAAATATTAGTAATCTCTTAAGGATTAGGACAACTGCACCAACTCCAGCACCCAGAACAAACTCATTTAAAATGGCTCTCTTCAATGTGAGATCACTTTCAAGTAAGACTTTTATCTTAAATGATTTTATCTTGTCTGCAAATCTAGATTTTATGTTTTTAACTGAATCCTGGTTGCAAATGAATGACTATAGCCAGCTATCTGAACTGTGTCCGCCTCAATATGATTGTTTTAGTCAACCGAGGGTCAGTGGTCGTGGTGGTGGGCTAGTGAGCATGTCAATTTTAAATGTGTCAAGTATGCTGTGATGAATTTAACTCCTTTGAAGTTCTCACTCTTAAAGTTGGAGGGCTGCAACCTATCATATTTGTTATAATTTATCGCCCCCCAAAACCGCCTGGAGGATTTTTATCAGAACTTCCTGAATTTTTATCTACTCTGGTTTTAAATTATGACAGAATTGTTCTTTGTGGCGATTTTAATATTCATGTTGATGACCCCAACAATGTTAATGCAACTGACTTTTTAAATATGGCCACTTCTTTTAACTTCAAACAACATGTCAAAGGACAAACACATAACCGTGGTCATACACTGGACTTGGTTTTTACCCTGGGTGTCAGCATTTCCTCTGTGAAATTAGTGGACATGACCATATCTGACCACAGATGTATTGTTTTTAGCTGCGATTCGCCTGTTACTCATGCCGCCTCACCAAGCCGTGTGTTGTCGCATCTTTAATGAACAAAGTGTTTCAAAGTTTTGCGCATTCTTTCAGAGCCAAAGCTAAAACCTGTCTGATTCCAACACCAACAATCTGGTCGATCACTTCAATCATATCTGCTTGTCGTCACTAAATATTACTGCTCCTCTAAAGGTTAGGCCTACGTCTAAAGCTAGTAAGCAACCCTGGATAAATGACAGCATTCGCAGCCTAAAAAGGGAATGCATGGAAAAAATCCAGTCTCCAAGTCCATTACCTCAGTCTGAAGGATTTATTAATTAAAGTTAATTAATAAATCCTTAATAAATCTCGCATCCTTAACCATGTTATTGTAGTTCTACAATAACATGGTTAAGGATGCGAGAACACACTATTTTTCTGAACTCATTACTACACATAAACACAATCCCAGGTTTCTGTTTAAGACTGTGGATCAGCTGGTAAACCCAACCCCTCCTTGTGCCTCAGCTGGAAGTAATGATGACTGTGAATTGTTTTTATCTTATTTTACCAATAAGGTGGTGTCAATCAGAGCCTCTATTACCCCCGTGGCTCTTACTCAGAGGTTCCTCACCAGCAACAAGAGATTTTAACCAGTTTTATCACATCGACTTGTCTGAGCTTTTAAAAACAGTATCACAAATGAGAGTGTCCTCCAGCCCACTTGATATAATACCTACAAAGTTTTTACTGAAAGTAATAGATTCTGTTGGGCCCCATTTGATCTCTGTTTTCAACAGCTCCCTATCTACTGGTTGTGTCCCTGATTATTTTAAAACGGCTTGCGTGAACCCACTTTTAAAGAAACCTGGTTTAGATCCCTCCCTCCCACATAATTTTAGACCAATTTCAAAAATGCCTTTTATTGCAAAGATTCTAGAAAGAATTGTGTCCAAACAGCTGCTCACTGTGCTGGAAAATAACAAATATTTGAAAAGTTTCAGTCTGGTTTCAGGAAGTACCGCAGCACTGAGACTGCCCTGCTTAAAGTCACCAATGACCTTTTAATGTCTGCTGATGAAGGCATGTGCTCAGTCCTTGTACTCCTGGACCTTAGCGCTGCTTTTGACACCATTGATCACAACATCATGTTAGACAGACTGAGGCACTGGGTGGGGATCTCTGGTACTGCCCTAGAATGGTTTTCATCCTACCTGTCAAATAGGAAGTTTTGCGCGTCTGTAAACAACTATGTCTCTTCGTTCTGTCCAGTTAAATATGGTGTGCCTCAGGGGTCGGTCTTAGGGCCCATTTTGTTTTCCTTGTATCTGCTTCCCCTTGGACATATTATCCATAAACATGGCATTTCTTTTCATATTTATGCTGATGACACACAAATATACTTGCCCGTCAGATCCACAGACCCTGGAATGCTGAGTTCACTTAACAACTGCCTTTGTGAAGTTAAAAAATGGATGTCAAATAATTTCCTCCAGCTGAACTCAGACAAAACAGAAATCCTGGTCATCGGGTCTCAGCAGATGGCAAATCAAATACTGCCATCTGCTGGTTCCCTAGTAAATCACATTAAGCCTGTGGCAAAGAACCTTGGTGTTTGGTTTGATAGTAATTTAAATTTCGAGCAGCACACCACAAAGCAACTTAGAAATATAGCAAAAATTCGATCTATGTTAACTTTTAAGGACACCGAGACCATTTTACACGCCTTCATCTCATCACGCCTGGATTATTGCAACAGCCTTTTCACCTGTTTAACCCAAAAATCTATTGATCGACTCCAGACTGTCCAGAACTCAGCTGCCAGGCTTTTAACCAGAACAAAGAAATATGACCACATTACTCCTATTTTAGCTTCATTACACTGGCTCCCAGTATGTTTTAGAATTGACTTTAAAATTCTATTGATCACTTTTAAAGCTCTTCATGGCCTCTCGCCTTGTTATATTTCTGACCTTTTAGTCCCATACGCACCAGCACGTACCTTGAGATCCTCGGGCAGAGGTCTGTTGTCTGTTCCAGAGTCTCGACTGAAAACTAAAGGGGACAGAGCGTTTGCTGTCAGGGCCCCGAGGCTCTGGAACAGCCTGCCCGAGGAAATCAGGTCGGCTGAGTCAGTGAACTCTTTTAAGTCCCTTCTTAAAACATACTTTTATAGGAGAGCCTTTCCCGATCTAATTTGACTTTATTTTATCCCTTTTATTTTATTCTATTTTACTAATTTTATATTTATCTTAAACGTGTATTGTAGTCTTTTCAATGTTTTCTTGCTTATATCTTGTATTGTCTTTTGGGTATTATTGTCTTTACACTTGTTAAAGCACTTTGTAACTTGTTTTTGAAAAGTGCTCTACAAATAAAGATTATTATTATTATTATTATTAAATATTCTTAAATGACGCCAACATGAAAAATCTCCATAAATAATGTGCCGACTAACTAACGTGTTTATAAACTGGTGTTTCAGAGTCATTGAGGTGACATGTAAATGTGTTATCTGATGTTCTGTCTGAACCTGATTGATCTCTATTTGAACAGAATGACTAAAATAATCTTCTTCTTTCAGGGTCGGGTGACGTCAGAGTGGTTGTGGAAGAAGGAAGTGACGCAATTTTACCCTGTTCCCTCAGCACCAAGGAGAACGCAGAGGAGAAACTCTTTGACTGGAAGAAAGATGGTCCGAAGGAGGTTTTCTTTTATGATGGAGGCCTTCATTACAACAACGGCCGTCCAGGTCAAGATCATCAGTTCAAAGGTCGCGTCTCACATTTTCAAGAAGAACTGAAGTACGGCAACGCCTCCATCATCATCAGAAATACGAAGGTGACCGACTGTGGAAACTACAGCTGTGATTTTCCACATCTTCAGCCAAGACAGATATTCAACATTCAGCTACTTGTTGGTGAGTGTTTTCATTAAAGGGGTGTTATGTAGTTTTCAGCGACCACTAGCGGTGCAGTTTTTAGAGTGCAACCAGGCGTGTGCTCGAACTCAAGAGCGAGCAAACTCTGACACAGAAAGAGCAAAACACCAGGAGACACTTTCACCTGAGTATCAGTAAAATTACTAAAAATCTAAACTGAACGTTACGAAGCAAACAACAGTAGAGCCGTGCTAAAGTAGCTGGCTGCTCCTGCCTTGCATCAAGGCCGGTATAAACATCTCGTTCAGTCTGACGGGCTACAGCACATAACACTTTTTAAAAATCTTTTTTATCCTTACATGGAGTTTGTGCTGGGAGCCTGTTGTTTTGTGGTGTTAGTGGACTCGTTAGCTGCGTTGTTGTCACTGTGGTTGGAGAGAGGTTCAGGAGCCCGACCGTGGCTGTTGCAAGCAACAGAGAAAAGAGGCGTGTGCTTCATTTCTAAGTGATGTTAGAGCCCACTGACAAAAAGGCTGAACAAATTTAATGTAGTGATAAATTATTTCATTGAAAAACTACATACAGCCCCTTGAAACAGTTAATCTATATTGTTCCTCCAGATGTCCAGCTGTGTTTTCAGGTTTGGTTTGACTCCAGCTGTTCTTCCTCGTCTGTTCAGTCTTCTTTTTAAACCACCGACAACGAGGAACACCTTGAAAGTACGACTTTAATCACATATCAGCAGTTTAATGTTGACAGCTGAGAATTTAACGGGCGTGTTTTTACTATTTGCAGTAACGTAGCTTGTTTCTCATTTCACCGTTTTAATTATTCTCAACATCAGACTATATCTGTATAAACAGTGTTGTCTAATTTTATATCTCCTCTGAAATTATACCGATATACCTGGCAGCCCTACTTTGAAGTTATGATGAATCTCAGTTTTAAATTCAACTCTGTGGTAAAGTTTAAGGCCTCAGTAAGTCAGACACAGTTGAGACATCTGCCCTCTGTAGCTCCTGTACTTTCAGCCTGTGATGCTCTTTGTAACATTTACCTGACGTCTTTTTCTCCTTCTCCCCTTTTCTTCCTTTACCTCTACTTGTTCTTTTCTTTCTTAACTATAATCAGACATGCTAGTTGTCCTCTTCCTGCTTTACCTCTCCTTGGCCTGCCTGATCTTTGTCTCCACATCATGTCAGAACTGAGCCTCTGCTTCTTCTGACTGCTCTGCATCTGATCTCAGGTGACTTAACTGCTTCTGTTCAGTGCTCTACTTTAACTACTTTTGAGTTTTCTTCAACAAAATGCATATGATTACATTTACATAAACTCTAATTCATCCTCAGCCAAATGTTTTGTTAATTTGACAAAAAAACAACAACAACAACCTGGAAAAACTAAATCTTGTAATTGAACATTTAGGTATTTATCTTTATCATGTAATCTAAATCAAAATAAGTGTTAAGTGTTTTGTTTTGAGTTTAAATAAAATGTTGATTTAATTCTGGAATTATTTTGAATAAATTATTAACAAATAAATCAGACAATGTAAAAGCAATTTATTGATATTCCCAAAGTTATGGTCTTGACTGGTCTTGAAATAAAATCCCGATGTTCACGAGGGTGTAACGGTTTTGAAACGGAGACCAAAATCGTGACATCAAAGTCCACGGTCTCGTGTCGTGGATCCAAGAAACAGAACCGCGACACACCCTCTCCGCAGACTGTAGAACACAATGCAACTGTGGGTGGCGGCGGCCGGTGGAGGGTGGGCTCTGTAGCGGTGTTTATTTTTTTTATGTTAATATTCTCTTTCAGATCTCACCTTCAGAAACCGTTTAAACGAAATCACAGGTGCGTCACTGATCTGTACATGTGTGCTACAACTCTCTGGGCCTCAGTATCATTAAAACGTTTGACGCAGGACCTTCATGTTGACTAACCATCACAGCAGGTTCTGCACATTTGGATGTTACTGATCTCTACATCTGCTTTGTTTATTGGCTGCTTTTGAGACACAAACACACCTGCTGCTGTTTTCTCAGAGGCACTTGTAGGTAAACTACCTGTAGCCACCAGCAACACTGTCAGACTGATCAGTGGAAGCTGATGTTGAAGGTGTTGTGTTGGCTTGGTTCATTATGATAAAGGACAATGTCTGCGTTAACGTGTTCTGTCAAACGTCTTGAATATTACCCAGCTCTAAGGTCACTAAGTTGTAGCACACACGCTGCAGATGTAGAGATCAGTGACGTCAGTCAAGAGTCACTGTTACTTTCTCCTGATCTGTCTTTAAGTTTGAAACCCTGAGATTTATATTTGAATGGAAACTACATTTGTAGTGTTCTGTTTACATGATTTTCTTATTACTGTGTTCACAGGTGCAGCTGCAGAGCCGTCCATCACGATAGTTAACATCACAGAGTTTGGGGTCCTGCTGCAGTGTGACGTTAGAGGTGCTTTTCCTAAACCTACAGTAGAGTGGCAGGACGGTGCTGGAAACAAACTTACTGCTGAAGAGACACAGGTCTCAGAAAGAGAAGGTCACTTCTACATCACCCTCCAAACCACTGTGACCAAGACCAAAACCAACCGCTTCTATTGTGTAGTCCAGCAGGACGACATCGGTCATATAATCAGTAGTAACATCGCTTTGCCAGGTGAGATTCATTTTAGTGGTTTTATCTGAAAATAGTTGTTGATGTTTATATAGTGTTATTTTAATGTTCATAGATTTTAGCAGCATGGCCGCCTCAGTAGTAGTTCTGTGTAGGTAATAACCAGTGTGCTGTACATGAGATACAGTTTACATTCTGAGTGTGACTCTAGGTTTTGTTGTGTGTTTCAGAGAAACTGTTTGAGGACACGTGCAGCAGAGGGGACGTCACAGGATGGTTGGGTGGAATTTTTTTGGGAGCTGTAATTGTTGCTGCAGTTCAAGGTTTTCTTGTAGCTACAAAGATCATCACAGTACGCTGTAATAAAGGTCAGTTTATATAATGGATTCTATCAACATAACAGATACAGAAACCATCTCATGTCACAATGTTCTTTCTTCAATGTTCTTTTTTATTAAATTGATTGATTTGCTTTTATTGGACAGGAGCAGCTGATGAGAAACAGAAAAATGGGAAGAAAAACAAAAGAGTGGAGGAATCAAACCTGCAGGCTCCACCAGGTGAGTTACTGGGCGCCCCTTACGTTTGGTATTTACATTAATAAAAAAAAAATCCACTAAGCTTCATTTATTTATTTATGAGGCCTCTGGTTCACATTGTGATTGTTAAAAAATATAAAGCAAGCTTTAAATACATAACTGTCCATTAAATGGATGTTTTTGACAGTTTCTTTAACAAATGTTTGAATATCAAATTCAAATTAGCTTTATTGGCATGAATGTGTAGCAACAATATTACCAAAGCTGCATATAAAGCACATAAGGACAATTAATTTCATATATATATATAAGGAAATAAAACAGCAAAAGTTGTTTGTGTGTGTTAATACCAAGTAAAATAATAATAAAAAATATATCATATAAACATTCTGTAAAAATAAATATAAAAAAAGTAAATAAGTAAAACAATAAGCCTGTGTTAGAAAATTAAAGTAATATATTAAAATAAATAAAGTGTGTTATTATAATATACTAAAATTTTTTAATAAAACTGTAAATTTGTATATTAATAGACAATAAAAAATTATTTCATTTAAATAAAATTTAAAAAATCAGTATCAAATGTGAGACTAAAATCTCAACAATTACTAAAATATCACACAATCAAAATAATAATTTACAATTATTTATTAGTCTAAGTTTATATCATTCACTTCTTGTTTTTCCATTTTGTCTCTGGAAACATTTGAAAGTAAAAGTCCTGAATATTCTGCCTGTCTGCTGATACTGACCACCATTTAAATGATTTGATTATTTGTAAAAAACTGTCTGTGCTGTTAAAACCGAATTATTTCCAAGAAACTTCATGTGATTTTGTAGGTGTTACGCTGAAAGTAGCCTATAATATTGTGAAAACATCAACCTACATTACCTCATTAACAGGTTATTGTTCCATTAATGTCGCCATGTTACCAATTATAATCCAAATATTGTTCATGTAACAATTTTATTGTTAGGTACCACATTTTCATCAAAACATAACTAATACTAAAGAACTTTTGCTTTGTTGCAATCTTTAATGTGTTTCCCCATTATTACCCTTTGTTTGTTAACCTTTTTGCCCTGTTACTGTATTTTTTGCCTAAAACCACCCAGATAAATCAGACGCTGGACGATTAATTACAAAGTAACCGAAATTCAATTTAATCAACGTAATTTCCCCTTGTTGGTTATTTCGTTTTTTTAATCCTATTAATATTTCCCCACAGTTTGTGTTCACGTACTTTCCTCTAAAAAACATACTACAGCATGTGTAGTCATGTGACTTCACCCCATTTAGTTAGTTTTGGTGTCACAATGGTTTTACATTCATGGCACAGTACCAAGCTGTTTTAAACCTCACGTCTTAAGCAGGGAAAACCCTGTTAATGACCTCAGAGTCATTAGAGATAGGATTGTTCATTTTTGGCATTTGTCTTAATTTACTGCTTTTTTTTTAATGTTTTTGTTGTTTTGTTTTTGTTGATACCAACTAAACCAAATAATAGGCAACATGAGAACCACCTCCCCTCTGTTTAATTACCAAGCATCTCATTAGTACATTAAATTCAAAAGAATCGTCCTCATCAGCTTAAAGGACTACTTTTTATCCATCATTTGTTTTACTAACCTCAGCTCTTCTATGGTCACTGCGGTCCATTCTTTTCCTGTCCAGAAACCAGATATATAATTTCAGTAGGATGTTCAGTATGTGTACATGACAGAGCTGTAACCTGACAACTTCCTGCTAATCTTTTCCTCTGCTAACTTTCACCATCACTTTCTGCTGCTGACTCTCACACTCATTTCACTGCCCTTTAAAAAAATAAAAACTTCCTGCTCTTACAGCAGCACCTGTCATGTAGACGTCCTTTGATGAATGAGGAGAGGCAGCCAGCAGAGCGTTGAGTGTTACCCTGCTTGCTCAGTGTGCAGGTGAAAATCATTAGTTGCACATTGATATTAATCATAAATGTTAGTAGCACCAAATACAGGGGGGACATTCTTTGTCGTAGCACCACAGAGTCTCCGCCGCTGCACTCCCGACTTCCGTCAACATTACGTATCAGTTAGCAAAAAACGACTTATGACATTCATGAATTACCTTTAATAGTATATTTGATATATTTAACATTAATAGTATTTAATAGAGCATATCGACAGCACAAACCTGGTCAGTGAACTATGAGGACAAACAAAACAAAAGTTCATTAATCGTAATCGAGGTAAAATATTTAATTGTGATTTTAGGTCAAATCTTCCAGCCCTAGATACACCCATTGTTAATACCAAGCTATTACTTTATCTTTAAAATAAAAATGTTCCCAAGTTATTACCAACCTATAATGTAACGTGCTACCAAGTTTTCTTACTCTGAGGTCAGATTTGTCCTTTTGCCAAAACCTTCTCTGGTTCCAGCTCCAACAATAGTTGCAGGTTGACTGTTATACATGACTTAATCATAATCTATGAACAAAAAGGATGCAAGTACATTTCTTAGTTGTAATAATGCTTCTTGGCAGTAAATCTTACAGCAGTGGAAAACCTGTTTATGTCCCTTTTTAAATGGTGTCACATTTGTAAGAAACGTGCATTTGTGTGATGAGCAGCAGAGCGGAGTGTGTGAGTTACACCATTTAAAAAGGACATAAGCAGGTTTTCCACTGCTGTAAGATTTACTTCCAAGAAGCATTATTACATCAAAGAAACACTCCAAACACAAATGTTCTTACTTTCTGTGTGTAGTTTATATTCTGCAGGTGGAGATCCATAAACTGTCGGCTCTGTGTCTCCCAGCTGTGATTGATCATTTGTGTGTATTATATAAAGTTGACTTTATGTAATGTCTACTTTTCTTTTCTGCAGGTTCTCGTGCCCAGGAAAACGGTTTTTGTAGAGCTCATTCAGAGGAGGTGTAAAGGTGTGTGTGAATGTACTGAATCATGTAGATTAGTCCAATGCTGTTTTTTTTTATACATGCTGTATATACTGTAAATTGTAAATATGTAATCTAACAGATCTTTGTGAAACGTGTTATGGTCAGTTTTTGGTTACACAGAGGGGTTTTGACCAAATACATTTTTACATAAAGCAGCTCAACAACGTTACAATAGCAGCGTTATTCAATTGGTCCAGATTTTAAATCCAGGAAATGTACATGGGCCAAACATTTTCAGCTGCCTATTTAAAACCGTTTTGAAACTTTTTGAAATGACACATTAACTAATGGAAATTAATGTTTACAAAATTGAAAATAAAAAGTACTTGCCAGTCCAGTCAGGATTAAAGGGAGGGGTTTCATTGTTTTTCATCATGACAGACAATCACTAGAGCACTTCTCTAACTTAAATGTACATTTTACAGCAGGGAAAATGTTTTTTAATCGAAATGACCAACATTTCTGCAGGTTATGAGTTCACAATGGCAACTATAAAAGATGATTTGTTTGAAAAGACAGAAGAGAAATGTTATTTATTTGTATTTAATAGGAAATAATCCTTTTATATAATGAGCCACATATTTATTTATAGATAATCAGTGATTTTACATATGAATGTAATTTAAAAAGCAGATGTACACACAGTAATTCTTCTGTTCAAAATGAGACAGATGTAGTTTGTTATTGACTAAATACATAAAACAGTTGGGTTCTCACTGATTTTACAGAATCAGATTTACAATTGTATACAAAAAAATGCAAACTGCTATAAAAAGTTACAAAACTTTAATGGTGAAAAAAAAATGTGAGACTTTTTCTCCTGATGAGAAATAGTCACGTTTTAATCTCGTCTCCTATCATGTATCTGTATGCTGGGCCACACAGGGGTTGCTTGCTAAATGCCAGTTAAATAGGTCGTATCAACAAAGATGTAAAAAGTTTCACAAAGATTATTTTATTACTGGATTCTGTATAGATTTTTTACTCTTACGTCTCCATTTTATTTCTGAACCTTGTTTGTTGCTTTTGTTTTACTTTGTTGTCAAAATGTAATTATCCACTGGAAAAATATAATAAATATAATATAAATAATCTTGATGTGCAATTGTTGTTTGTGTACAGCTGTGGTTATAGTACTTGCTTTTATTTTCTATAGTTCCAAAGCAAAAATCTTTAAAAAGTTTTAAAGTTAAAATCTACTTGGCAGTAAATCAGATTATGAGCTTATTGTTTTGGGTGATGAAGCCTGGCTGTTCTCTTGAAGCAGCCGCTCCATCGTTCTTGTTTTATTTTTGCTTTTTGAGGTCTCATGGACGCTGCTGACTAAGAGAAAGTTAAATGCAATAATACATCTGTGAATTACAGGAGTATCCTACGCTGTCTTCTTCCCTGGTTTCCCCCTGGCGTTGATACTAGTGTTCATTCTGAATAGTAAACCTCAGGCTGTGTGTTAGAGATCAGTAATTCACTTGAAAGATATTTCATTAGTTAAATGGTTTAATTAGGGTTAGGGGGTGACAAATAATCGTGACTAGTCGATTAATCAAATAATTAACAGATTAGTCGACTATGAAAATAATGATTAGTTGATTAGTTTTAGAATAAAACTACTGAAAACATTCAGTCTGAAAGAATCCTCTAATCACCTGATTCAAAAGGTGACTGAATTTAAAAAGGAAGACTTGAGCTTATCACACGGAGTATGAAGCTGGTGAGGTTTTTATCTGGACTGTGGCTGATAATCGCTTTGTGCTCTCATTGTGTTAATACAGTATGTAAGTAAGTAAATGTTGTATTACAAGTTAGCAGCTGTGATTGTATTCATGTAAATATCAGTCTACACATTTGTGAATATTTATTCTGTGACTTCACATTCAACTCACGTGTGTGAATATTGTAAACAAGTTAAAATGTTCTCACATTTGGCACCCTATTTAACTTCATATTGTAAGGAGTCACCAGATAAATCTGGGGGATTGTGAGATGAATAATAGGAAAGGAAAGAAGAAAAAAAAACAATTCTGATACACAAATTACTTTTGAGTTCTCAAATACTAACTTTTTAAAGAAATGTTAGATAGTTTTACATCTTTTTGCCTCAAACAGTTTAAATGAATTCTTTACATGAACTATGTAAATACAGCAGTGGTAGAACTAAATACATTTACTTAAGTAATTTTAATTCTGAGGCTTTAATGTTATGCCATAATATGGGATTATTCTGACATATTTTAAAGAAGTTCCCCGCGTCACCCTTTACAATCATGGAACATATTAAAAGTGTTATCCCACTTATACCATAGCCACTTAAAGCTACTAAAATTAGTTGCACCACGATTACTTGTGGCATACTTAATTAGTTTAGGCGTAAAGTCATAACTAAGGCGAGTGGCCAATCAACGATCAATAATTTAGAGACAGAGTCAAAGAGAGATTGTAATTCAATGCAGAACAAATGAGAATTAATTCTTTGAAGTGTTCGAGCCTTACAGATGTGAAATTTGCCAACAAGACAACAGTTTTAGAGAATGATTGATGGGTTGTGAGTCAGTATTACAATTTAGAAACTAGACCATGTCTTCTGATATGGATGTTAAAGTGTTAAATAACAGAACAAGTTTCACAAAGGCTGTTTTTATTTCAGGGATTTTATCTCTCAACAACTGTTTGAGTAAGATCTCGAAACATTTCTGTACCCTGTATGTGCTTTGATTCATTGTCCTTAGTCTTGTTTTATTGTTGTATTGCATTTGTATTTTCTCCTCTCTCCATAAACGTGAAGTAGATGAAGCCACCATAATAGTTCTCGGATTAAAAACTGTAACGTGGCCTGTTTAAAATAATGTAGTGCCATAAAACCTCTATAAAATCTTGAGCTGTAAAATAAGATATAGGCCCCCCTTTATTAATCCTGTGTGGGGGGAAATTCAGGTTAATGGCCGAGACTGTTTTCTTTTTGTTAGAAGTCCTACTAGACTGAATACGTTGGGTATAATTTGAGCCCATCTATCTCTAGGAGCCCAAAACAAAGTCTGAATTGTTTGTATTTTTTCTGCAGCTCTTTCGATTTGGGCAAATGTGAGAATATTTGTGTCAAAGGAAAAATAATCAACGAATATTCCTCATTTAGTTTTTTCTTTTCGTCCCCGGTGTGAAAAGATCTTTGGGACGGGACTGAACTTTTGTTTTTTGTTATTGGAGTTCACTTGTTTCAGAAAAGTATGTAGAATAGCGGACTGGCCCTCAGGAGCACCAGGAGATTTCCCAATGACCTGAGGGCCGTTTTGTTCCTCCCATTGTCAACTTGAACACCATTACAGCAAGTTTTTTTTATATTTTTATAATATAGCAAGCAGGAGACTCCACACATCAGGCCCGTCTCAAGGCCTTTTCAGACGGGGAGCTACAGTTCTGCCTGGTACATTGGCTAGAAATTGAAGGATGGACGTGTTTATTTCTGTTCTGTTTGCGTTGTTGCGTTGGACACCAGAGAGCGAGTCTTCAGTTTTTTGTCGGCTGAAGGAGCTTTTTGGACTTTTGTATTACTGACTCTGATCGTTGAAGCTTATGTTCAGTGAACGTGTGTGAAGTGTTTAATGCTTTTGATATGACTGATGCTTGAAAAATAAAATAATTTAACATTAGAGCAAACTCTGTATATCTTATTCTCTAATAGCTTTTTGTGTCTAGCCTTGTACGTTTGTATATTTCTATGATTGGTTTCTCAGGTGTTTGTGAGGGTGCAGCCACAGCACCTTGAAAACTCAGTGTTCAGACAGGCTACTTGTTGGTCAAACGTTTGTATCTTGTAATGTGAATAACTTTCTTCCCAGGTGAACATAGTGGCCAAACCTATACCAAGTTCAGTACCTAGTAGGTGTAGTTTTAACATTTACCAAGCTCATTGAACTTTAAATTAGATATTATGTCCTAAAACACGTCTGTATGGGATCTTTGATTATCAAAGTTGTGCAGCCTGCAGTTTAATACGTGTTTGAAACAGTTTCAGACGTCACAAGTGAATCCAGGATCTGTGACTGTTCTTCTCTGGACCTCCATGAAGCCATCAGACCTGGTTTCTGTGTTAAATACAGAAGAAAACCAGGATATTTGTATTTTTTTTTACAGATCTCTGCAGTACACATTGGAAATGATTCCTGTAAAAAGGAACTTACAAATGTAATTTACAAATGTGTAAAAACTGTGTTGTGTGTACACATTACTCTGTATTTTTGTGGATATGATTTTACATAACACAAATAAAAATACACATTTGTGAATAGTGAAATATTTGTCAATCATAGTACACATTTGCGGATTGTCTTCTGTGGGTTACAAATATAAAAGTCCAATTAAATTTTAGGTTAATTACTAAGGTAACTTAAACTCTGTCGTGAGAGTATTCCCAAGCAATTAAAGGTGCATGCGTTTTAAGGGAAAAGACCATAACAGTCCTGTATTCCCCAAATATTACCAGTGTATGCACTCTAATTATCCACACACATTTTAGATAATCAAACAATTAACTCCTTGCATTACTGTAAATATTAACTGCATCAACCTGTAAATACGGTAAATATTCCCTTCAGTTCCCGCTACATAAATTAATAACGTAAATCACAGTTAACACATAAATTTATAAAATTATTTATCAGTAAACTGCATTTAGGCTCCTACAACTGTATTACTGATAAATGGTTTGGTAATAAATACAGAAAATGTGTTGTTTAATTTTACTTCACAGTCACATTTTAATTGAATGGGTCTTAACAAATGCCAACGCATTCTCACTCCCGACTGGTCACATATTGACGCTTGGTCAAGGCCCATTGGCGTCGCTTGTTAACGCCCTGGGTAGGCTACCCCCCCTTTTGCATCATGTTTTAACTTTTAGGGCTCGGCGGTCAAGTTAGCAACGTTAGTAACAACAAATAAGCAACGTCCGGTTAGACTTTCCAAATAAAAGACTAAGATCTAAACACTGAGCTTTCAAGGTCAAAAACTCCTGAGAAATGGCCTGCTTCAATCATAGCTCATAGCCTACAAGGCTACACCAAAAAAAAGGTTTAGCCTACACTTTATAAGAAAGAGGATGAGAAATACAGAGTTTGCTGAGATGTTCAAATGATTATCCTTATATTCAAGCATCAATCGTATCAAAACGTCACACACACATTGACTGCACTTGAACATAAGCTACAACAACACAGCAACTGAAGCGGTATGTAGTAACATGGTGGCAGTTTGTGCTGTGGAAGTTGTTCATTTGAACACAGTGTAAATAAGTTACTGCCGCTTGTCCATAGGGGACGCATTGTTGCTTGCTTGTGTTGTTTATTGTTGGTCTTTGGATATGATTTGTGAGGCAGCGGTGGATTGATTGATTGATTGATTGATTGATTGATTGAACGGCGTGGATTCTTGGATGATTTGTGGTACATTGGGAAATGGTAACAAGTGGATCAAAATCAGATGTCAATGGCTCAGAGATGGATGAACAAAAGAGAGAAATTAAACTCACTTCTAAAGCTTTGGGGGATAAAATTGAAACACTACAAAAGGAACGTAGAAAAAAGGTTCACAAAATCAAAGGTCTAATACAGACAATAAAGGATCTCATGCAAAAGGATGATAATGCCCCACAAGTACGATCTTATCTTGAGAAAATGAGTCAAATGGTGGATGAAACTTTGTTACATGAGTCTGTGATTCCCATACTTCCTGAAGAGGAACAGGAAAAACAAAATGAATTGTTTATGAACATACTAAAATGCCACAATGGATTGATGGAGGATGCAAAAGGATGGCTTTCTGAAACAGGGAGACAAACAAGCCGTACTATTGCTCATGTTGTCACAAATGATGCTCCCATATTTGTATCACAAAAGGAATCAATGCACAAGTTGGACAGGACATCAAGAGACGGTACGATCACGTCCACTGTTTCAGCACAGGAATCATCAGTCGGCAACACTGGTGACAAGCAGCAGTGACCAAAGTCAAATAATTACGGTTTTGGAAAAACAAAATGAAATAACTGCTTTATTGGTTCAGCAACAATCTCGTTCATTTCTGCCTAAGAGACCTTCAGGTTTTTGACGGTGATCCTTTGCAATATCACACCTACAGGCATCTTTTTCTGCGAGGATGTTGTAACGCCATGGAAGAGTTGAACATGCCTACCACAATGCTGACCATAGTGAAAAGGTTGCCCTACAAACATAGGGACGGATGGAGAATTGTGGCTTGTGAGTTGCAGGAAAGGCGTGGCCGGACGATTCCAACTGTACTCCACATTCATCCAAAAGACAGAGAAATTAATTTAGTGCCAACCAAAGGAGAACCTGAGACAGCAGTGGGCAGTTCTCTGATCTCTGTTCAATCCAGTGGTCTCACTGGGGCCGGGGACCAAGACCGTACACTCTCCATAGTTCCAGTTCATAAGGTGCTCTTTACCTATGCCTTCCAACGAAGGTTGAGGTCGAGGGCAACTGGACTTCTTCTGAAACGTCCAGATGCTCCAGATTCTACTTTTCTTGGATAACCATGACCTGGATGAATCTTTACAGATGTGTAGGTTTGTCTAACGCTCTCTCTCTCACAGGGGGTTCAGAGGAGCCTGAAGATGATCTGCAGTCATGTCTGTCTTTACCTCACATATTTTTTGTTGTTAGCCTCTTTAGTGGTTGTAAGGTTGCTCCTGTTGACCTGAGTCAACCATTTTTTCCTCCTCCTCCGTGTCAGCTGGGAAGCCAAACATTCGTTCTCCTTTTTCTGACCGACAGCAGCAGCATCTCCACACAGCACAATAAACCTGCTGTGGACTATTGTAAGACAGTTCACAGACACAAACCACTTAACATGCTGTTTTCTGAGTTTACTGGAGATTTATAAATGAATACATGACGATCATTGATAGTCACCTGTCTGTTCTATCTAAGTCATAAAGATTACATTAGTCTTTAAGATCAATTAACCCTGGTACCGTGGGATCACTAAAAGGAATGTTAGAAAGGTAAATCTGATCTGAATTTTAAACGTGTTTTCAAGAGGAACACTTTCCAATGTAAGGTTGGCCAAAAAATGTCCACAAGGTAGGTGACTGTAGCTGTTATTGTCAAAAATATATGTCCTCCTTTTTAAAAAATAGAAATGTAACTACATACATGTGTCACCGTGCTGTGCAAATATTGTAAATCAACGCATTTATTCTATAAATGACCAGAAATCGCTTAAAATCGCCGTTTTGTTGTTTCTCTCGCTCATTTTGAATTGCCCGCCCAGGACCTCCGGGAACTACTGTATCTGCGGTCTCCATGAACCACGTGACGATGTAGCATTTTGGACCCCCGCTGACGCGACTCTCTCTTTAAAGGGCTCTGGAGCAGCCTACACAATATAAAGGCAATGTTGCTACAGACCGAGTGAATAATGGTAGGCCTACAGATATTCATAGTAATGTCTATGATAATAATCGTAATGATAATAATAACAATAGGACTAGTAACAATAAGTGTAGCAGAGGGTGACCCGCAACCACAGATCCAGACTCCACAGCTCCAGAGCCTGAAACACCTGCAGGAAGTGATAGGAGGAGAGAGGAGAGAGACGAGAAAGCACAAGACTACCTGAAAGGGAAGAAGTCCAGTTAGTAAGAGTCTTAAAGAAATAGCTTAATCGAAATCTGACCAAAATAATTTGAATAATGAAGATTCATTGTTGCAAAAAACACACTTTTCCTCAACATTAATCCTGAATCTTAATACAATTGTTATTTATTAGATATACATATTAAAGCAGTGAGTGCAGCGGTAAAGTCAGATCCTCTTTACGCTGGGGGGAAAAGGGTAGTTCGCCCGAAAGTTGGCCGCTGTATTTAAACCCCATGCAGGTTAGGGAGCTCGATTTAGGTGTGAAGGTGACTCCGACCAGAGAAAACAAAGGTTTTAAAGAGTATTGCAGGGCAGGTTCATGAGGTGTGTAACAATTTGATTTAAAGGTATATAGTCAATTGATTCTGTGTTTAAATGGTAGACTATGTTTTCTTGTCATTTAATTCAATTTGTGTAAATTACTTGAATTTAAACTGGAGGATTGGTGTATTTTGTGTAGGTTTCTCTTATAAATAGGTTATTTTGACAGTGATAATGAGGTGCTGCTAGTATTGCTGTTGTATACAGAAAGGAAATGCAATGCTTATATCAGTGAATGTGTTTATTTTTATACATATTGTAGAATAATGTTTATAGTTTATTTTATTATCTCTACTGAAATGTCACAGGACATTTAAACTGACTGTAACAGAGGTTGGTGAACTTGTGTTCGTGTAGGTGGTTCTGCAGAAATACAACAAATATAAATAATAAGGTTTAAGTCACATGCATAACAGAATATTCCCCATCCTGTACATGGTTTTTTCCTCAGGTTAAGAGTATTCATAACAGAACAAAGTAAGTACTTTAGTAATTGACTACTCAAAGGTTATAACAAGAAGCCACCATAGTAAAAAAAACACCAATAATATTTAAGAACACTAGTCATCCATAAGCAGTAAGGTATGACCGCTTATACAGACAGAGAATCCGTTCACATCAGGAAACATAATCAAAGTCCACCACCTAGTGGTAAACAGGGGCATTAAAAGGCGCGTCTATTTTACCTAAACCAGAGGCTATAATGTACATTATGTACATGTTGTGTTATGACAGGTTGTAATATGGACTTTTAAAAAATGATTATATTAGTATTAATATCGTTAGCATTGTCTGTGAAGGTTTTCAGTTATCCAAAGAAGGTTAAAGACAAGACCTTAACATACAGTAAATCAATAAAAACAAGTAACTCGTGGTCATTTCCTGTTTATACAATGAGTAATAGAGCTAAAACAATCAAATCACACAGGTGATTTTCAGAGCTTCCAGCTGAACGACGGCTGCTAATGGTCAGTTTGTTTTGTTTTTCAGTTACAATCTGTGGAAAGATTTAAGCTCTTGGACATTTTAAGTTGGCTGCTGGAATTTGTTAACAGAATTTGTTCAAGTTTAAGGCCTACAACGGCCTAACAAACGTAAATATGGGTAGTAACAAACTTTATAATCAACCTATAGGCCTACAGACGTTTGTCTGGTTTTGAATTAAATGCTGATGGAATCACTTCCTGTCCATCAGATAGACATCTAGTGTAGGAACGTTTGCCTGAGGGCACGTAGTCCAGTAATAGGAAGTCAAAAGTTATTAAATAGTGGTCAGATAAAGTGGGATTCTGTGTAAAAAAAAACTACTAAATGTTCAATTTCAATGCCAAAACTAGGTTGAGGAGGGTGTGGTTTAAACAGTGACTGGCTTTATGAACACTGACTGAAGCCACCTGAATCTAATAGGGCGTTAAATGCAGCACTAAAGCTATGTCATTGTCAACAAACTCATTTCATGTTGTCATTATGAGTATTGTTCTGGATGCACGGTATATAGCTAATGTAAGTCTCTGGATAATGTTATATAGAAGGGATCATATTTAGACTCATCAGTCTAACTGAGTTAATAAATCAAGTGAGAGGTCAGATTATTATCATATACTTCACCCAGAGGTTCTCTCGTGCTTCTCTCACACTGTTGAGTCAAAATTGAAATATCCACTAGACTATTAAAGAAATGTCACCAAAATGAGAGAGAAGAAGCTATCTCAACAAAAACAGAGTGAAAAGTAAACAATGTGATGAGATAACTTAAAAAAGAGGGACCTGATAAAAGTATCAGATCAAATCCTAATATTTATTTCCAAATGCTCAGCAGCTAAAACCAAAAAGGAAAAATACGGTAAATAATCAGTTGACTTGTTAAACCAGCAGACCCCAGATCTGGGTCTTGGATTAAAATCTGTAACGTGGCCTTTATACAATAATGTAATTTGTACCTCAACCATGTAGTGCCATCAAACATCCACAAAAGCTTGAGCTGTAGTATAAGATAAACCTTTGTTAGTCCCCCGTACAGGGGAAATTTAGATTAACGGTTGATTCTGTTTTTATTTGGTTAAAATCACTACCAGTCTGAATAAACTGGTGATAAATTGACCCCATCTATCTCTACCAGCCTATCCACACAAAGTTGTTTGGTCTGTTTCAATTTGTGCAAATTTTGTGGAATGTTTAGTGTCAAAGAAAAATCATCAACGAATATTCCTCATAGCTTTTTTCATTTCATCCCCGGTGTGAAAAAGGTCTTTAGGCAGCTCAACGTGGGACGGGACTGAAATTAAACAAATGTTTTTATTATTGGAGTTGACTTTTTATTTTATTAAAGTAGGTCTATTTAAGTGGAACCTCCACACTGATACTCTGATTGTTGTTCATCAGAGGTTATTAAAATCTAAATATTTCCAACATACAATTTAATTTCTTACTCTCATTATTGACTGTTGCAGTTTCTCTAAGTGATTTGGTTGTTTTAGTCTCCTTCCTCAACAGAGTGTCGCCCTCTAGTGTCTAAACACACACACTGTCTTATTCTGTGTAGTTTGACTGAGAGCAGAGCTCAGAGGTAAAATGCTGTCTGTCACAGATCTGAGTTATTTCCTGCTCTGGGATCAGATTTTAGCCTTTTATTTATTTATAAGATGTCATTAACTTGTGAAGGCTCATGATAATTAGCGCCAGAAAAACAATGAAAATACGACAATGTGTGTAACTTTTTAACTAACATAATTATTACTTATTCTGAATGAGATTTATCCTTGTAAATAATTTTGGAACATTTTAATCTAAGAGTTTTTGTAAAAGTACTGGTGAATCTATTGAACATGTGTTTTTAAAGATGTAGATGTTAAACAACCTGTTGGGCAAATGGGAAGTACTATATCACCGGAAGTGAGAAGGACTTAGGTTTATTCAAGGTGGGAGCGGATTGGTTGGTGGACGAGAGATGGCTGAGGGCGTGTGTGCTTATTGCGAATTCAAGTTATGTGGAAACAATCGGAAAAGTGATTTCCCGACAGAGAAAACTAATTTAACGGCCGCCTGAAGTCGGAACAACAACTCGGAAAAGCAGAGAACATTTTAGCACTTTTTCAGCACACTTTGACGACAATGTTAATGAAAGTTCAGCGTTCATGTTGTTTCCACTTTACCATGTAAAAGCACATGAACCCATCGAGAGCGACTTCTACCCGTACCAGAGTGGGTTCCGTAGAGGTCGGAATACAATGGATTCAGTACTGTGCCTAGAATCAGACATCAGGAAAGCACAGACCAACAAAGAAATACTGATAGCTGTATTTTTTGACGTTGAAAAAGCATATGATATGCTCTGGAAAGAAGGGTTACTTATTAAGTTGAAGTCATTGGGTATTGGTGGTAGAACATATAATTGGGTTATGAACTTTCTATTTGACAGGGAAATACAAGTAAGAGTTGGCACAGAATACTCCAGTGTATATAAGGTGGAAAATGGAACTCCGCAAGGTAGTGTGTGCAGCCCATTGCTATTCAACATAATGATAAATGACATCTTCTCTCAGGTTGAACAAAGCGTAGGGAAATCTTTGTACGCAGACGACGGGGCTCTGTGGGTAAGAGGCCGCAATGTGTTGCACGTCAGTAAGAAAATGCAAGCTGCAATAGCTGCTGTGGAAAAATGGGCAAATAAATGGGGATTTAAGTTATCTGTTGCAAAAACACAGGTGATCTGTTTCTCAAGGCGGCATAAAGTCACGCCTATTTCCATGAAGTTATATGAACAACCACTTAAGCAAGTCAAAACAATTAAATTTCTTGGGGTTTGGTTTGATGAGAAGCTCACCTGGAATACTCATTTAGATAAAGTTAAGAACAAGTGTAAAAAGGTCATCAATATACTTCGTTGTCTGTCAGGACAAGAGTGGGGAGCAAGCAGAGCAGCTCTACAAAATATATACTGGGCACTCATGAGATCCGTTTTTGACTATGGATGTGTAGCGTACATGTCAGCAGCAGAATCAAACCTTAAGAAGTTGGATGTATTACAAGCTCAGGCCTTGAGAATTTGCAGTGGATCAGTCAGAACATCTCCGGTGTCAGCAATGCAGGTGGAAATGGGAGAAATGCCGTTAAGAATCAGGCGAGTAAAGTTAATGTTGGCATACTGGGTTAATCTCCAGGGGCAATGTGACTCTCATCCTGCCAAGAGTCTCTTAATAGATTGCTGGGAACACAATGAGACAAATTTCACAAGTTTTGGGTGGATTGGCAAAGGCAGAAGTCATAGGATTACGACAATTAGACTACAGCCCTACAGTGTCACAGTCTTCCATTCCTCCCTGGTTATTCCCAACACCAATTGTAGATCTAAACATACAGCAGGAGTTGAAGGATATGTCAAAGAAACTTCCAGCATGCAGTATAGTACAGAATTACTTTGATTTACATTTTTCAGACTCCATGTTTATATTCACAGATGGCTCCAAAGATCCTGATACAGGGCGTGCAGGTGCAGCAGTCTTTTTCCCAGCAAGTGAGTCATATATCAAGAAAAGAATATCAGATCATGTCTCAGTGTATACCACAGAGTTGACTGCAATAGTACTGGCCCTGCAGTGGATAGAAGAGAGGGAAACAAATAATACTGTCATTGCATCTGATAGCTTGTCTGCTCTAATGAGTATTAAATCTGGCAAATCATCATTTAGATCCAATATTCTCAATGACATATTCCTTATATTGTACAGGATGGAGCTAAAAGGATTATCCACATGCTTCCTTTGGGTTCCTGCTCATGTTGGTGTGGAGGGAAATGAGCAGGTGGATATTCTGGCCAAAGGAACACTCAAAATCAAACATGTAGACCTAAAAACCCCATTAACTAAAGATGAAGCTAAGACATTTATCAGGACCTATGCACAGTCAGTTTGGCAGGAGCATTGGGACAATAGTGAAACTGGAAGGCACCTATATAATGTCCAGAGACAGGTTGGTGCCGGAAGGATGGTGGGCTGGAAACGTAGGGAAGAAAATATAATCACTCGTCTGAGAATAGGACATACAGGTCTCAACCTTTCATTATATGAAATAGGTAAGCACCCAACTGGGAAATGTATATATTGTAACCAACTAGAAACGGTTGAACATGTTCTCCTTCAGTGTAAGAGATACACTATCAAGAGGAAACGCCTCTTTCAGTCATTACGGAAGGCAAAACATCATGATATCTCATTGACAGGTCTCTTGGGGAAAACAGCAGGCCAGATATATTGTCATATAATGAAGTTTCTTAAAGAAACTGAGTTAGAATAAAGAATTTAATTTATGTTTGTTTTTTGTTTTTTTTTTTTGTTTTTGTTTATTTCATTTATTTCCTGCTTAATCTCTCGTTCCACACTCCAGTCCAGCTTGTGGCGGTAATGCACCGTTAAACTGGTTTGCCAACCGCCATTAAACCCTGAAGAAGAAGAAGAAGAAGAGCACGCAGATCCTCCCCATTCTACCAGTCGGGGGTTGGAATAACACTGCACTGAGTAAGAGGATCGGACCGGGACACCTAAAATCACCACCCCCTCTATCGATAACGATCATTGAGGGGCACAAGGGCGGAACTCTGGATATTGGGGCAGGTAGAACTAGTTGGAAGGCACGCGTTAAATCTCCATTAGTGGCATTACAGTGAAGCTAAAGTCATGTTTAATGTTAAAATGGCTTCGACAACTAACTTCATGAAGTTTCTTCCTCTTGTGTGCCTCCTCGCTCGGTCAGGACAAACGTTTGGGGATGAACAAGGTAAGAAAACTTCTTAAAGCTGTAACGTTACTCATTTCACATTGATAGCGTTTGCCTTTTCTCTTTTTGGTCAGTTTCATCGCCACGAGCACAAACCTGAAAACTCTGTTGGTAAACATGGCGGTCGGGACGGTGTTACTTTGTGTAGCCTAACTTATCCCATAGACAGTAAGCCTATGAGGTTAACAGCAGCTTACAGTTGTAGTGTAGCCACAGAGTTTCTGTATAACAGCACCGTGCAGGGAAGGTGACAGAAGTGGTTAATATGCTCTGAGGGACGTTACAGCGCAGAAGTCGCGACAGCAGATGCACGTTAGACTAAGAAACTTACGGGAATCAATGACAGGTAGACGGAGGGTGTGTCTCAGGTATATCATCCACGCACTGCGTAAAAACGTTTCCATGACAACACCAGCTTGCTCTTGTTAAATTTATTAAGAGAAAGGTTTATTACTATTCACATGACTGTTACTCGGAAGTACTGAGAGTAGCGCCAGAGAAGGCGAACTTTTAAGCTCCCGTCTGTTATTCTACAGCTGGTCTACAAGGCGAACACGGTAATAATTATTAAGTTAATTATTAAGCACTGTTTAATGTTGTTTACAGGAAAATGTGAGACACATTGTATCGGTCTGTATAAGAAATAAGAGACAGAGTATATAAACGTTGTTGTGGTGGTGCTTTGTGCTTGAAACGGTTTTGTTTATCCTCTAGTTTTCACGGTGTTCTATGATTCTTCAGAGGAGAATAAATGTGAACGTGGACATCAGTAAGAGGCGTTGACTCTGTTTATGACCAGTGTAGCTAAAACAGGAGCAGTATCAGTATCTTGGCCAATGACACTTCAACATGCAGACCACAAAAGACCAGCGGAGCAGGGGATCCCACCACCAACCTTCCGCTCTACCCCGAGCCACAGTTGCCCACTTCAGCCACTTCAATGCTTTCGTAATGAAGGTCTATCTGAAGGGCTGTCTGGTTTACATGTACTACATGTGATGATGATGATGATGATCTGCAGCTACTGTGTGAGCTGGAAAACACATGTAGCTGCAATACGGTCATTCTCTTGACACTTATGGATACTTTACTGTTGATTATTAACTTCTGAAGTAACTGTTAGCAGCTATCAGTCTTCTTTTTGAGGATTTTTGCATTTTTCTAACTTGTGATATTAAAGTTAATATTACACACTAAAATCGGAAAATGTTGCATATTGTAAGATTTTGTCAGTGCTGAGCTACCAGTAAATATTATTAGAATACATCCAAATTTTGTCAGTTTAGTTCTTGTCACATTATTAACACATTTAGGGGGTGGGAAGATTAAACTTTATTTTTGAGTGGCACCCCTGAGGCTACCCCCCTTTAGACCGTCAGACACAGAGCCCGCCTGGGACTGTAGCCAATGAGAGGCTGTGCAAGGATGCCCCTGAGACAGTACAGCACATAACAGCAGGGTGTAAGATGCAGGCAGGAAGTGCGTACTTGCAACGCCATAACCAGGTAGCTGGCATAGTGTACAGGAACATCTGCCATGAGTATGGGCTGGAAGTCAAGGTCAAAATGGAAGACACCTCCTAAAGTAGTTGAGAATGACCGAGCTAAGATCCTGTGGGACTTCAAGATCCAGACTGACAAACTGGTGATGGCTGACCAACCAGACATCGTGTTGATCGACAAACAGCAGAAGAAGGCTGCAGTGACAGATGTGGCGATCCCAAGAGACAGCAACATCAAGAAGAAGGAACATGAGAAGCTTGAGAAATACCAAGGGCTGAAAGAGGAGCTAGAAAACATGTAGAAAGTAAGAGCAACAGTGGTGCCAGTGGTGATCGGAGCGCCGGGGGCCGTGACCCCCAAACTGGGAGAGTGGCTACAGCAGATTCCAGGTAAAACATCAGAGGTCTCTGTCCAGAAGAGTGCAGCCCAAGGAACAGCTAAGATACTGAGCAGAACCCTCAAACTGCCAGGCCTCTGGTAGAGGACCCGAGCTTGAGGAGTTATTTATTTAGTTTTATATTATTTACTGAATATTACTAAACCACATACATGTAAGGAGGAAAACATGAGGAAAACCTTTAAAAAGTTGAAACTCACTGCGCAGAAGAGCTGCCAGCAATAAAGCAAGCCTTGCTGGACCTCGGCTAGTAGTCTAAGTGGTCCACGCGCATTAACAAAGTCAGCAGCGCTGTGGCCATGATGATCAGGTGAACACCGTGCCTTTGCAAAGATGAAACTTTCCCTCTTTCAAATAACAGGGACAGAGAAGGTGGTCAGTGCTTTAAGGGACTCAGTTAGAAATTAAGGAGGCCACATGCCATAGTCTTATTTGCTTTTTATCTTTTGTGTTTTGTTGTTCCACTGCCCAGATGTAAGCATACTGCCTCAAAGGCTTAATGGGTTTCACAAGATGACGTTCTCAGTGTTTGCACTGATTAAAATAAAATAAAAATTAAAGAATTATGTTTTTGCCGGTCTTAAGGACCTCGTAAAATGTCAGTATTCTTCAGCCAAAAATTGTACATTTAATGCCATTGAAATAATGTATTTGCTATATGTTGAATAAATTCTGTTTCAGTCTTATACAGCATCTCACCTCTCTCACCTCCTAAAACAGTGCGCACACTGTAGGCTATACAGCACTGTGGTAAATTAGTCTTTAGACCAAATAGTTTACATTATGAAATTTCTGATTTGAGTATATTGTCAGAACTGTAAAGAATTAGAAAAGAAGGACATGCAGGTTTAACTCTGAGCTGAACAAAACAAATGTCTCTATTTTTAAATTGTCTTTTTATTGCCACATGATTTTACTTTTTTTTCAAATAGGTATGTGTGGTTGTGAAATAATATAACAAGCATTAAATACATCTGTATAAATAACCTGGATAATTGTTGGCATATAAATAACAACAGTTAACATAACAAGCGGGAAGCTTCCGGTCTACAATATGAAGCCGATGCGGAAGTCCCTGAAACCTGCATTCTGTTGAAAATCCAACAGGGGGCGACTCTTCTGGTTGCAAAAAGAAGTCCTGCTCCATTAGAAATAATGTGAAAATGTTTTTACTTCTCAGCTGAATTATTACCTCAGTAAACACTTTCCTGATGAGTTTATGGTCTCAGTCGCTAGTTTCAAGTCTTCTTCAAGACAACATGATGTTCATTTAGTAAATTATGGTCCCATTTATTTTAAAATGGACCACAAAGCAGAGTATGTTTCAGGGCGGGATTATCTATGATTGACAGGCCATTACCATAGCGACCTGTCAATCAGGCTGGAGCCGACTTTTCACATCGGCGCCGCCAAGTAGCGCTACAGACCGTACAGGAGCGAACTGATGCCCTGATCCAGGTCTGGGAGGAGGACGCCCAGGACACCATCCGCTGTCTCATCAGGAGCATGTCCAGATGTTGTCAGGAGTGCATACAGGCACACAGGGTCCAAACACACATTTGCTGTGATGAAAGTTACGCAAGTTGGGTCAGCATGTGATTAAAATGTTTTACTTAGTTTTTCTGTGTGATTTTGAATCCAGCCCTCAGTCAGCTTGTGTTTTTCGTTTCCAATGACCTTTATTATATAATTTTGTTTTTAATGAATGTGCAGTAAAGATTATTTGAGCGTTCCATTATTGAGTAGTTATGATCTTTAGATACTTGGTTCATACTGAGCCCTCAGTCTGAAACCAAAACAACTCTAATAAAGTGTCTGTGTCATGTGACTCATCAGGTTTCTCATGTCAGCTTAAATATTCTTAAATGACGCCAACATGAAAAATCTCCATAAATAATGTGCCGACTAACTAACGTGTTTATAAACTGGTGTTTCAGAGTCATTGAGGTGACATGTAAATGTGTTATCTGATGTTCTGTCTGAACCTGATTGATCTCTATTTGAACAGAATGACTAAAATAAACTTCTTCTTTCAGGGTCGGGTGACGTCAGAGTGGTTGTGAAAGAAGGGAGTGACGCCATTTTACCCTGTTCACTCAGCAACAAGGAGAACGCTGAGTCAAAGCTCTTTGACTGGAAGAAAGATGGTCCGAAGGAGATTTTCTTTTATGATGGAGGCCTTCATTACAACAACGGCCGTCCAGGTCAAGATCAGCAGTTCAAAGGTCGCGTCTCACATTTTCAAGATGAGCTGAAGTACGGAAACGCCTCCATCATCATCAGAAATACGACGGTGGCCGACAGCGGAGACTACACCTGTGATTTTCAACTTCTTCAGCCAAGACAGATATTCAACATTAAGCTTGTTGTTGGTGGTGAGTGTTTTTATTTGTTCAGCAAGATCTCCAGCTGTTCTTTCAGGTTTGGTTTGACTCCAGCTGTTCTTCCTCGTCTGTTCAGTCTTCTGTTTAAACCACTGACAACGAGGAACAACTTTAATTACATATCAGCAATTTAATATGTGAGAATCACATACAGTAGTACAGTAGTTAAACTGGCAATAACTATTTTAACAATAAAAATTTTACAATGCAAATCTTCAAAATCTGAACTTAACTAAGATGTTGATAAAATATATGAACACCTGCTGTGTATTCATTAATACAGCTGCACAGTTTTTGATTCATTTCTACTCCGTAGAAAGAAGTTTGCAATTTATAATAAATTAGATTTATTCATTTAGCTGAGGCTTTTATGCAAAGCGACTTATAATCGTTATAAATGTCAGAGGTCGCACACCTCTGGAGCAACGATGGTGTAAGTGTCTTTTTCAATGTCACAGTGGTAATCAAAGCCTGCACTCTCACACCAAAGCCATGTGACTTAAGCCTAGTTCACACTACACAATATTTAGCCTGATTTGCCATTTTGTTTGCATAAAAATGAAATAATAGCAAATACCTTTTGTAAAAATATGAAAATCATCTAAGTGTGCATTATCAAGATTTTATATTTTATATAGGTAATACAATGATAATTACATGAAAACAATAAGTCTTTAGAACACAGTGATAGTAACTGCAATGAGCCCCGAGAGAGAGAGAGATGTTTTAAATGTCACCATATTCTAACACATCTGTTAAGTTCTGTGTGTGTAGCATGAAAGAACTACAAACTTTCATTCCGTTGTTAGCCTATACAACAGTTTTGTGTTGTATAGGCTAATGCTAAATAAACTACCCTCCTTGATATTTGACTAAATGTCGAGAATATTGCCAACAAGTAAGAAAAGAGGATGTCTGCTTCATCTTAAAAGAGCTGGATCCATCCATACCAGTGCAATGATGAGCTAGTACTTAGATTTTACTCTGTCATGTAGCCTACAATGCCTTTTTCTTTCACACCAGTTGTTGTTGTAACCAGCTACAACCAGTAACATGTAAGTTGTCCTGTTGCCTGATTGCAAGATCATCTGTGTCTCCACATCACGTTGGGTTTGGGCATGCAGCGACTGACATCAGTGCCGTGGTGTCTGTTCAGTTTGCATCGTATTTGATTAGTTAATTTATCATTTTGCTTTTAAACTCATTTCTTTCGTGCCTTTGGTTTTAATCATGGTTGACCTGCATCGTGTTATTGTTCATTAACATGGAGTGGACTGCTGTGCTTTACTGGTGGTGTGGTGGTCAATGTCAGAGACTTTCTGCTAAAACATAACAACCCTCAGCCATTTCACTGCTATACAGCGAAGAGTGATGGGTGGTGCTCCTGTAGATATCATATTTGTCGGTGGCTGCGCTGGCTCTGCAGATGGAAATAAATAATTAGTGACAAGGTCATAAAATATCAAAATGTTCTTAAATATTCACCACAATTCAGCAACACCTGAATATTATGTGTCCCTTTTACATAAATAATTTCCAGAATAAATTAATGCAGAAAAGGCAGAAACTGGTGCAGAAAAACACCAGAATGCAGGAAATTAAGTGTTTAACACCCACAATGTTCGGGGGGAGTACCCCCAAACACCCCTGTTCATTCTGTCGCAGTTTGGTTTTTTATATTATTATAATTAGACACATGACATTACAATTTAGCTACATCAGAATGAGACAGTTAATAGTGTTGTTCAATTGTGTCAATAATTATGTGAAGATATGAAGTTTTATGGACTGGGCTAAGCCCCCAATGTTTCAAGATCCTAGAAACGCCCCTGCTGCAGAGGACAACACATATGGACTGATTAAAGAGTTTTCAGGGACCACAAATATTTCCTAGCCCATAATGATGCTAATACATCGATTTACATTCCATAGAGCCGTGCTCTTGGGTCTGTGTGCTGATCTGGGTCCAGTATTAGACAGACCAACCCGAAAGAACTACGCCACAAATACAAGTAGCGTAGGCTATAATAGGGCTGCGCAATATAACGATATAGATCATTTGATGTTTAAAAAACATCTATAATTATGCTCTATCGTTTAGTTTGTTGTGTCGCAAATTCCACACTTTACTGCAATATTTCCGCAAGGGGACGGTGGTGAAGTTGGATATTTGATGTCTACCGAACATCCAACGTAAAAGTATTATGCAGCTTGAAACTAACTTCACCACGGTTCGTTCTTCCACACTTGCCCGTGTTGCAGGGAAGAAATTTGCATTGAGAATAAACAAATGTGGAGGAGAGTGAAGTTTACACAGAACTGGGTTATACTGAACAGGAGGACTCATGGTGCGTTCGAGACCGGTCGGGACTGGGAAATTTCCCAGTTCTGAGTTGCCTGGAATGCAGCATCAGACCATCCAAGCAGAAACCAGGAGCTCACAGCAAAGAGAGACGTCTGTTTTATGGACGGGCCACACAACACTATCCATCATTACTTTGTGTTGAAAAGCGGTGGGGACTTAAGGGCTCAGATTAGGAGCGGGATGATACATTTGGGTCACAAGACGTGACGATGCACGAGAACAAGATGAGAAGATTTGTAGCACTATTTTGAAGAAATGTTTGAAGTTGAAATATATGAGCGGGGGTCTGAGGCTCCTCCACTACATGATTTTGAGCATTAAACTCGTAATGTCCTGCTTTCTGGAGACATTTTCTGCTCCCAATTTTTTATATGAAGGGAAACTATATTTAAATTGCATTGCATGTTTTCTTATTGTGCAAATAAACCTTTGTCAAAGTGTTTTCATTTGTTAGTTAACATTTCTTGGTGCAAACAATTTTTCAGAACATTTTTAACAAATGCTTTCAAAAAGTGACGGGGAAAAAATCAGCCATTTCAAAATGTGGAGGGGACATGTCCCCCAGCATCAGTGTAAATGACCCCTATGGGTGTGTGTTTGATATCATCAACAATATATAATGTTTACCTTTCTGCCTAAAGCTCCATTTGGGTCTTCGAATTTGCTGCATTTTCTTTAGTTTGTGAAACAGTATGTGCTCACTAGCACCTTCTCGGTTGTTGTTGCTGTGATCTACAGTAAGCAGGCGCATTCATATGCAGTAATATTGATGAGGTGCTTTGCATTGACCATTTATGGCTGAATGTGGGCGTGTAGAGGGCTGGATATGAGGCTAATCCATGTGACGGTTTTATAGATCTGAATCTGGATTCTATGCACTATTTTATAAATGAGGGTTGGCTGACTCCAGTTTTGGAAAAGTAATTAGTCTAGGGGTTCACATACTTTTTCCACCCTGCACTGTGAATGTTTACACCGTGTGTTTAATAAAAAGTGTTTGTGTGTTATTAGTTTAAGCAGACTGTGTTTGTCTATTGTTTTGACTTAGATGAAGATCGGATCACATTTTATGACCAATTTATGCAGAAATAGGAAGGTCTCCTACAGATGAGGAACATTATTGTTGGTGTTAATCGTGTCAACTAATGATGAGGGAATGTCACACAAACTGCTCTCATAGTTGCAGATACATTTTTACAGATCTCAGCGGCACACATTGGACAAATGCGTAAAAGGGAAGTCACAAATCTATCGTGACTCACAAATTGACAGGAAGCAATCCACAAATGTGTACAAATGGATCCACAAATGCCTAAATATCACTATATGTGAAGTTAAAATATGTGTTTACTTTATACACACTGTATTTTTGATTGTGGATATGATTTTACACAAAGTGTAAAAATGCATATTTGCGGATCATAGTACACATTTGTGCATTGTCTTGTGTGAGTTACAAATAAATTCCAATAAAAACTTTCATAACCATGCAGCTCTCTCATTAAATACTTGGCCTCTGCTCATGTTTCCCCCTTTCCATTTTAGATGTTGACAAAGGACTCAATTACTAGTCTCTATTACATTCCTTGTTCAATGTCACTCATGCACTTTACCTGAATTAATGTTCTAATTTGTGTTTCAGACCTAACTTTAAGAGACCGATCAGCAGATATAATTGGTGAGTGATGTCACTGATCTCTACATCTGTAATGTGTGCTACAACTCTCTGGGCTTCAGGATCATTGAAACCTTTTATACCTTCATGTTGACTAATCGTCACTGAAAACACCATTTATAAATCATCACTAGAGATGGACAGCATGTCCTATGCAGAAGTCGAACTCCTCTTGACACTAAATATCAATACATCTCATTATGAGATATATATATTATTAAATATTAGATCTACAGCAATGTATCTGACAAAATACATGGTTTAAATATTCTGGTTTTGATGTTACTGATCTCTACATTTTTAAGACACAGACACACAAAGTTCACTCTGAGATACTTGATGTGGTTCTTTAGTCCAGCAGCTCAGCTTCTACAGACTATTTCACTGATTCAAACAGAAACATTAAAATGGCTCCAAGTTTATTTCCTGTTAAACGTACACTTAGACCCGTGCTGTGTTCTTAGAGGCACCTGCAGTGAAACTACCTGTAGCCAGCAGCAGCACTGTTTGACTGATCAGTTGAAGCTGATGTAACATCTGAAGATGTTTTGTTGTCTTGGTTCATTATGTTAAAAAGACACTGTTTGTATTAAAGTGATGTTCTGTCAAACATCTTGAATATCACCCAGCTCTAAGGTCACTAAGTTGTAGCACAGACATTGCAGATGTAGAGATCAGTGACGTCAAAATAAAGACTCCCCACTAAAACACACTTTTGAAACCCTGTATTTTATATTTGAATTTAAAGCAACATTTTCACCTGAACAATCTGTTGCAACGCTGCTATAAATTCCACCTTTTCCTCCAAGTTTATGTTCAGTTTTTGTTGACTTTGAGATATGTGTCTTTATTTAGTTAAAGGTGGTGTTGTATTACAATAAATTATACTAAAAGGTGTTTCTTTTATTTCTTTTTTTGACAAACATGAGTGGTCAGAATAATAGAAACACCTCTGAATATAATGCAGTCCAAAACAACACAATGACTAATCATCATTAAAGAAAACTTAATGGCAGAACAGTTGTGTTGGATTGCATCAGACTGTACAGGTGGACCTAATAAAGTGGCTACTCACACAGTTAGGGGTGCACATGCTTTTAAAGACCCTGTTTCATATTTTATAACACATGTTTATTTTACTTTAGTGTGACAACAGATTTCATGCGACGTCATTTCAAGATAATTTTTTCAGCTCAACAAATGTAAAAATTGAGTTTGTCCAAACGTCTTCACTGTATCTGAGCTTCTGTCATGATATGAGTCAGAAACAGTGTTTGCAGCTGTAAATAGTTTCCAGACTTTTGGTAGAAGTTAGAAATGTTTGAAATATCATGTCCTATCTGTGTTTTTCTGTTAAACACACTTTAATCCTCATTTACAAGCAGAGAAGAGACGAACAAGAAACATCACAGTGTTACATTTATAATCCTGTTATTGTCCTTTTATAGCTGATGTGTCTGTTTACTGTGTTCACAGGAGCATCTCCAGAGCCGTATGTCAAGATACTTAATCAAACGCAGGACGTGGCCCTGCTGCAGTGTGAAGTTCGAGGTGCTTCTCCAAAACCTACAGTAGAGTGGCAGGACAGTGCTGGAAACAAACTTCCTGCTGAGGAGCCACAGGTCTCAGAAAGAGGAGGCAGCTTCTACATCATCCTCCAAACTACTGTGATGAAGACCGACAACTATCGCTGTGTAGCCACACAGGAGGAGATCAAACATCAGATTCATACTGAGACCTACCTCTATATCGGCGGTGAGATTCTTCCTAGTGGTATTTCCGTAGTTGTGTTATTAGTTTTCAAACATGTTTAAGTGTCTTCAGACTGAACTCAAAGCAGGTTGTGATGAAGACGTCTGCAGAAGTGTAAAAAGTTTCAAACTGAGTGAAAGCTTCACTCTTATACTGAGACTCTGAGACTTCATGAATCTACAGAGATGAGAGGAAGAATGAGAGGGTCTGCAGGGAAATAACAGAAAGAAACTCTGAGATCAGTCTGATCAAACACAGGAACACAAGAATTTAGTAAACTTCACTCACAAACCCAGTAACAGATTTATAAATGGCTCCTGTCAGTGGGTGGGACATATTAAGCAGCACGTGAACATTGTGTCCTCATAGTTTATGTTAGAAGCAGGAAAAAGAAGCTGCTGAAAAAGTGGGTGCTGGTCCTGATAGAAATGTGTCAGAACACAGAGAGGAGCCCAGGCCTCGACTGGTCAGGGCTGTTTTGGCGGCTAAAGGGAGACCTACATAATGACCAGCAGGTGGTAATAATGTTATGGCTGATTGGTTTATAATTAGTATCGATTGCAGAAAGAAAGATAAATAAATAAAGAATAATAAATATTTGTTGATATCTATTAGATCTACAGCCATCTATCTGACATGATAGATGAGGAGAAATCTGTGGTGCAACACTGTTGGATCACTAGAAGCTGATGAAGCATCTGAAGATGTTCTGTTGGCTTGGTTCATTATGATAAAGGACTGTATGTATTAAAGTGATGTTGTTCTGTCAAACATCTTGAATATCACCCAGCTCTAAGGTGACTAAATTGTAGCACAGACATTGCAGATGTAGAGATCAGAAACATTAAAATCAAGACTCTCCACTAGTTTCTCCTGGTGTGTCTTTAAGGTCGGACTCTGTGGGTCACGATGTAAACGGCACATCAGCCTTTTAAACTGTTGGTGAAACTGTGTTCAGTCAGACTTTAGCACTGCAGTAACTGCAGCACGCTACAGATCACAACACAGAAATCAGCCAGCTGCTTAGTCTGTAATCTCACTCCCTGCAGTTACACTGAAAGATGCTTTTGTTGTAATTACAAGATACATTTTCTGTGATTTTAGCTTGATTAATGTTAAAATCAAATATAAAATATATATCATGATATTGTGTAGGGTTGCAACTAATAATTATTTTTATTTTTGATTAATCTGTTGTTGTTTTTTTATTATTTGAATTTTTTGTTTATAAAATGTCCCAAAAATAGTAAAAAGAAAAGATTCCACTGTGTATTCGAGCAGGACGACATCAGCCAAGATCAAACCTAATCACTTTACCAGGTGAAATTCATCCCAGTGATCTTTTCTGAAAATAGTTTTAGATGTTTACATGGTGTTATTTTAATGTTCATAGACTTTAGCAGCATGGCCGCCTCAGTAGTAGTTCTGTGTAGGTAATAACCAGTGTGCTGTACATGAGATACAGTTTACATTCTGAGTGTGACTCTAGGTTTTGTTATGTGTTTCAGAGAAACTGTTTGAGGACACGTGCAGCAGAGGGGACGTCACAGGATGGTTTGGTGGAATCGTTTTAGGAGCTGTAATTCTTGCTGCAGTTCTAGCTTCACTTGTAGCTACAAAGCGCATCACAGTACGCTGTAATAAAGGTGAGCAACATATTCATCATGTGCAGACATCAACATAACAGATACTTAACAGAGACCGTCTCTCGTCACAAGGTTATCGTTTTCTCAGATATATTATGTTGGCCTTTATTTGACAGGAGCAACTGAAGAGAGAGAGGAAACCTGGGAGAGAGACATGATGACATTGAGCAGAGCATCTGAACCTGTGTAATCCAACCTTAGCGCTCCACCAGGTGAGCTACTGAGGCGCCCGTTAAGTTCGTATTTACATTTATGAAAAAGAAAATCCACTGAGCCTTTATTTATTTGTGAGGCCTCTGGTTCTCATTCTGATTGATAAAAATAAATATAACAAGTTATAAATACATAACTGTCCTTTAAATGGATGGTTTGATTTCACAAATGTGCAAGGAGACATCTGGGTAATTTTAGACTGAATTTTGTGTACAGGGTACTAAGAGTCAAAAACAAAGGGGAATAATGGGAAAACATATTTGATGGTCAGAATGGTTTTATCACTGCAATATTGTGATACAAATTTGGTAATATGGTGACATTAATGAGGTAATATGGGTTGATGTTGTCCCACTATTATCGGCTACTATAAACACAATACCTTCAAGATCACGTGCAAAACATCCCGTGTTGGTTCAAGGTAATACTGTCCAAATTAGAGCCTGACCAACATGGGGGTTTAAGACCAAACTGATTTTGATATTTACGGATTTGATATATCGGCCGATATTCTTTATTTCCCTTCTCAGAAACACTCAACATAAACAAAGATTTTCCCTGACATTTGTCGTGTGTAGTTATGAGACCACATCAAGATAATGTGACATAATGCAGTTAAAAAAGAATTCAGAAAGTATTTTGAAAAAAAGTCCAGCTGATCTTGTCAGCTGATTGCAGTGTTTTCTGGTGGATTTGTGGCTCAAGAAGGTGTTAACAACAGGGGAGCTGCAGATAATAGATAAGATAATAAACACTGATTCAGATTTATCTGATATGAGCCTTTATCGATTTATCGGTCAGGCTCTAGTACAAATTATATGTTTAATGCTGTGACTTTTTACCTGGAAACAAAATAACCCTGAATCATGTTTCTGTTTAATTTCATAGTAATTTTCTGTCCTTGCACAATGTAATGTGATGTATATCTGTTTTAAAGAGTGCACGTCTGTTTTCAGTATTGTTACGTCACTAGTGACGTCAAAATGACGTGTGAAGCAAACACACTGGTTCACTCAGGTAGTGAAACACATGGCTGCTCTGACAGGCCACTCTGGCTTTGACAGGTTTGAATCTTGGAGGGCGGTATTCTCATAAAACTGAACGATGGAGAAACCGTTGGTTATAGTATTCTGTGAATTTTGATACTTAATGGAATACTTTTATACCTTCACTTGAGTAGAATTTTGACGACTTTTATGGTAAACATAATACTTCTATCTTTCTGAAGTGAAGGCAAAGTTAGCTGTATTTAAAGCCAATTGTTCATTCAACGTGCGGGTAGATGGTGAAGAGGCAGAGTTTCTGTTCTTTGAGTGAAAGCTTCAGGGTTCAATCTGAAATCTGCTAAACCTGTTGTAAAGAGGGTGAAAAGATAGACCAACGAGTCAAAGCTGGAGTTACAGGCCTGCTTTGACTGCACTGACCGGAGTGTTTTTGAGGCTGCAGCCACCGACCTGGACGAACTAACCGACACTGTGACATCTTACATCAGTTTTTGTGAGGACACGTGTGCAGAGTAAAACGTTCCGCACATACAACAACCAACGCCTTCAGAAGTGGAGACAGAGTCCTGTACAACCAGGCCAGGAACACTCTGACTAAGGAGTCAAGACAGCAAAGAGATGCTACGCTGAAAAGCTTGGAAAAAAGCTTCACAGCCAGCGACCCTGCGTCAGTGTGGAAAGGCCTGCGGACCAACTACAGGAGACTTCCCCCAACACTGCTGGTACTCAACAACTGGCTGATGAGCTGAAGGGATTTTACTGTAGGTTTGAAAATCCCACAGTCACACCTCTCCCCCACTCCAAAACCATCTTCATCATCCATGAAGTCCTTTGAAAGCCTGGTGTTGGCCCACCTGAAGGACATTACAGGCCCCCTGCTGGACCCCCTGCAGTTTACCTACATGGCTGACAGGTCTGTGGATGATGCAGTCAACTTGGGTCTGCATCACATCCTGCAACACCTCGACTCTCCGGGGACACATGGAAGGATCTGTTCGTGGACTTCAGCTCGGCGTTCAACACCATCATCACGGACATCCTCAGCACCAAACTCACCCAGCTCACTGTGCCAGCGGATCACAGACTTCCTGACTGACAGGAGTCAGCAAGTGAGGCTGGGAAACATCACATCCAGCACCCGGACTATTAGCACTGGCGCCCCCCAGGGGTGTGTGCTCTCAAACCAAAAAGGACAGGAGCAGACTACAACGGATAGTCAGGACTGCAGAAAAGATCATCGTGCCAACCTGCCCTCCATTCAGGAAACGGGCAGGAAACATCACTGCAGATCCATGATGAACAGCTGATTTCTGACTCACAGTGTCAGGAACAATTCTTGTGCAATAACCCAGTAACTCTGTCTCTAATCAGCCACCTGTTTACTGGTTACCACTTATTAATTATTCATCATTCTCTATTTCAGTGCTGTAAATACTGTTATAGTGTCATATTGTAGATACTGTATACAAATCCACCTACCTCAAGTCATAACTGCTGCACAAACTACTTGTGATGAACTACTGATTCTGATTCAAATTAAAATTCTGTATCATGCATTATTAAAAGTATGGGGTATGAATGTAAGTGGTTTCAGTAGTGTCCGCACAGGATGATGGCTAAGTGTGTAAGGGTGTTGGAACGAAACAAGGTAATACCACTAAAGCAAACATATCCAAAAACCAAACCAAAGGTGGAAGAATCAGTCAGCATCAGTCAGCAGGGAGGTCTGTCCCCTCAACCCAGCAAAAGCTTTCTAAGAATGAGAACAGGAAGTTAGAAGTACTGTACAGGGCAATGGGCCCCGGTGCCCAGAGTTACTGCAGTCAGTCTCAGCTCTTCACCTGCAAGACAGAGAGAGATTGGCCACACCCACATATAACCTCACAGGGCGTCATGAGGAGTCCACACACTGTAGCCCCCTTTAAGGGTAACTTCTGTGATATTACTGTATTTGTCAGTGGAGTCTGGAGACTTGGAGCAGAACGATATAGTGATTCTGGCTGAACAAAAAGTACTTTAAAAAGTATATCTCTGTAGGGATCCTTTCCATAATGTTGTCAGAAACTCTCTAGTTAATGTTCTTTGCACAGTTGCCCACAAGGGTTACGTTGGTTTCGCTGCTGCCGACTGCAGAGCTCTCACTCTACACTGGACCAATTTATAAAAATGTAATGGTCAGTTGTTGGTTAGAATCACTCACATTACAGTCTCCTGCAGCCTCCTTAGTGACTGACAGGTCAACCTCACTCTGACAGATCAGTGAAGATGTAACGAGTTTCACAAAGGCTGTTTTTATCACAGGGAGTTTGGATTAATTTTATCTTATCAGTTTTTCTGATTTTGTTTTTATTGTTTAGATCTCCAAACATTTCTGAACCCTGTTTGTTGCTTTGATTGTTTTTTTTACTTGTTTTATAATCATATCTCATTTGTATTTTCTCCTCTCTCCATAGACTGTATAACAAAGTGGACACCATGACTTCACCTGCTGGTTTGTGGACTTGCCTTTTTGAAGACTTGAATGTGGCATATTGGCCGTAATCATTTGGGGGGGGTTTAAACAGAAGGGACCAAATTTACGCTAATCAGGAAAGTGTTTACTCAGGTGATAAATCGAGTGGAAAGTCGGGTCGTTTTCATTTTGACTTCTCTGCAGTCAGACTTGTTTTAGAGGTTCCCTCTTGCCTCTCTCACACTGTTGAGTGAAAACTGAATTATCCACTGGACTGTGTTAAAGACATGATGGCACCTAAATGAAATAGAAGAAGTTACACACATATCTCAACAAAACAGAGCTTTAAAAAGGGCAGCTTGCAGCTTGTAAAATGAGAAATCAACATTTTCAGCAGTTTGACTTACAGCAGCTGGTCTGTTCCTGATCCTCCTTGAACCTCTGATCAGTACTGACCACTGCAGATCCTTTTGGAGATGCTATGACCCAGTCTTCTAGTCATCACAGTTTGCTCATCTCAAAGTCGCTCAAACCCTCACGCTTACCTATTTATCCTGCTTCTAACACATGAACTTCATGATGTCTCATAGCTCTATAAACACCAGACATATGATAAACACATTTAGGGTCCCTGTCCTACACCTGATGCAGAGCACCACGAAGCACCGACGCAATAATTTTCCCGTCCAGCACTGGCGCCCAGGGGTTTACAGCAGTGGTCGGCAATGGGCGGGTCAGAACTGCACTTTTAAAATAAGATTACAATGTGAAAGATTAATATTATAAATCTATATACTTTATAGTATGCTTTATTATGGTTAGGCCTACTTGTAGGGGTGTGACGAGATTCGAGATTGGGTTCTCGAGATGAGATTTTAACACTATTTTAATTTTATCTTTAATGCTGAATTACATGAAAAGTTTAAGCAGAAAGGCAAGGCAAGTTTATTTATATAGCACATTTCAACAACAAGGTAATTCAAAGTGCTTTACATAAAACATAAAAGCAACAGGGAAATATAAAAAAAGTTTAAAAGCATCATAGGGAAATTGAAAAAAATACACATTAAAACAAGTAAACACTTTATTTCCTGCATTCTTGAATGTTAAGTTTTCTGAATACTTACAAAGATCAATGGCATAGAACCGTTGCAGCCAGCACAATAAAGAGATTTACAATAAATGACCAGCAGGTGTCGCACTGCACCTCCGTCAGCTGTGATCACCTGGAGCCACTGTGTTAATTCTACAACAGCAACATTCATCCTACCTCAAATGGTCTAGTTAGGCTTGGTTTTATACTCGAGACTGCCTACATTTGTACAGATTCCTGAGTAAGAGAGAGGGGGTTTGGACCTTTGTAGCCATAGATTAGAGTCTGTAGCTTCTGTCGATCTGTCCAAAATAGCCTAGACGGCAGATCCAAGCCAATAAGACCAAATAACCATATCATATTTTAATAGCTTACTATTGTACAGGTTTCATCAAATTTGCAAATAAAACAACTGCTGTATGGAAACGCAATGAACATTAAAAGCAAATTAAAATAATAGAATGTGATTAAATATGACCTCCTCCGCTGTGTCAAAACAGCAGCCAGCTGTAGTTAGCTTATTAACATACATGTGTACTCTCCTGTGAACACATTGTCACTTATACATTTGTATTTCACAGCGTGAGAAAATTCATGTGTGACTTGATACATGTGAAAAATCAATGTCAATTGCGTGAGTCTCGCAATTTTTACCTGACGAGAAATCTCGTCACGTTTTAATCTCGTCACACCCCTAGTTACTTTATTATAATGATCAGATTTACAGAATTGCAGTAATGGCGACTGAAAGTGGTGAATTATTTGACCAATCTTGGCCAAACATAGGAATTTAAAAAGACAAGCCAAGAGACGAAGTACAACCTTTTTGAATGATGCACCTGAGCCTTTATTATAGTAAAGACTTATTTTAACACAAACCACAACTTTTTAATTATTCCTCCACTACACCATTTCATCCACTGTCATTCATCACAACGACAAATTCATGTTAGTTTAATCTTTTGGTGGAACGAACAGAACGAGAATATTCATGTCGGACTTGATGTCGAGTAAAAATGAACCAAATTGTGCCTTTTGTTTCGTCCCAGGTGTGAAAAAGACTTTAGGCAGCTAGACAGGGTCAGGACTGAACTGCTGTGAATGTTTAATTGTTTGATTGTTTAAATATTTTAATATGTATGTAAAGATAAATGTAATGTTACTTTTGTTTTGTTATTTTATTCATCACTTTATATTTATCACGGTGTCAAGAAGGAGCTGCCAGTTAGTATTTATGCTGTTTCTGCACTGAGAACAAGACGTATGTATCATCATTTATTAAGAGTCCAGTATTCCTCTCTGGATATTATGTACAGCATTATGTGTTTTTTACAAATATATTTTCATGTCTACAAAAAGGCTTTACAATCATTAACCCCTATTTTTATTTTGAGGGAAATAATTGACTGACCCAACACCTGTTTTTGGATTCTCAAAGTCTTTGAAGACAAAATGAATGTAAGCTCTTTAAAAATCTGTTTCTAATAAAATGCAGTCAATCTATAAAAACAAGTATTTCAAACTCATTTCATGTTTATACTTTGAGTTATAGAGTTAAAAACAGTCACATCAGGGATTTCCAAAATTCCAGGTGAACAACTTTTTCAGTTAAAGCTTCAGGCTTTAAGCTCTCGGACACTTTTAGACAAAGTTTATTTGCTGCTGGACATTTCTTCACAGACTCTCCCTCATTGATCTTCAAGTTAAAGTTTATAAATAAATCTCAAAATTTGTCCTGAAATTAAAACTGCTTAAAACCAATTTTCTGACCTGAGTTTCACACAGAGTATTCAGTCTGTGTCGGGGGTCCTGAATAAGCCCAGACAGGTTTTTGTCCTGACTGTGGGTGATGATCACTTTCTGCTCTCATTGTGTTAATATGTTCAGACAGCAGGAAGATATGCAGTTATTCAGGAGGAATGATTTGGACAACCGTTGAACCCTGTGGTCACAGGTGGAAGAAGTACTATCAACAAAATACTATACTATAAAGTATGAGTCTTTCTGCAGTAAAAAGTCTCCTGTGTGATTTTATTAGTTACTGATTTATCAGCGTTAGAAACATCTGCAACAGCTGCTCAAGGTTTTAATATAAAGTTATTTAAGGCCAGTGGTTCCCAACCTGGGGGTCAGCCCCTTCAGAGGGTCACCGAAATAAATGAGGGATCTTAAGATGATTAATGGGACAGGAAGAAAGAAACAAACCGATACACAAATAATTTGAGGCAGAAAGAGGTCAAATTATCCAACATTTCTCAAAAAACACACATTTATTTAAATGAAATAAAAACTATAAATATTTAAGGGGAAAACCAGAGCAGTGGTGGAACTAATACTTTATTTTAGTGTTATGTATTGAAATCCTTTCTTTAATTTCCTTCCATATTAAGGGGTTATGCTGCATTCAGGCTCTGTCTGCAGAATGGGAAGAACAGGCCAAACACCCTTATTCAGACTTTGTGTTCATGCATTTTAAAAAGTTCCCTCACGTCACCTGTTACAGTCATGGAAGGTTTCAACTTACAGGGTATTATCCCTCTTATATGGCAACTTAAAAATATGCTTTATCTAATCTACAAAAACTTTTTACAAATACACACTGAGTTTATCTCCTTCCAGCCAATCAGAACGGAGAATTCTCAGTGGTCATGGCATCAGAACTATATTTAATCTGTCAGCTGGAGTATACTGAACTAGTGAGCATATAAAATAAAAGGCATTGTTATAAAGTACATCAAAGCATCCAACAGGTAATAAAATCAGCTACAACATTTTAAATACTGCTTTAATGTGTCAGCACAAATAATCCAATAATACCTGAAAGACCATTTTGTCTGCATTATTTTTAATAAATTCTGCTGATAATGTTTTTCTACTATATAGGTTGCAGGACCTTTACACTTTAACACAGTATTTTTACAGTTATTGCTTCATTTACTTCAGCCTGAATGGGTTTGACATGATACAGCAGACTTGCCAAATGTTGAACTCGTAATGCATAAATGGTTCTGATTATTAACAAGTTAGTAATTAGCATTAACAAATTAAAGACCAATGAATATCATTTTTCTTGCACTAGAATTGAATTAATGAAAACAACCTACAAAAATTAAAGTGATGCAATTAGAATTAATATTATACTAGTGGTAAACTTTATAGTATACTATTATTTGAAATTATGATCAATATAGTAACACACTAAAATTATATAATCAATATAATTATCAATCAAATAATCAAAATAATATCACATTTTTTTATGATTTGATGAGGGAACTGCATGGACTGTACATATTCATAAAGTACTAGACAAAGGTAGGAAAGTGCTAAATGTTTTGAGGTGTGTAGTTGGAAACGAATGGGGGGGCAGACAGAACAGCTTTGAATGCAAATACTGTGATTAATTACAGTTGTGTGGTGTATGGATCTGTATGTCCCTTTAAAAGTTAGACAACATTTAATATCAGCCTTTGAGATCATGTTGAGGAATATTTAAAATGGGTCCACAGCAGCACCTCCTGGTGGAAACAGGAGAAATGACATGAGAAGAATAATCACTGAATTATTTACAGGCCGTAGTGAAGATCAGCCAACACAACACACTTTGATGGGAAAAGAAGAGGAGGTGGACAGTGACACAAAAAGCAACAGAACTTAAATGTAACCATTGCCAGTAATACCACATTGCTTACTTCCTGAAGCCACAGTAGATTTTACATTATTAGTAAAGAAGAACAATATTTTGAATTCACAGAACCCTACAGGAATATATTAAGCTACCGCTGTGACGTCCAGACCTACTCAGATGCACCAAAGAGTTTAGTTAATAAAAAAAAAGAGCAGCTTTTATTGTTCCAGATTAGTGATGAAGTATCAGTGTGCACAGGAGAAATGTTTGCAGTTTCGTTAGCAGTGAGGTAGATAGAGGAAATTAGGCCACTGGGGCGATCATTTGTTCGGACTCAGATTCATCACAAGCCATTTACAGAGCAGTGGCCAGACGGTTTTGACA